>NC_134353.1:445573054-445893589 GCF_048569485.1 Anomaloglossus baeobatrachus | reverse complement strand
AATACAACAGACACACACGTCACAGATACAGAAACAACAGATTGTCCAAATTGTTCGATATTAGCAGAACATATCGAACATCTGGAGGATCAGTTGGAAACAAGAGCAGATTTAATATCAAAACTACGGAAAGATATTAAATATGTATCTGTTAATACGAGACAGAACAAGACAGATGCTTCCCCGTCACATGCTTCAGGTTCAGACGTACCGGACGGGCTGAATACGGCCGAGGACGAGACTCTGAATGAGGAGGAACTTAGGAAAAAGAAGTTACATGATAAGGCCGCCCGTCTTAACATTAAAATCCATGACCAATTAATGAAAATCATTAAAGACATACCCAAATATGATGATAAAATGGACGCCTTCCATAATGCGGACATTTTTGAGTCACATTCCGATAAATATAATCTAACAAATGAACAGAGAAACAAGATTTATGGGGTATGGCTTCCCTCCCACATGGCAAAAAGGTTACAAGCAACACCTAGGACAGACGAACACAATGACCTGATCCATGACACAAAGGAAGATAGGCTAAGACAGTTAATTCTCTTTACCACAGGAGAGTCTACCCCAACAGTCGAATTGTTAGAAAACCTTAAGACACACATACAGGAGGATCCATTTGTCTTCTTAGTAAAATTCGAACAGGCCTATAGAATGGTACTGGAAATCGGATCTGATCAAGAACCGCCTTCCATGATCAAGGCCTTTGTTAAAAAGTTTAAATATTTGGACCCTGCTTCATTCGAAATAGCTTATCATAACAGATTTCCAGAATACCATACTAATCATATACCTGGCGTCCCTGATTGTCCAGGGATCACACAGGTGGCACAAACTCCTAATTAATTCCAAAACAGGAGAAACACGAGTTTTTGCAGTGCAAACAATACATAATTTATTTAGTGAACATGGTGACAAAGACTTGAAAAAGTTAAAATGAGCACTAAAAGCCGGATCAAAAAATTAGATTTTACATGTACCGAATATAGTAGGTCCAATACATCCATAAGAAATGTCCCTCTGTTTACAACATATAAAGGTATGTAAAACCATATTCATATATAACCAAGAGGGAACATTAGTGTACCTAAGTCAATAATGGATGTATCAGGGCAAATGGCAGGCAATAGGGCATAAAGTCCTGAAGAAGATTGAATACCTTCATCGAAACGTACGTTGGGCTATCTGGGGCCTCTTTTCCGGATCAAAATCCTCATTACAGCACTTGTTATCGGATGTGGGCCTGGCAGATAAGGGGTGTGAGTTGCGGTCGGATGTTTCCTGCATTGTTCCTACTTAAATCCGGGACTTACTAGGAACGCTAATGATTGAATGTTATGATCTAACTGCATGCTCCTGCAATTGTCATGGGTTCCGGTACATCCTCTCTCCATTTGAGTATAATAATGTTCCCTCTGTACTATATGTGAATATGCTTGTGTACAATCTTACCTATTTGTTGTGAACAGAGGGACATTTTCTGGGGGTGTACTGGACCCATTTTTCTGACTTTATGCCCTATTGCCTGCCATTTGCCCTGATACATCCATTATAGACTTAGGTACACTAATGTTCCCTCTTGGTTATATATGAATATGGTTTTACATACCTTTATATGTTGTAAACAGAGGGACATTTCTTATGGATGTATTGGACCTACTATATTCGGTACATGTAAAATCTAATTTTTTGATCCGGCTTTTAGTGCTCATTTTAACTTTTTCAAGTCTTTGTCACCATGTTCACTAAATAAATTATGTATTGTTTGCACTGCAAAAACTCGTGTTTCTCCTGTTTTGGAATTCGAAATAGCTTCTAGAATGGAAAATCTACAAGAGGCCACGTCATTTATTGATAGAATACGTAGACGAATGAAGCAAAATCAGGTAAAGTCAAAAATAGCCATGATAGAAGGGACCACTGACACATTAGTATCCCAGGAAAAACAGATCAAAAACAACAAAAGACCGGTGTTGAATTCTAAAAACAAGAATTCAGGGGGGGGGTAACAGAAAGAGCACAATTCACTGCTTTTTCTGCGGCCTACCCGGACACCTGAAGTGGGAATGCAAGAAATTCCTGAGGGCGGGAGCTGAGGAAAGGCTGGGTAAGGAAAATGGACTGATGCCAAACACATCCAGTGCACCTCCCCCATCTTCAGCACCTCCACCATTATACACGCCCACTCATACTGACAACAGAAATAACCAATCGCCATATACGCCCACTCATACTGACAACAGAAATAACCAATCGCCATATACGCCCACTCATACTGACAACAGAAATAACCAATCACCATATGCACCACTGACCAGACAGATAAGGGAAATGACCATACAGGGATTGGATGGAAGGGGCAAGACACCTGCTGCTCTTCTCCCTTCTCCATCCTCCTGACTCGCAAAGCCGGTCCCCAGGCTCCATCCACTGGAATTTGTTACTCGAGTTTCAATGGATAGCTGTGGTCGACCATTTTTAAAGGTAAATCTTGAAGGTCAGGAAGTAACATTTCTCCTTGATACAGGTGCGCAATTGAGTGTCACAAATGTTGATTTACATTTAAAGCCAGATTCCCCTGTATGTACAATTGTTGGTTTCAGTGGTAAAAATGGAACTAAGGTGACATTAGCGCAGGATGTCTCTTTGGAAATACCTGGTTTTTTGAAAACGAAAATGGATATTTGGTGTTGTCAGGATACTGAGAATATAATTGGCACTGATTTTATGGAAAAGCATGGCTGGATTATTGATTTGGGTAACAAAACAGTTTGGAAAGATTCTAACGGTTGTAAGGCGGTAGTTATTGATCCAAATGAGTATAGTCATGTCGGGACCATTTGTTTGACCGATGTAGTGTCAGCAGATCATTTGTGGCCTGAAACTGGTGGTGATGAAGTATTGACTGAGTTAGTACAGCGGTTTCCTTCTTTATGGGCTCAGTACAGGAATGAGGTTGGAACAATGAAGGATGTTGTTGTCAAAATTGAAGGCCGAGACCCACCTCCACAGCGTCAGTATAAGTTGCCTCCAGAGTCAGTTGCTCCGATGTCTAAGATTATACAGGAATTGTTGGCTCAAGGTGTGATACGTAAGGCAAATTCTGTCTGTAACAATCCATTGTGGTGTGTTCTGAAAAGCGATGGTAGCCATCGGATGTTGTTGGACTTGAGGATGTTCAATAAGTTTACTCCCAATGTTGCACCGATTGTAGCTGATACACATGACATGATGTCGAGATTGGATGCTAAGGCAAGGTATTTCTCAGTATTGGATATCAGTAATGGTTTTTTCAGTATACCGATTGAGCAAAGTTGCCAATATAGATTTGCATTCAACCACCTGGATCAACAATACGTATGCTGTAGGCTTCCTCAGGGGGCAAGTATGTCGCCAAGCATTTTTCATCAGGCGCTAGCGAACGTTTTGTCGAAATTTTCTCGTCCGGAATGTTTATTGCAATATGTGGACGATATCTTGTTGAGTACGGAGAATGAGGAGTTGCACTTGATTTTGCTTGCAGAATTGTTTGAGCTGCTGCATGATGCAGGTTTAAAGCTGAATACCAAAAAGGTCAAGCTGATGCAGACTGAGGTCAGGTTTTTAGGAGTTCTGCTAAGTCCAGGTACACGGCGACCCCTACAGGACAGAATAGAGGCAACTGCATCTCTTCCAATTCCAACATCACACAAGGCATTAAGACATTTTTTAGGACTTGTAAATTACTCAAGGGATTTCATTGAAAATTTTGCTGACAAAGCCAGACCTTTGTATGATCTTTTAAAAGGTGACAATGATGATTATTTTGGTCCCTGGAGTGTCGAACAGGAAAAAGCCTTCACACAATTGAAACATGATTTACAACACGCACCTGCGTTAAGTATGGTGGAAAAGAACGCACCTTTTGCGCTTCAAGCACACACTTCAGAGACGAGTATCTCTGTGGTTTTGCTGCAGCTGCAAGGGGGGAATGGAGAATCTTGGGGTACTTCTCTAAGCTTCTCTCACCTGTTGAGAGGGGGTTTGAGGTGTGCGCAAGACACCTGGTGGGAGTGTATTTTGCGATAAAAATCACTCAACACATCATCGGGTTCCAAAAGGTTATTCTCCAAACGCCACATTCCACACTGAAACTTCTCTTTGAGAAAAATATCCCAGGTGTGTCAAATCAGAGATTTGCCCATTGGTTGCTCTCATTGTCTCCAAATCAAATTGAGGTAGATTATAAGGCCAAATATGTTCTTCCTCAATTGATGCAGTATGAAGGACAAACCCATGATTGCATAGAAACGTTCCATGAACCAAGTCCATCTCTCTTCAGACGACAGTCGGAAGACGCAGATGAACCTGTGTTTGTAGACGGTTCTAGATTTTTTCTGGAAGGACACTATCACACAGGATATGGAATTTTCTATTCCAAGCGAGGACAAGTGGTAAAACACAAGTTACCGAGTCATTTCTCAGCTCAAAGGGCAGAGATAGAAGCGGTAAGAATGGTCCTACAGCTGAATGAAGCTGATGATCAAACTCCAATGGTAATCTACAGTGATAGCTCCTATGTTGTCAGATCCCTAACCGATTACCTGCCTGTTTGGGAAAGGAGAGGCTACGTGGACTCGTCCAACAAAGCCTTGCTGCACCGCGAAACGCTAGAATCAATTTTTGAGATGGCATCTAGGGCCCCAAATAGATTTGCTATAGTGAAAGTCGCTGCACATCAAAGATCTGATGAGTTATCTGTAGGAAATGCAACCGCAGATGCTCTAGCCAAAGAAGCTGCCCTGACAGGAGAGGAAGTGTTTGACTCTGAACCTTCTGAGATGTCAGCGGTTCAAAGAGCAGACACATACATACCTTCATTTGCAGAAGAACAGAGGAAAGATCCTTCTCTTGTTACTTCTCATGAGGATCCAAAACCTCCTTTTATCTGTGAAAATGGGGTTTTGTGTCACAATTCAAATGGAGAATTGCGTCCAGTTGTACCAAAACATCTACAGGTAGAATTCACTCGATACAACCATGAGAGTTTAGGTCACTTGGGACAACAGAAATTGTTAGTCATTCTCAAGGAGAAATTTTATTGGGAAAAAATGGACGAAACAGTTCAAAGTGTTGTACTATCATGTCTCATTTGTGCCCAAATAAATCCAAGACCTAAAGGACAGAAGCCACCACTTCTACGAATCGCACCTGCAGATGGTCCATGGTCTACACTGCAGATAGACTATATTGGTCCTTTACCCTCAGGTAAACATGGTCTCAGGTATGCATTGATTGTGGTAGATGTGTTCTCAAAATGGGTAGAAATATTACCTGTTAGGAAAGATGATGCTTTGTCCACAGCAAGGGAATTGGTACAACATGTCTTTTATACTTGGGGGATCCCAAGGATGATTACCTCCGATCGAGGTAGCCATTTCACAGGTAAAATCATGCAAACTGCTTGTGCTATTCTAGGGGCACGACAGCAATTTCATGTCCCCTATCATCCACAATCTGCGGGAATTGTGGAAAGAATGAATAGAACAATCAAGTCCAGAATTGCAAAGATGCTTTTGGACAAAGGTAACACTTGGGTTGACAAGGTACCTTTCATACTGATGAGTATAAGAGGTTCAATCTCTTCTACAACTCAATTCACTCCGTTTGAGTTGATGACGGGAAGAAAAATGCCATTGTGGTTTCCACATGAGCCATTTTTATCCACTCCACAAAAAGATGCTATCTCAAGGTCCCAATGGTTGAGATCGCTACAGGAGAACCTGAAAGCGATTCTGCCATATGCGGCATCGAGAATGCAGAAAATGGAGCCACCCTATGAGTCCAAATTCAAGAAAGGTGCTCTAGTGATGATCAAAACATTTCGCAAGAGTGGTCCATGGGAGTGTAATTGGGAAGGTCCTTTTGAAGTCCTTGAGACTATGGGACAAGTCATGATTCTTGTGCACCGAGTGTCAAATGTGGTAAAAAAGACCCGGAAAACACAAAAAGTGTGGGTTCACGTTGACCAGTGCAAAATATTTGTGACAAAATAATGATACTGCATTTCTTTCCAGGAAGAAATGGATTCCAATACGAACTGGAATAAGGAACCTAAAGACTTTGAAGGAAAGATGACATCAAGCCTTCTGGAGAAAGAACATCTTCCCAAGCTCAAGACAAGCTTCTACGTGATGGGATCTACTTTCCTGCTGCTTTGCTTTATTTCCGTCATTGTTTACATGTTACATCAAGGAACAATCGCCAATGATGTGAATGAGCGGACTAGAGAGATTCAACATTCTCGAAGACCGAGAGGATCAGATACATGGAACTTACTGATAGAGAACATCACGGATGATTCTGTGGAGATAACAGGAAATATCTGCATGGGATATGAAACAAAATGTTGCATTGAATTACATTTCATACATGACACAGACATAATATTACATGCGATTGCAGGACCTAAAACTAGATTCACACAATTACAAGGAGAATATGTACACAATAATAAAACGGGTACATGGGAATGTTCTCCTACAGATGTACTATACTGGAACATAGAGATCAGAGGTGATGAACCTGCTGTATGGTCCGGTGATATTACAAATGACATGATTGCAAAGGGAAAGTTTGGAAGATCCAAAACAGAAATTTTGTTAAAAACTCAGGTTTTTGGGAAAATTCTGGATCCTTCTTTACTCTCCATTACAGAAGGAGATAAAGATTGGGTCAAAACATGGAATTTCCAGATAACACGGGAACCTGTGCAAATTCAGGTATCTGTAGTGTTTACCGCTACTAACACTATAGTTCCGGAAATAAGGGTTTCACCACAGACAGTACATAACAAAGTAATACATTACCCATAATGTTAAAATGTAACACAAGGTTGAAATTGCCTTCTGAGTCTTTGTTGACATGGACCAAAAATTCATCATTTTTGGGAAGTTTTTTAAACAGTCCAACTAATGTCATTCACAGAGGTCAGATTGGTAATATCAGATGGATGGATGATAATTTCATTTTTTCCATAGAGAATCCATCTTCCAGGGACTCTGGAATTTACCAGTGTTGCGTTGAAACAAAGACACATTACAGACATTGTAAAGACGTTAGTGTGAATATTTGGTCAGCAGCAGATAGTGCATGCACAGACACGAGGTTCATGCCGTCTACTCCTTTCCAAATTAATCAATTTCAGTCTAAGTCCTTATTAAGGGATGGAGAATTTATGACAATGGTATGGACTTTCAATATGTCTCATTGGAAGATCTCTACCAGGTTTCCTCAGTGTCAATCACATCTCATAAACATGGAGATGGGGATAGAACAATGGTTTGGGAGAAGAACAGCTCAGACTAGGAGTAAGAGAGGAGTGTTAGAAGGAATTCTGGGAGGAATTGGGACAGTGGGAAGTCTGACTAATGCCATGAGTATACAGACACTTAAGTCAGATTTGGATAATATTGGTTTTATTGGAGGAAAAGGTGTGAAGGTTCAGAAGAGTCTGAATCAACTTCTTGAAAAGATGGTAATGAATACAGCTGCTGTACTAGGGTCTTCCGTGTCACATCTACAGGATGCTACATTAGCTCTCGTGGAAAGCACACACGAAACACAAGTAGCTAAAGCGTGCCTGGAGATACAGGTAGAGTACTCTTCTAATTTGAAGCTGATTGCACAAGCTTTACAGAGTGGAATTACTCCACTGGGAATACTGCGAAATTTACCTGTAGAGTATGATTTTGCATTGAATCATACGGATTTGTGGGTAAATAAGTGGTTAGGATGTGAACGAAACATTTGTGTTGGCACATCGCTAATCCCAGTGATCGGAAGAGAAGGAACTATTGTTCCTGTTACAGTTTTGGGTATACCTGTGAGTGAAACACAACAAGTGTTCTATCAACTGCAGTACACAGATTTTGCATTTGATGGAGTGAACACTGAACAAGTAGACATTTCTTCATGTTTGCATTTTGTTTCTAAGGTGATGTGTTTACCTGGACAGGATAAGGTTATTTATCATTCATGTTTTTATAATCATTCTTCTTGTCATGCGAGAATAGAGACTGTACAGACACTACATGATCTGGTGACTCCAGTAAGTCCAAATAAGATTTGTTTCCAGGTCATGTCTGAGACAGAGATGGTTTCTGTTTTCTATTCTACTTGTGTACATAAGGAAAACCTACCTATGGGTTTGTATTGTATAGAAGGAAATGTGAGATCTCTTTCAAAGAAGGAAGGAAGTTTTAATATCACTTCTATAGGAAAGAGAAACTTAACGGCATTTCCCATACAATTCAATTTATCACAGATAAATGATTTTCCTTGGGATATGTGGACAAGTGAAATAAAGAAAGATAAGGGTTTGTTAGATTTATTACCGAAACAGTTAAAGGAAGCAGAAATTATATTCAGACATGAACAAGGTGAATTAAGTGATATTGAACACGAATGGAATGGAATGTCAGGTAGAACTTGGTGGAGAAGTTTTGGCAAATCGGTACATACCTGGTCTCAGTCATCTTTTCAGTCAGCGGTTGAAAATGTTTTATTTAATCCCATCATAATCATATTTTTATTAGTTTTGATGTGTATTATATATCAAGTTTTTGTGATGTGTAGAATTCAGAATATATTTAAGGATATAAAAATAGAAAAGAAAAAGGAGGATAACATTCTTAGAGGAATGTTAAATCGCAAGATGACTTTTTGACAGAAAGTTGCAGATTGGTTTATCAAGTCAAATATTGGTCTAGAATTTTCAACAAGAATGTATGTGATACGAATGATGACATGAATGAGTTAGGGTTTCCCAGGGATTCATCAAACTTCATAAAAGGGGGGACTGTAAAATAGTGAGTTTATGGAGATTTGATTCATAAACTGGATTACATGCATTCATATAATGTATGTATATTTTGCCCATGCCTTTAAGGATGTCTGAATGTTGGAAAATGCTAACCAAGGGTTTGACAAGGTAGAACCAAAGCCATCTGCTATTGTTCATCAAAGCTGTCAAAGAAGGGCTATATTCTGTTTGGAATTTGGGCTAAGAACTGAAATAGCTATGAGAAACTTCTTTCTGTTACACCAAGGTCAAAGTTCAGCAAGCTTCAAAGGAGTTATATATATGTTGAAGTAGGTCTAGTTACAAGTCTCTACTGCGCAAGTCACTTATTTCGCGGGGAAAACGAACCACGTGACATGACATAATGCTGGACTAAAATAAGGATAGTTACTTCTTGTAATACCATGTAAAGAGATAAGGACAATCAGGAGGTGGGGTTTGGGTTATAAAAGCAGACCAGACTTCAAAGGGTGAGCAGAAGGAGGGAGGAGAAAGACGGACTCACCAAACCCGACCAGACCATCCAGAGAGAGAGACGGCTTACACACACCACAGCGATGTAAGACAAATGAACTGTTATTTTTTCTCTCTGCTTATCTGTCTATCCATCTATTAACTCAAGCCAAGACAGTTACTTTTCTTTAATGACTGTAACTTCAAACTCTTATCTGAATAAATCCATAATATGTTTTTGCACCTATTTTCGCTCCAATCATTATATACTGGCTTTGCATTTGTCGCCTTAAACCGTTTTTTTAACATGAGCTAATATATACTGTCAGGGGGGAGGGCTTTCTGTTGCCTGGGGATTTATCAGGCTGCCAATAGCAACGAATCACAGCTCAGCTTCTATTTTGCTACAGTTAATTAATCTGAGCTCTGATTGGTTAATATAGGCAATAAATGACATTCTAAAGGCCCAGTCACACTAAGCAACATCGCTAGCAACATCGCTGCTAACGAACAACTTTTGTGACGTTGCTAGCGATGTTGCTGTGTGTGACATCCAGCAACAACCTGGCCCCTGCTGTGAGGTCGCTGGTTGTTGCTGAATGTCCTGGGCCATTTTTTAGTTGTTGCTGTCCCGCTGTGAAGCACAGATCGCTGTGTGTGACAGCGAGACAGCAACAACTAAATGTGCAGGCAGCAGGAGCCGGCTTCTGCGGAGGCTGGTAACCAATGTAAACATCGGGTAACCAAGAAGCCCTGTCCTTGGTTACCCGATATTTACCTTCGATACCAGCCTCCTCCACTCTCACTGTCAGTGCCGGCTCCTGCTCTGTGCACATGTAGCTGCAGCACACATCGGGTTAATTAACCCGATGTGTGCTGTAACTAGGAGAGCAAGGAGCCAGCGCTAAGCATTGTGCGCTGCTCCCTGCTCTGTGCACATTTAGCTGCAGCACACATCGGGTAATTAACCCGATGTGTGCTGTAACTAGGAGAGCAAGGAGCCAGCGCTAAGCATTGTGCGCTGCTCCCTGCTCTGTGCACATTTAGCTGCAGCACACATCGGGTAATTAACCCGATGTGTGCTGTAACTAGGAGAGCAAGGAGCCAGCACTCAGTGTGCGCTGCTCCCTGCTCTCTGCACGTGTTACCCGATATTTACCTTAGTTACCAAGCGCAGCATCTTCCACGCGGCGCTGGGGGCTTGTCACTGGTTGCTGGTGAGCTCACCAGCAACTTGTGTAGCGACGCTCCAGCGATCCCTGCCAGGTCAGGTTGCTGGTGGGATCGCTGGAGCGTCGCAGTGTGACATCTCACCACCAACCTCCTAGCAACTTACCAGCGATCCCTATCGTTGTTGGGATCGCTGGTAAGTTGCTTAGTGTGACTGGACCTTTAGTATAACAAAGCTTGTGTGAGGTAATATCTACTTACATAATCACCAGTTCTGTCTGTTCCCCTGTTCCGTGATGCACTGCGGCATTGTCCGTTGCGCAGACGCATTTTGAACGATGCTCCGCCTTCCGGGTCCTCACTGCACGCATGCACGCATACACACATATACACACACAGCAGACACACATAGATAAACTGAGCACATACACACACATAGCGCACATGCACACAACACAGCCACACACACTGCTGTATACTCACCTGTCCAGGGCCGCCGCCGATTCTGCTATCAGCCCTTTACTGCAGTTCAATGCTTTGTGGCGCCGTAAAGCATTCAACTGCAGTAAAGCCATGACATCAACCTGCAGCGGCCACTCCGTACACCACACGCTATCACAGAGGAGTCTCTCTGCTGCAGCTGGAGGCTCCGCCGGCATGGAGGACAGGTGAGACACGGCATAATAGGGGACAGAAGGGAACCAGCAGGAGCACATTATTAAACAATGTGCTCATTGCTGCAGGGGACATCAGCCTCCCTCCACCAGATCTGTATACCCCCAGCCCCCCCCACCAGATCTGTATACCCCCAGCCCCCCCACCAGATCTGTATACCCCCAGCCCCCCCTCCAGATCTGTATTCCCCCAGCCCCCCCTCCAGATCTGTATACCCCCAGCCCCCCACAAAATCTGTATACCCCCATCCCCCCACCAGATCTGTATACCACCAGCCCCCCACCAGATCTGTATACCCTCAGCCCCCTCACCAGATCTGTATGTCTCCAGCCCCCCCATCAGATCTGTATGCCCCCAGCCACCCACCAGAACTGTATGCCCCGAGCCCCCCCACCAGAACTGTATGCCTCCAGCCCCCACCAGAACTGTATGCCCCCAGCCTCCCCACCAGAACTGCAGAACTGTATGCCTCCAGCCCCCCCACTAGATCTGTATGCCCCCAGCCCCCCACCAGATCTGTATGCCCCCAGCCCCTCCACCAGATCTGTATGCCCCCAGCCCCCCCACCAGAACTGTATGCCCACAGACCCCCCACCAGATCTGTATGCCCCCAGCCCCCCACCAGATCTGTATGCCCCCAGCCCCCCCACCAGATCTGTATGTCTCCAGCACCCCCACCAGATATGTATGCCCCCAGCCCCCCACCAGAACTGTATGCCCCCAGCCCCCCCATCAGAACTGTATGCCCCCAGCCCCCCACCAGATCTGTATGCCCCCAGCCCCCCCACCAGATCTGTATGCCCCCAGCTCCCCCACCAGATCTGTATGCCCCCAGCCCCCCCACCAGATCTGTATGTCCCCAGCCCCCCACCAGATCTGTATGCCCCCAGCCCCCCCACCAGATCTTTATGCCCCCAGCCCACCCACCAGATCTGTATGCCCCCAGCCCCCCACCAGATCTGTATGCCCCCAGCCCCTCCACCAGATCTGTATGCCCCCAGCCCCCCCACCAGAACTGTATGCCCACAGCCCCCCCACCAGATCTGTATGCCCCCAGCCCCCCACCAGATCTGTATGCCCCCAGCCCCCCCACCAGATCTGTATGTCTCCAGCACCCCCACCAGATATGTATGCCCCCAGCCCCCCACCAGAACTGTATGCCCCCAGCCCCCCCATCAGAACTGTATGCCCCCAGCCCCCCACCAGATCTGTATGCCCCCAGCCCCCCCACCAGATCTGTATGCCCCCAGACCCCCCACCAGATCTGTATGTCCCCAGCCCCCCACCAGATCTGTATGCCCCCAGCCCCCCCCCACCAGATCTTTATGCCCCCAGCCCACCCACCAGATCTGTATGCCCCCAGCCCCCCCACCAGAACTGTATGCCTCCAGCCCTCCCACCAGAACTGTACACCACCAGCCCCCCACCAGATCTGTACGACTCCAGCCCCCCACCAGATCTGTATGCCCCCAGCCCCCCCTCCAGATCTGTATACCCCCAGTCCCCCACCAGATCTGTATACCCCCAGCCCCCCACCAGATCTGTATACCCCCAGTCCCCCCACCAGATCTGTATAACCCCAGCCCCCCCACCAGATCTGTATAACCCCAGCCCCCCACCAGATCTGAATACCTCCAGCCCCCCGACTAGATCTGTATACCCCCAGCCCCCCGACCAGATCTGTATACCCCCAGCCCCCCGACCAGATCTGTAGGCCCCACCACCAGATCTGTATACCCCCCACTAGATCTGTAGCCCCCCGCCAGATCTGTATGCCCTCAGCCCTCCCACCAGATCTGTATGCCCCCAGCCCCCCCACCAGATCTGTATGCTCCCAGCCCCCCACCAGATCTGTATGCCCCCAGCAACCCCCACCAGATCTGTATGCCCCCAACCCCCCACCAGATCTGTATGCCCCCAAACCCCCCCACCAGATCTGTATGCCCCCAGCGCCCCCACCAGATCTGTATGCCCCCCACCAGATCTGTATGCCCCCAGCCCCCTCACCAGATCTGTATGCCCCCAGCCCCCCCCACAAGATCTGTATGCCCCAGCCCCCCCCACCAGATCTGTATACCCCCAGCCCCCCCATCAGATCTGTATGCCCCCAGCCCCACCCACCAGACCTGTATGCCCCCAGCCCCACCAGCTCTGTATGCCCACTCCCCCACCAGATCTGTAGGCCCACTCCCCCACCAGATCTGTAGGTCCCCCCACCAGGTCTGTATGCCCACAGCACCCCCCACCAGATCTATATGCCTCCAGACCACCTCCCACAAGATCTGTATGCCCCGAGCCCACCTCACCAGATCTGTATGCCCCCAGCCCTCCCCACCAGATTTGTATTCCCCCAGCCCCCTCACCAGATTTGTATGCCCCCAGCCCCTCCACCAGATCTGTATGCCCCCCACCAGATCTGTATGCCCCCCCCACCAGATCTGAATGCCTCCAGCCCCCATCACCTGATCTGCATGCCCCCTGCCCCACTCACCACTGCTCCTGTCAGCACCACTAAGGATAGACAGATGTTTTTGTCACCGCACTCCCGATGCGATAGCATCGGGCCTATTTCTAGTCTAATATATAAAGCTGAGTGTGTATGTGTGTGTGTGTGTGTGTGTGTGTGTGTGTGTGTGTCCGCTAAAGGAATCCGCACTGTCGCATTTATAATCACGAAATTTCGCACAGACACCTCATGTGACCCAGGGTGCGTCATAGACTATGTTTTGATAGAAAAATTTAACCCCGTGCTTTACAGTTAGGGGTACTTTACACACTACGACATCGCAAGCCAATGCTGCGATGCTGAGCGCGATAGTCCCCACCCCCGTCGCAGCTGCGATATCATTGTGATAGCTGCCGTAGCGAACATTATCGCTACGGCTGCTTCACATGCACTCACCTGCCGTGCGACGTCGCTCTGGACGGCGAACCGCCTCCTTATTAAGGGATCAGGTTGTGCGGCGTCATTGCGACGTCACACGGCAGGCGGCCAATAGGAGCAGAGGGGCGAAGATGAGCGGGATGTAAACATCCTGCCCACCTCCTTCCTTCCGCATAGCCGACGGGAGCCGCGGTGATGCTCCTGCGACTTCACACACAGTGATGTGTGCTGCCGCAGGAGCGAGGAACAACATCGGACCGTCGCGTCAGCGTAATTATGGAATTCGCCGACGCTACACCGATGATACGATTACGACACTTTTGCGCTCGTTAATCGGATCATCTAGGATTTACACACTACGATGTCGAGAGCGACGCAGGAAGTGCGTCACTTTCGACATTACCCCACCGACATCGTACCTGCAATGTCGTAGTATGCAAAGCCCGCCTTAGTCTCTAAAATCCTGCCGCCATTAAACTGAATAGAGGTGGGAGCTATTGGTTATTAATAGCAACTGTCAGTGGTTGCTATAGGAACAAAAATAAACTGTTAGTTGAAACTTATGTGTGAGGTTATATGATGTCGGTGGGGAGATGGATAGAGAGACAGAAAAAGACAGACAGACAGAGACAGATGGGGAAAGAGACAGACAGACAGCCCTGGAAAGAGACAGACGGACAAAGAGACAGCCCTGAAAAGAGACAGACGGGCAAAGAGACAGACCTGGAAAGAGACAGATGGGCAAAGAGACAGACGGGCAAAGGGACAGACCTGGAAAGAGACAGACCTGGAAAGAGACAGACCTGGAAAGAGACAGACGGGGAAAGAGACAGCCCTGGAAAGAGACAGATGGGGAAAGAGACAGATGGGGAAAGAGACAGACCTGGAAAGAGACAGACCTGGAAAGAGACAGACCTGGAAAGAGACAGACGGGGAAAGAGACAGATGGAGAAAGAGACAGCCCTGGAAAGAGACAGCCAGGGAAAGAGGCAGCCGGGGAAAGAGACAGGCGGAGAAAAAGACAGGCGGAGAAAAAGACAGGCGGAGAAAAAGACAGGCGGAGAAAAAGACAGGCGGAGAAAAAGACAGGCGGGGAAAGAGACAGGCGGAGAAAGAGACAGGCGGGGAAAGAGACAGGTGGGGAAAGAGACAGACGGTGAAAGAGACAGACGGTGAAAGAGACAGACGGGGAAAGAGACAGACGGGGAAAGAGACAGACGGGGAAAGAGACAGACGGGGAAAGAGACAGACGGGGAAAGAGACAGACGGGGAAAGAGATAGACGGGGAAAGAGATAGACCGGGAAAGAGACAGACGGGGAAAGAGACAGCCCTGAGAAGAGACAGTCCTGGAAAGAATCAGCCGGGCAAAAAGACAACCCTGGAAAGAGAGCCCTGGAAAAAGACAGACGGGGAAAGAGACAGATGGAGAAGGAGACAGACGGAGAAAGAGACAGATCTGGAAAGAGACAGCCCTGGAAAGAGACAGCCCTGGAAAGAAACAAAAAGAAAAGGAGGAGTGCACTACAACCGCATTTATATAAAAAGAAGGGTGCTGGATGTCAGGAAGAAAAAGGAAGGAAAAGACATTGCACATAATCGCACAACCTGTATTCAAAAATTACAACACCTTTATTCAAAGTACACTTGTACAATATAAAAACAATTAAAACATAAACACACTGCCAACACCAGGCACCCACAATTAATTGTAGTAAGGTAAAGACCACAATCCCTTGTCACAGAATAATTTATATATATACTACAAGGATAAAAGAGCCTGCAACCACCTAGATAACATGCATACGAGCCTGTACAGTAAAGTATATAACATATATAAACATTCACATGTGTGAATAATAACAGTGCAAGTAGCATAAATCACAGCAGGTCATATACAGCACAAAAGAGGCTAGTATGCTTGAGTATAAAGAAAGCATACAGTTAGGTCCAGAAATATTTGGACAGTGACACAAGTTTTGTTATTTTAGCTGTTTACAAAAACATGTTCAGAAATACAATTATATATATAATATGGGCTGAAAGTGCACACTCCCAGCTGCAATATGAGAGTTTTCACATCCAAATCGGAGAAAGGGTTTAGGAATCATAGCTCTGTAAT
The DNA here is from genome assembly GCF_048569485.1 of Anomaloglossus baeobatrachus. NCBI lineage: Eukaryota > Metazoa > Chordata > Amphibia > Anura > Aromobatidae > Anomaloglossus > Anomaloglossus baeobatrachus. The sequence continues at coordinate 445,877,433 of NC_134353.1, read as the reverse complement.
GCATAGCCTCCTCTTTTTCAAGGGACCAAAAGTAATTGGACAAGGGACTCTAAGGGCTGCAATTAACTCTGAAGGTGTCTCCCTCGTTAACCTGTAATCAATGAAGTAGTTAAAAGGTCTGGGGTTGATTACAGGTGTGTGGTTTTGCATTTGGAAGCTGTTGCTGTGACCAGACAACATGCGGTCTAAGGAACTCTCAATTGAGGTGAAGCAGAACATCCTGAGGCTGAAAAAAAAGAAAAAATCCATCAGAGAGATAGCAGACATGCTTGGAGTAGCAAAATCAACAGTCAGGTACATTCTGAGAAAAAAGGAATTGACTGGTGAGCTTGGGAACTCAAAAAGGCCTGGGCGTCCACGGATGACAACAGTGGTGGATGATCGCCGCATACTTTCTTTGGTGAAGAAGAACCCGTTCACAACATCAACTGAAGTCCAGAACACTCTCAGTGAAGTAGGTGTATCTGTCTCTAAGTCAACAGTAAAGAGAAGACTCCATGAAAGTAAATACAAAGGGTTCACATCTAGATGCAAACCATTCATCAATTCCAAAAATAGACAGGCCAGAGTTAAATTTGCTGAAAAACACCTCATGAAGCCAGCTCATTTCTGGAAAAGTATTCTATGGACAGATGAGACCAAGATCAACCTGTACCAGAATAATGGGAAGAAAAAAGTTTGGAGAAGAAAGGGAACGGCACATGATCCAAGGCACACCACATCCTCTGTAAAACATGGTGGAGGCAACGTGATGGCATGGGCATGCATGGCTTTCAATGGCACTGGGTCACTTGTGTTTATTGATGACATAACAGCAGACAAGAGTAGCCAGATGAATTCTGAAGTGTACCGGGATATACTTTCAGCCCAGATTCAGCCAAATGCCGCAAAGTTGATCGGACGGCGCTTCATAGTACAGATGGACAATGACCCCAAGCATACAGCCAAAGCTACCCAGGAGTTCATGAGTGCAAAAAAGTGGAACATTCTGCAATGGCCAAGTCAATCACCAGATCTTAACCCAATTGAGCATGCATTTCACTTGCTCAAATCCAGACTTAAGACAGAAAGACCCACAAACAAGCAAGACCTGAAGGCTGCGGCTGTAAAGGCCTGGCAAAGCATTAAGAAGGAGGAAACCCAGCGTTTGGTGATGTCCATGGGTTCCAGACTTAAGGCAGTGATTGCCTCCAAAGCATTCGCAACAAAATATTGAAAATAAAAATATTTTGTTTGGGTTTGGTTTATTTGTCCAATTACTTTTGACCTCCTAAAATGTGGAGTGTTTGTAAAGAAATGTGTACAATTCCTACAATTTCTATCAGATATTTTTGTTCAAACCTTCAAATTAATTGTTACAATCTGCACTTGAATTCTGTTGTAGAGATTTCATTTCAAATCCAATGTGGTGGCATGCAGAGCCCAACTCGCGAAAATTGTGTCACTGTCCAAATATTTCTGGACCTAACTGTATATGCAAGGAAAATGGCAATTAATAATGTTGCCAGAGGAATATCATAGGTGCTCTAAGTAATCAAATGGAGCCCAAGCAACAATATGCCCTGTCAAACCCATGCAGGTATGAAATAGTATGTAGCTCAATCTCTAGCCAGAAAAGTGGCCAATAGCCCACCTTGGGCTGGCATAATCAAGGTGAATAAGAATAGAGACCTGCAGCAGGAACTGGTGGGAGCAAGGTAACCACAAACTGTGGCAGGTAAAATGTGGGTGCACAGGAGATCCCACGCGTATCGCTGCTACTGCGGCTTTGTCAGGGAAAAAAAGAAGTAAAAGTGTACTGAAAACTAGGGGTATTTAAAGGTAAGTAAATAATGTTTATACAATCACCTGTATTCTGACGCTGGCGCGGTCCGGACCTTGTGTGTAGTGTTAGACATGGGCGCATGCGCAGTATACAAAGAAGGCAAGTGAGAAGGCTCAAAATTGTATCATAGCGTTGTACTCATTAGCACTTGTGCGATGCACCTAGAAGGAAAACGGGGAGGTGCAAAGTGGTACCGGTATGTTATATTCACTAGACAAGCACGATATGCATGTATGTAGCAAGGAGAAGTACAGACACTGCAGGCAGAATCAAACTCAAGCACTTGTGAGGCAAGGGGGATGTTTTGCTGTCATAAGAATGTAACCACCACGTAACGGACCTGCAGTGGCCCCAAGGATCAAATAAACACTGCTACCAATGTCTATAAAGACATGAAAGACAAAAATACTGTAGTGAGGTATCTAATGTGGCCAAGGGATAGTAGTGCCTTGAGGGACAATAGGTGCACACCAAGATAAGGGAGGGAGGCTAATTAGCCTATAGAATATAATGTTAACAATTGTATATGTAGATGTAAACAATCTAATATATAAAGCTGAATGTGTGTGTGTATGTATGTGTGTGTGTATGTATGTGTGTGTGTGTGTGTGTGTGTGTGTGTGTGTGTGTGTCCGGGATTAGCATCTGCACCGTCGCAGCTACAGCCACAAAATTTTGCACACTCAAACTTCTGGACCCCGAGAGCATCATAGGCTATGTTGTGAGGCGAAATGTTAACCCAGCGCGTTCCAATTTACCAATCAACTTTGCCCCTATCTACATAATGGGTAAAAAGTGAAACGAAAAGTGTATCCGCACCGTCGCATTTACAATCACGAAATTTTGCACAGATACCTCATGTGACCCAGGGAACGTCATAGACTATGTTTTGACAGGAAAATGTAACCCCGCGCTTTACAGTTACTCTCCAAAAAACATGGCTCCATTAAAGTACGGTAAATGGAGCCTGGAACTACAGGTTATTAGTAGGAGCTGTGATTGGTTGCTATAGGAACAAAAGATTCATAGTATAAGAAGCTTATATGTGACGTAATAAGATGTCGGTCGGGAGACGGATAGAGAGAGACAGACAGAGAGATAGACAGAGAGACAGACAGAGAGACAGACAGGGAAAGAGACAGAGAGATAGAGACAGACAGGGAAAGAGACAGACAGAGACAAACGGTGAAAGAGACAGACAGATGGTGAGAGAGACAGACAGACCTGGAAAGAGACAGACCTGGAAAGAGACTGACCTGGAAAGAGACAGAACCGGAAATAGACAGACCCGGAGAAAGACAGACAGTGACAGGCAGACAGGGAAAGAGACAGACAGGAAAAGACAGACAAAGAGATGGGGAGACAGACGGAGAAAGAGACAGACCTGGGAAAGAGACAGACCTAGAAAAAGACAGATGGGGAAAGAAACAGAGAGATAGAGACAGACAAGGAAAGAGACAGACAGAGATAGGCAGATGGAGAAAGAGACAGACAGGGAAAGAGACAGACGGGGAAAGAGACAGATGGGAAAAGAGACAGATGGGAAAAGAGACAGACGGGGAAAGAGACAGACCTGGAAAGAGACAGACCTGGAAAGAGGCAGACGGAGCACATTGCTTGGCCAATTTAGTTACATTTGTGTGGAATATCTGTGGTGTTGAAATATATGTTGTGAAATGCTTCTATTAGCTTAGTTTTTGCCTTTCAATAATTACATTTCTATCTATTTGTTCTGTGGTTTTTGTGTGCAGAATAAATTTTTGTTAATACATTCTATTTTGTTAGCAACAGTTATTATCCCGGGCGAAGCTGGGTAGTACAGCTAGTCTAATATATAAAGCTGAATGTGTGTGTGTGTGTGTGTGTGTGTGTGTCCGGGATTGGCATCTGCACCGTCACAGCTACAGCCACAAAATTTTGAACACTCACACGTCTGGACCCCGAGAGCGTCATAGGCTATGTTTTGAGGGGAAATTTTAACCCCGCGCTTTACAGTTATTCACCAAAAAACCTGCCTCCATTAAAGCGAATGGAGCTGGGAGCCACAGTGCAGCCAGAACTTCAGAAGAATGCGCAGCCACGCCCTTATATGGAATGTTGGCGTGTCACAATGCAGCCAGGGAAAGAGACAGACCCAGACAGGGAAAGAGGCAGACACAGACAGGGTAAGAAACAGACATAGACAGGGTAAGAGACAGACACAAAGAGACAGACAAAGAGACAGACTGACAGGGAAAGAGACAGACACAGACAAAGAGATAGAGACAGACACAGGGAAACAGACAGACAGGGAAAGAAAGTGAAAGAGACAGACAGGGTAAGAGACAGACAAAGACAGGTAAAGAGAAAGACAAAGAGACAGACACAGGGAAAGAGACAGAGGGAAAGAGACAGACAGGGAAAGAGAGGAAAAGAGACAGACAGGGAAAGAGAGGGAAAGAGACAGACAGGGAAAGAGACAGACAGTGAAAGTGACAGAGATAGATAGACAGACAGGGAAAGAGATAGATAGACAGACAGGGAAAGAGATTGAGACAGACAGAGAAAGAGACAGAGACAGTCAGAGACAGACAGGGAAAGAGACAGACAGACAAAGAGATAGAGAGAGAGACAGAGAGATATATACAGAGGGGGAGACAGACAGAGAATGGGAGAGAAACAGAGAGACAGTTACTATCCCGGGCGTTAATACATTCTTTTTATACATTCTATCCCGGGAATGTTAATACATTCTATCTTGTTAACAACAGTTATTAACCCAGGCGAAGCCGGGTAGTACAGCTAGTATTTCACATTTAGTATTCAATAGAGCGCTAATAAGGGATATATATGACCGTAAAATGGTCGCAATAACAGTTAATATGCAAGGACCCCTAGAAAGGATGGAATTAAACATTTATAAGGCAAATGGATGTATATGCTCAATTCAATTACCAAACCAAGATTTTTCAAGAGCATTATATGTGAAACTCACACTCGACTTGAAGAAAACAGTCCATAGAGTCATGCTGTGACACAGTAGAGGGGATCCATAAGGCAAGGCAAACGACGATAGCCATAATACTTATAATCCAGGCAAGCCATAATGTTCAAGTTCCATAGATGCATCGGGTAAAAACTCATCCCAGAAAGAGTGAATGATGCATATGATGATATCATGGGCCAAAGAGGAAGTACATGCAGGATGGAGATGAACAAGGGGAGGGCCAACAACACCGGGGTCCAAGGGGGGTCCTGAAGAACGTCAAGAATCCAGCCATATGAGATGTTCAATAAGGTTGCCAGATGTCCAAGTTGCCAGGAAAAGAAAAGCTGTATAGATGTACAAAAAAGTCATGTATAAGTAACAGTATCAAAAGGTTTTTATAAGCGTGATGTCAAAAGAATAGCCATAAGGTGATGGTAACAGAATCCACATATATATAGTGACCCCAAGGGTTTATTTATCCCTCTTCCAATATGGAAAGGGCCACGTGCCTATATATATGGATACTGAATTAACCGAGAATCCAGTAAACAGAAGCTCTTCATTAAGGCCAGCAGGGGAAACAGAGTGCAAATTGAAATCCATTTGGACTCCTGTTGTAGCAACCATTTAGAGCACGCGCCTCCTCTGCCATTGCCAATATATTTCTGCAGGCCAAAACACGTGTATTCGAAGTGCTACTCAGATGATGTACCATGAAGTGGGTAGCAACCGGGGTAAGAGATTTACCCTTACTCACATCCGATGGTGCAAGATAAATCGTCGAAAAATGCTTTTGGATCCTTTTATGGAGTTCCTGTGTTGTCTGTCCCACATACACTAGATCACAGGGGCATACTTAACAGTAAATGACATTCCTGGTTTTACAATTGATGTAACTAGTAAGGGCATGGTTCTTGGTGTCTTGTGGGTTGTTGAAATGATTGGGCGTTGGATGCATATAACTGCAGATATTGCATTCACCGCAGGGAAATGACCCTTTCAAGACGAAACCACGGTTAAGACCAAAGGTCTCACAAAGTGGCTTCTAGTAATAAGATCTCTTAAGTTCAGAGCCCGTCGTGCTGTGATCTGGGGGTGGTGGTGCACCATATCAGATGTTTGTGTATCCAGAGTTAGCACTGACCAACGATTCCGGAGTATACTTTTAATTTCCCCCCATTGATCATTAAAAGTGGTAATAAACCTCACCTTTCCATCCATGTGCTTCGGGGTGGTCTTGATCAGGGAGACTTGGGTCTCTGCCGAGGCCCGTTGATATGCCTTGGACAGCACTCTCCTGGGATATCCACGAGCACGGAACCTGTTGGTAAGTAATGTTGCCTGTTGGTGAAAATCATGGTCTTCTGAGCAATTACGCCTAATACGGAGATACTGACCTGTAGGTACTCTGTTCTTCACATGATATGGATAGAAACTGTGGAATTCCAGGAGACTGTTCGTGCCAGTTTGTTTTCGGAATAGAGTCGTCGTTAGATGGTCTCCCCTGTTCGAGATTAGTAAATCCAGAAAAAGTACTGTAGTGAGCGAGACATGGTGGGTCAAAAAGATGTTGTAAGAATTCTCACTAAGAGATGTAATCAACTCATCCCATTCTTCCTTTGTTCCCAACCATATAAAGAAAATGTCATCGATATAACGATACTAATGACAAACCTTGCTGCAAAAAATATCCAAGGGAAAGACCTGAGTGGCTTCCCACCAGCCTAAGAATAGGTTGGCGAAGGCCGGGGCACAGTGAACACCCATTGCGACGCCTGAAATTTGCCTATAAAAATTTCTATCAAACAAGAAATAATTATGCTTGAGCAGGAAGTCTTAACAGGTCAATGAGGAAGGAGTCGTGCATACGATCAGAACGTGCCTGGCTGTCTAAAAAATAGGCGACTGCATGCATGCCGTCCTCATGCCCAATGTTGGAATACAGGGACTCCACATCACAGGTAACCAAAAGTGCCTGAGATGGGAGTCTAACCTTCCTGCAGATGTCAATGAAGCTAGAAGTATCTTGCACAAATGAGGGTAGTCTGGTGGTCATGGGTTGCAAAAGGAAGTCCACATAAATGCTGGCTTTCTCACAGAGACTTCCTGTGCTGGCGACAATGGGCCTTCCTGGTGGCAAAGTAGTGGACTTATGAATTTTGGGCAGCATATAAAAAGTCGGAATGATAGGGTGTTCCACCCACATGAACTTTTTCTGATCCGTAGAGATGATACCAACTTGGTGCGCGGAGTTTAGGAGGCAATGGAATCTCGCCATTAAGGGGGCAGTCGGGTTCGAGGGCAACTTGCTATAATAAGCAGAGTTGTTCAGTTGCCTGTAAGCCTCCTCCAAATACATGTTTATGGGCCAAATCACTACGTTGCCCCCTTTATCTGCCTCCTTGATAACCAAATTGTTGTTGGTCCTAAGGTTGTTAATGGCCTTCTTCTCTTGGATGGTGAGATTAGGGGCCCTAGAGTTGACAACTGGTAAGTCTAAAAAATCGGTCTTAACCAACTCAAAGAACAGTTTGATTGATGGTGCAATGGAGAATGAGGGGGTGACACAAGATGTATTCTTATGAGGAAACTTACCCCTGTTGGTGTCATTATCGTTCTCCTGCAATAATTCCAACAAGTCGCGAAAGACCTGCTGTTCATCCGGTTCCAAAGAGTCGATGACCTCTGTTTTTTTTAAAAGAACTTGAAGAGTTAGCCATCTACAAAAAAGATACATATCTTTGATCAAGGTGAACATGTCCAAGCCATGCGTTGGCGAAAAGGTGAGCCCTTTCTTCAGAACAGAAACTTCATGAGGGGGCAAAACATAATCAGAGAGATTGATTACCTGCAAGGTGTCATGATTCTCGTGGGGAGCAGTATCCGTGGGTGTTCTCAAATCAGTTGTTTCGGCCTCGCACCGAATCTGTAATAATTCGCCTGTTTGCGAGTTCTAGTTGTTCTTCTTGTGAAGACTCCTGTTGCGGCCCCCTCGTCTGGTCCTGTGTCTGGGTCGCTTCTAGTTGTGGACAAAAAATCACTGGAGCTAGCCTCTCTTGAGGCAGTGTAACTCTCTTGGTTGTTAGGAAAAGTCCTGGTAAATTTGGTATTACGGGCATTACCTCTATGCTTCCATTTAAAAATGGTTTTATTATCAAAGTCCGTACGGTCTCTTTGGAATTTCTCATGCTTTTTATCGATAATTTCTTGCTCATATCGATCCATGGTCTCCTTAAGCTTACCCTGGAACGCTATGACCCCTGTTTGGTTCTCCAGTTTGCTAAGTTTTGTCTCTAGGTCTTTAATATTAGTTTTCGTAGTAGCAAGAAGAGTCCGATCATGCTCCAACAACATGTTTATAAGGATGCTGGAACATTTGAGAAGACCCTGCTCCCAGGTATCCTGAAAGGCCAGAGAGGGTTCCCATGCTGGGAAGATGGAGACCCATAGCCCCCGGGGAACTATACCAGATCTGAGGTACTCCTCAAGGCTACGTATGTGTGTCGCCCGGGGACCAGGGGGTACTCAGATCCGGGCCACAGAGTCACTTCTGTGGGTATCACGATGGCGTGACCCGGTCTGTGATCCCAGGCTCCACAGTAAAAGGGGATTTGGTAAGGGAGATTGTCCGTGACGCCACCCACGGTTGTGGTGAGGTTGTGACACCACCGCTGCTCTGGACGGGGATCCCGGGAGCGATGACAGGGAGCAGCGTAGTTGTTATGTCCCCTCCGTGGGTAGGGGGGGTTGGTTGTCCCGGGGCCCGGTGATGGGGTAAGCAGGGGGCAGGGCGCAGTGCTGCAGTGCGGTGCCCGAGGGCACGGGTGTACTCACAAGAAAGTCACACGGAGTCACTGGTGAACTAAGAATTGCCGGTGTCTGCGGCCTCCGGTACGGGGGTGTTAGTGTCCCACACACGGTGCAGCAGCCCTTGTTGTTCCTTCCCTGCAGCAAAGTGCCTTTCTCTCCACTCTCTTCCTCTTTCTCCTCAGCCGGGAACAGGGAATCCACTCCCCTGTAGTGATCCGGGTACCCAGGTACCGAGGGGCCACCGCCCGGCTCCGGCTACCTGTTCTGGCCCCTTCCTCACTACGGCCTGTCCCGGCCCTTTCAGAGCACGCTTCACTCCCAGCCTGGGAGCTAAACTCCAGACCTCTGTCCTGTCTGCTCTCCACACACTCTCTGCACCAGCCCCTCCCCTCTCCTCTGCTTTTCTCTTACACTGGGGCTGTGGCTTGTCTGGCTGCACCGGTGTGAGATCAGATTACCAAGGAGGATTAACTCTTTCTGTGACAACCTGGCTGTGCCAGGGCGTCACACACCCCCTTGGTAAAACACGGCCCGTCCTCGGGCCGTCTAGGCACCGACATTTATTAAAACTGGAAAAGGATAAAACATTTTAAACGTTTTCAATCTTCCCACAGCGGGATGCACATTGCTTCAACGTTGCAACAACAAATAACACTTTTAATAATGTTAACGTAACGGGTCCTTCAGTCACCCACCCAAACAACCTAGCCTTGGTGCTGCCCCTAAAACCCAGGCAGCACCCCTTGACCCCAGTCCAGAAATGGCTCCAGATTGGTCAACGGAACCGGTACTTCGCTGCCGTTGCGGCCGGGCGGACTGCCGGAGCCGTCGTCATCTCCGTCGCGGCCGGGCGGACTGCCGGGGCCGGTGGCAGGGCGGTGACAAAGGTGAGGCCTGGGGACCCCAGGTCTGGGTCCTCCCCAACAGGCGCTGCGGGCTCCGCTACCGGTAACAGGGGTAACGGGTCGGTGCATCGCTGCGGCAGCCTCTCCAGGAACCAAAAGCTGGCAGAGTCCTGGCGTCCCTGCCTTTACAGTCCTGGTCACATGAACTGCAGTTCCTTCCTACTGCTCCCCCTTGGTACTCGGGAGCAGTCCTTCCAGCAACTTTTAAAGTTTCTCTTTCGCTTCCGGTCCTCCGGAGCTTCACTTCCGCCCGCGTTCTCAGGGGGCGGAGCCTCTTTTTCGCGCCCGCCGCTCGGAGAAGAAGGCGCCAAGTTGTTGTTTTTGGCGCCTAAAATGGCGGCTAAAATGGCGGACTTCGGGATTTTTCCTCAGCGGGACGCCGCTGACGGACGGGGCAAGGCGCACTTCCTCCAGGTAACTGGATGGGTTCGATCCTGTTCGTGACGCCAAATGTGTCGCCCGGGGACCAGGGGGTACTCAGATCCGGGCCACAGAGTCACTTCTGTGGGTATCACGATGGCGTGACCCGGTCTGTGATCCCAGGCTCCACAGTAAAAGGGGATTTGGTAAGGGAGATTGTCCGTGACGCCACCCACGGTTGTGGTGAGGTTGTGACACCACCGCTGCTCTGGACGGGGATCCCGGGAGCGATGACAGGGAGCAGCGTAGTTGTTATGTCCCCTCCGTGGGTAGGGGGGGTTGGTTGTCCCAGGGCCCGGTGATGGGGTAAGCAGGGGGCAGGGCGCAGTGCTGCAGTGCGGTGCCCGAGGGCACGGGTGTACTCACAAGAAAGTCACACGGAGTCACTGGTAAACTAAGAATTGCCGGTGTCCGCGGCCTCCGGTACGTGGGTGTTAGTGTCCCACACACGGTGCAGCAGCCCTTGTTGTTCCTTCCCTGCATCAAAGTGCCTTTCTCTCCACTCTCTTCCTCTTTCTCCTCAGCCGGGAACGGGGAATCCACTCCCCTGTAGTGATCCAGGTACCCAGGTACCGAGGGGCCACCGCCCGGCTCCGGCTACCTGTTCTGGCCCCTTCCTCACTACGGCCTGTCCCGGCCCTTTCAGAGCACGCTTCACTCTCAGCCTGGGAGCTAAACTCCAGACCTCTGTCCTGTCTGCTCTCCACACACTCTCTGCACCAGCCCCTCCCCTCTCCTCTGCTTTTCTCTTACACTGGGGCTGTGGCTTGTCTGGCTGCACCGGTGTGAGATCAGATTACCAAGGAGGATTAACTCTTTCTGTGACAACCTGGCTGTGCCAGGGCGTCACATATGTTCCACCAGAGCCTCACACCAGTCTTGTGTGCTGAGATCAGATCTGATGTGAGAATAGAAAACTTATCTGAATGCTGATTAGGCACCCCCCCTGATAGAAACACACTGCTGGATTGCGCCTGCCATGCAGCCTCACGAGAATCCCAAACCCTGGGGACACTAAAAACAGCGTCAGAACAACGTGACTATCTATAACAAAAATCAAATATCAATGCCACCACAATAGGTGGTGTGCAACTCCAAGAAGCTACCTATACAGGAGCAAGATGAATTATACAAAAAGTTTATATTGTAGAATATATATAAATTATTCTGTGACAAGGGATTGTGGTCTTTACCTTACTACAATTAATTGTGGGTGCCTGGTGTTGGCAGTGTGTTTATGCTTTAATTGTTTTTATATTGTACAAGTGTACTTTGAATAAAGGTGTTGTAATTTTTGAATACAGGTTGTGCGGTTATGTGCAATGTCTTTTCCTTCCTTTTTAGCCCTGGAAATAGACAGACGGGGAAAGAGACAGACGGGGAAAGAGACAGACCTGGAAAGAGACAGACCTGGAAAGAGACAGATGAGGAAAGAGACAGACAGGGAAAGAGACAGACCTGGAAAGAGACAGACCTGGAAAGAGACAGACCAAGACAGACGGAAAAGAGATAGACGGAGAAAGAGACAGAAAGACACACACATAGAGACACAGAGATAGAGAGAGACAGACAGACACAGAGATGGAGACAGATAGACTGATACAAATACAGAGATAGAAATAGTCAGACAGAGACATAGACACAGACAGACAAGGAAAGAGACAGACAGAGAGACAGACAGACAGCGACACACAGACAGAAAGTGGGAGAGAGACAGAGAGATGGTTACTATCAAGGGCAACGCCCGGGTACTACAGTAGTTAGCTAGTATAGCTAGCTAGTATAATATATAAAGCTGTTTGTATGTATGTATGTGTGTAAGTCCTCTAAAGGAATCTGCACCGTCGCATTTACAATCACGAAATTTTGCACAGCCACCCCATTTGACTCGGGGAATGTCGTAGACTACGTTTTGAGAAGAAATTTGAACTCTGCGCTTTACAGTTATTCACTAAAAAACCTGCTTACATTAAAGTCAATGGAGCTGGGAGCTACAGGTCATTAATAGGAGCTGTGATTGGTTGCTATAGTCAACGAAAGACATTCCTAGTATAAGAAGCTTATGTGTGAGGAAATATGATATTGGTAGAGAAAGAGACACACACACACAAAGACACACAGAGACAAACAGCCACAGAGACATACAGAGACATGCAGAGACAGAGACAAACACACAGAGGCATACACACACAGAAACATACTGAGACAGAAAGAGAGAGGCACAGAGACACACAGACAGACACAGAGAAACACAGAGTGAGACACACAGAGACACACAGAGATTGATACAGAGGTGCACAGAGTCACACACACACAGACACAGAGACTGATACAGAGACACACAGAGACACAGACATACACCGAGACACAGAGAGACAGAGACACACACAGACATAGACACAGACACACCGAGACAGAGACACACAGAGACAGACACACAGAGACAGAAACATAGAGACAGAGACACACAGACAGGCACACACAGAGACACACAGAGATAGACACACAGAGATAGACACACAGAGACACACACAGATACAGAGAGAGAGACACACACACACAGTGACAGAGAGACACAGACAGACAGACACAGAAATATAGACACACAGAGACACACACAGAGACACACAGAGACACACAGAGACAGACACAGAGACATACACAGGCACAGACACACAGAGGCAGACAGAGAGACAGACACAGAGACACACACAATGAGATACACACAGAGACAGAGACACACAGAATGACAGAGTGACAGAGACACACAGACACACACACATATACACACACACACACACACACAGACTAAAGGCCCTGTCACACACAGAGATAAATCTGCGGCAGATCTGTGGTTGCAGTGAAATTGTGGACAATCAGTGCCAGGTTTGTGGCTGTGTACAAATGGAACAATATGTCCATGATTTCACTGCAACCACAGATCTGCCAAAGATTTATCTCTGTGTGTGACAGGGCCTTTAGGCTAAGACACAAGCTAAGAGAGAGAGAGAAGCAGGCAGACAGAGAGGGAGAAAGACAGAGAGGGAGAAAGACAGACAGAGAGAGAGAGAGTGGGAAATAAGGAGAGTGAGAGAGACACATGGTGACTATCCCGGGCAGCGCCGGGTAATACAGCTAGTTTCCAATAAAGTTGCAAAATGAATGTTCAATAAATTTATATAAATATAATATTGGGCACAATTTTGGTTACAATAAAGATTTTTCTTGTTCATCTCACTTGTACATAATTTCACAAGCGTTTTGTGTAAAATGTATGCGTGATGGTTAAAAATAGGAGTGGGTTGTCTGTTTGTTTTTTTCTTTAAATCAGGGCATAAAAAAACATGAGGATCAGTCATAGGATTTTAAAAAAAGTTTCATTTACCCCAAATTTTGAATACCTGTGTGCCCACGGGACTCTGTACCTGCGGATTTTGCCACGGAATACCTGAGGATTTATCTGGATTTTCTAAATAAATCTGTAGGTTTTAACAAGTACAGACACTCCCCATGTTATCCTATGGGACATATGCTGCGGGTGTTCCGCAGCCGAACATAACTGCATGTCAATTATTCCTGCGGAATTACCTGCGGAAATTCCGGCCCTCCACTATGGAGATAGAGGACAGGACTTCCTCGGGTAAGTCGCATGAATGTGTGATGCCCCAGCAGCAGTCAAACTGCTCGGATCCGGGGTTGCTGTGGCTCGAGGGTCTTCGGACACGGGGGCTTGCGGTCACTTCAAATGTAAGGGGATATTTACAGGGGATGAATGTTCGTGACGCCACCTGTGGGTTGCGGTAAAGGGGAGTACCGCCGCTGCCGAAGGGAGTACCGGGGCAGATGATGTGGAGCAGCCAGGTGTCAGTCCCTCCGCAGGTAGGGAAGGCCCCAGATAGTGGGGATTTGGTGAAATGGTGGCTTGGCCTTGTGAAGCAGAGTGCAGGGGTTAGATTACTCACTGCGGTAGTCGTGGTTCTGGATCAGGTGGAATAAGCAGACACTCACACAGATGGCAAACCAAAGTCTCTAGGCACTGCAGTCTCTACGAGGGGGAACCCGTCCAGATCCCACTCCCACTAGTGTCACTTGGTAAGTCTGGAGCCCTGCCTCCGTGCACAAATTGATAGACCATTGTGCTTGAAGCTTTCGGGGCCCCACTACCCGTGTGTATGGCAGCTGTGCTCTTGATGGCTGGCACTTGGGATTTTAGTGGGTTGTGTATTTTGGAGAACCCTATTCCCCACGTTGTGCTGATGCCTCCAATCTCTCTCTTGGGGAAATTTTATAAACAATCGTCCACAAGTGAATTATCAGGTTGCGTGAAGCTACTCCCTGATCTAGGGTCCTCTACCCCGCCGTGCTTGGTACCAGAAAGGTGGTTGGGCTTTCTGCTGCCAACAGTCCTCCTAGACTGCGTCTGTTACACTTCTGTCCAATGTTCCTAATATCCGTCCCTGACTCCTGTGGTCCTGGACCACCGTCTGCGACCCAACCTGTCGCCTCCCTGGGAGCACTCAACTCTTTTTCTTCCCTCCCACCAGTCTGCCTGACCCCTAGGTGGGCGGCCGTACTTCAACTTGACCAACCCACTGGTTTGTCTGTCCAGCCCTTGTGTGAGGTGTGGTTGGGATTTGTAGTGTGGATGTCAATGACACTGTTGATGGGAACCTGGAACCACGGGGAGTAGGCCCTGCACCCTGGGGTACAGGATGCAGTTCCCTGTAGCACCCTGATGTAGTCAGGGGCGCTACACATGTCCGCAGGTTAACCGCAGATATTTTGCAGGAATCCCGCAGCTATATACAGTATATACCTGTGGACGTACCTGCGGATATATCCGCAGGTGCGAGCTCCCGTGGGCACATAGCCTTAAAGGAGTAAAAAGTTCTGAAATTATTTTTCATGGCTTTGAATATATTACATGACAAAAACCTGGCATTTTAATAGGGGTGTAGTCACTTTAGGGGAACTCTCCTCATATGTTTTGCTACTCAATACCAGCTGTATAAAAGTATTTAATATGTAACATTCTCAAGTATATGTGTCTGTGAGTGTAGGAGTATTTCACACCCCTAAAAAGTATTTCTGGATTGTACTTTTTCCTGAATTTATACTTTGTTTCTCTTTCTCTCTTCCCCATAGTACATTTTACTGATTTTACGCTTACATTCCTAGCATTTTACAACATTATAGCCTCATACATTAGTGTTTGTGTGTTTCTAATCGTTCCTACAATCATGTTCTACAAACCCTTGGGCTAGTGTCACATGACAGTATAACAAATTGGTCCCATTTTCATCCAGAAAAGAGGGATGATTTTTTTTTCACCCTTGTCATCGGTGTACAATCTGTTTTTTTCAGTAGCAGCTATTAATCATTTACAGGACCATTTACAGTTTCTTGTGCTACAGAATTACAATGTATTTGTATAAATTAAATGCCATACTGTGGCATCCAATTTTTTTTTTCACACTCACAGACTTAAATTGGGGAGTCTCATCTCATTTCAGAGTAAAATCACAGCATGTTGCTATTTTTTCCACAGACAGACTGTCAGTGGAAAAAATAACCATTCATCTCCAGTGCTCCATTGAATAACATGGGTCCATGTACAATCCAATAAAAAATGGATAGCACTTATGTCACTTATACTTCCTAATAAATTGTCACATTTTTGTTTGTCTGTGTGTCAGAAAGTTTATTGTTTTCAGGATACTTTACTTATTATTTATTCATTTATACTTTATTTTCTATTGTAGTAACTCTGTAAAACTAAGTGAACCCCTCATCCTCTCTAGTTAGGCTCCCCCCACTTCTCTCAATACTTCTGAAAAGTGAAAGTAAAGCTCTAATCAATAGAAAAATAGGAAAAAGAGGACTAAATATCCTCCACAATTTAGAAATACTCACAGCAAAATGAAGCAGCAATGAGCTGCTCAGGCCAAAAAAAATCTAATGCACTACCAGGGTGCAACCAGACCCCCAATAGCTGGAAATAACACAGGTGCAAGAAAAGCTCTAATCACAAAAAGATGCACATTTTTGCACAAATGTGGTTTGCACCAAATATAAGTTTGTAACTTTTATGCCATAAAAGTGGTGTACAGCCCTTGATAAATTCAGCCCTTTATTTTGCATTTTTATAAATAATTTCATCTTGCCATTGGTAAATCATCTCATATTATCTAGTAAAATCTGAAACATATTTACAGCAAATAATTCACCTCTAGCAGTGAAATGTCAGCTACCATGCCCCAATACAACAACCAATGAAAGCTACTAGAAGTTGAAGGCAATTTGAGCAGTATTTGATAGAAAGGTTAGCCATTTTTCATTCTGCCGCTTAAATAAAATATTTTTAAATGCATACATGCTTATGGTCCTGATTTTCTCAAGACAACTTTGAGTGCTGCTCCAAAGAAGAAATATGGGGGGCGTGGCCTAATGATGGACAACACAGGACGTATCTTTTAATTGCTGCTGTATCGCCAACCTCAAAAGTGACATAGAAGATAAAACTCATCCATTTCAAGTAAAAAAAAGAAGTATAAAAGCTTCAGGAAAACATGAGGAGCCTTTAGAGACTAAATTTGACAGATTTCACATCAAAATAGTTGTAACCCAGGTCTCCTTAGGCTTGAAACACACATCCGTGAAACACGTGCGTGTTTTGTCCGTTTCCGTGTATACTGGAGACACGGCCAAACGTGCACCAATGTTACTATATTTCTGCGGTTACATTTGCGTTTTTGGTTATGTCCGTGAGTCCGTCTCCGTGATGCGTTTTTTGGTCCGTGTCTCACGCCAGCATGTCCGTTTTATTCACGCAACACGCAGCACGGACCCAATGGAAGTCAATGGGTCTGTGCGCACGTCCGAGTGACACGGACGCATCTCTGTTTGTTCCCTGTATGTTTTGTGTTTTTTTCATGTGATGTCAGTCTTTTTTCTTTTTATGTTTCGTTCTCTCCCTCAGCCCGTCGGTCGGTCACTATGTCTGTCGGTCGGTCTCTATGTCTGTCTGTCCCTCTAGCTGTCTGTCGGTCAGTTCCCCCCTCTCTCATACTTACCATTCCCCGATCTCCGGCGCGGCGCTGCACGGCTGTTATAAAAACTCCGGCGGCTTTTCCTCTTTTGAAAAAGCCGGCCGCCCATTAATCAATCTCGTATTCCCTGCTTTACCCGCCCACCGGCGGCTGTGATTGGTTGCAGTGAGACACGCCCACTACGCTGAGTGACAGGTGTCACACTGCACCCAATCACAGCAGCCGGTGGGCGTGTCTATACTGTGCATTGATAAAAATAAATAAATAATTAAAAAAAACGGCGTGCGGTCCCCCCCCATTTTAATACCAGCCAGATAAAGCCATACGGCTGAAGGCTGGTATTCTCAGGATGGGGAGCTCCACGTTATGGGGGGCCCCCCACCCTAACAATATCAGTCAGCAGCCGCCCAGAATTGCCGCATACATTATATGCGACAGTTCTGGGGCTGTACCCGGCTCTTCCCGATTTACCCTGGTGCGTTGGCAAATCGGGGTAATAAGGAGTTATTGGCAGCCCATAGCTGCCAATAAGTCCTAGATTAATCATGTCAGGCGTCTATGAGACACCCTCCATGATTAATCAGTAAGTGACAGTAAAAAAACACACACACCCGAAAAAAATCCTTTATTTGAAATAAAAAACACAAACAAATTCCCTCATTACCAATTTATTAACCCCGACAAACCCTCCATGTCCGGCGTACTCCACGGCCCTCCAGCGTCGCATCCAGCTCTGCTGCATGGAGGTGACAGGAGCAGCAGAAGACACCGCCGCTCCAGTCACCTCCACGCAGCTAATGAGATGAGTAGCGCGATCAGCTGCTGTCACTGAGGTTACCCGCGGCCACCGCTGGATCCAGCGGTGGCCGCGAGTTACCTGACTGACAGCAGCTGATCGCGCTACTCATCTCATTAGCTGCGTGGAGGTGACCGGAGCGGCGGTGTCTTCTGCTGCTCCTGTCACCTCCATGCAGCAGAGCTGGATGCGACGCTGGAGGGCCGTGGATTACGCCGGACATGGAGGGTTTGTCGGGGTTAATAAATTGGTAATGAGGGAATTTGTTTGTGTTTTTTATTTCTAATAAAGGATTTTTCGGGTGTGTGTGTTTTTTTATTGTCACTTACAGATTAATCATGGAAGGTGTCTCATAGACGCCTGACATGATTAATCTAGGACTTATTGGCAGCTATGGGCTGCCAATAACTCCTTATTACCCCGATTTGCCAACGCACCAGGGTAAATCGGGAAGAGCCGGGTACAGCCCCAGAACTGTCGCATATAATGTATGCGGCAATTCTGGGCGGCTGCTGACTGATATTGTTAGGGTGGGGGGCTCCCCATAACGTGGAGCTCCCCATCCTGAGAATACCAGCCTTCAGCCGTATGGCTTTATCTGGCTGGTATTAAAATGGGGGGGGACCGCACGCCGTTTTTTTTAATTATTTATTTATTTTTTCTACTGCACAGTATAGACACGCCCACCGGCTGCTGTGATTGGGTGCAGTGAGACAGCTGTCACTCAGCGTGGTGGGTGTGTGTGACTGCAACCAATCACAGGCGCCGGTGGGCGGGTAAAGCAGGGAATACGAGATTGATTAATGAGCGGCCGGCTTTTTCAAATTAGAAAAAGCCGCCGAAGCAGTGTGAACGCCATGCAGCGCCGGTGATCGGGGAACGGTGAGTATGAGAGGGGGGGACACTTCAGTCACTCGGGGGATTAGCGGTCACCGGTGAATCCTTCACAGGTGACCGCTAATCAGTACACGGCACACAGACAGAGCCGCGGCATGACTATGAAGTCGGGTGAAGTTCACCCGAGTTCATTCTCATCCCGCTACTCTGTCTTTTGACATGTACTAACGACATTTTGCATCACACACGTACATTTCACACGGACAACACATACACATGTCAGTTATTTCACTCACGCACACATGGACATTCCACACGCACATACGGCTAGCATACGGGATACACACGCAGGCCACACATACCATAAAAACGGACCTAAAAAACGGAAAACGGACCCGAAAAACGGCCCGTTTTACACGGACGTGGTTTTCACGGATGTGTGGCGGAGCCCTTAAGCTGTAAGTGGCGCATGGAGGTGCCTCTGTGACAGGACAATTATTCTACTACTAAACACCAGAGAAGGTCATTTCTCACAAAATAATCTAATATTCTTTATCTTCTTTTATCAATAATCTAATTTATCCCACAATTAGTGGATAATCTCCTCACACTGCTGAATAACATCCCTCTGAGGAGACAGCAAACTGCTTTTATGTAGTGAGGGAGCTATCTAGCTGTCAGGGGGACATGTCAGAAAACATAAGTTACAGCTATTCAGGAAATTTACTTCGACTAAATTTGCCCTCAAAGGAGTAAGAAACATCCCCACCTACAATTTAAGATCTTTTTGGAGCAATTCTGACTTGGTACAAGAGAATTATTTAAAGCTGATATTGACAGTGTTGAATTCCTGTCAGTGGTGCCTATGAGTGTCGCGGGCGAGGAGGACGCCACCGGATGCACTTGCTAACGCTCGGGTCCGGCGCTGCTGCGGCTGCTGCTCGGTGGTTCGAGCGGTGGGCCGGATCCGGGGACTCGAGCAGCGCTCCTTGCCCGTGAGTGAAAAGGGGTGGTTGGTTTGGGGGATTTAGTCCGTGACGCCTGTGGCACCCCAGGGTTCAGTTGCCACAAATATACCTGTACCTGTGCAGGGAAGGATCTCCACATTAGGTAATCCCACATACAACATTTCCACTCCAAGCCTGAAGGGGGAGCTCTACAAGTCGAGTTCAGATGAGGTCCCCTTTAAATCCAGGTTTGGAGGCGGAGTCAGAGAGACAGTTGACAGTTGGAGAAAAGGAGACTGTGCGAGCAGAGAGTGAGGGAAGACATCAAAATGGAGAGGGCAGTGCTTAGCCCGCACAAGTAACTGTGTGACCGCCTGAGGGATCAAGAGTGAGGCAAAAGAGGAGTGACCGGGGAGGTGGAGCCATATTGGTTCATCCCCAAGGAACAGCGCTGATTACCGGACACTGGCGTCCGAGATTGTGAGGGATCTAATCTGCCCAGCAATAAAGACCGGGGGCCAGGGAGACTGCAGATCTCCTGGCCGCAGCAGCACCTGAAGGCAAAGCCGCTACACAGAGCTTAGGGACCGCAGTGAGTACAGCAGTGCCCCTTAGAGAAGCTCCCGCCGCCTGTCATACAGGTGAAGACAGTGAGAGAGGGACAAGGTATAGCTACAGGCAGCCTAGTACGAAGGAGAGACACAGCGCAGCAGGGTGGCCACACAACTAACCTGGCATAGAGATCCTGAATTGTTCCCAGATTACCCAAAAACTATCACATCAGAAACTGAACCCCTTTTTAACATCTGCAAGTAAAACCTGGTCAGAGTTAATGAAATGGTGTGACATACTTTATTTCTTCATCTGAGGAGCCATAGGCTGCTGCACTAAAGTGACAGTTGAAAAGGCTGTGAGGAAAAACGGCTGCCATATCTGTGTATTACTATAACTACCCTGGGGACCCCTGCTTCACCTACGGGAAGCGTAAACAACTGGCTGCCTAACCAACACCCCAGAGGTCTGACCTGCAGCCCCAGTAACCATACTGGAACCGTAGGTGGCGTCACGAGATATTTTATTTATTTCTTTCTTTTTTTTTTTTCTTTATTATTTTTTTTTTATTTTATTTTTTTTTATTTTTATTATTTATTGACTTTCAGCGACCACCAGGGCCACGGAACCGGGCACAGGCCCCCGTGACATAATCCCATTAACCAACACCCGGAACCGAGTACCCCACTGCCCTGGGGCGGGTCAGCTTTTGGCGTCACGAACAGGATCTGGACAAGGCCCAGTAACCCTGGGTAACGTGTACCTTGAAAACTGTTTAATAATAACTGAACTTTGCCGCCATTTTGAGCATTTGAAAAACTAACTGCGCCACAGTGAGGATGGAGATGCAAGGCGATGCTGATGCCGCTGGAGCAGCTGCAGCACCTGAAGCTGTAGCCCCGATCATGCCGTTTGCTCTGCCGTATGTCCCAGGGGCGGCATGGTTACCGCAATATGCTGGGGAGCCCAATACCCTAGCTGAATTTAGAGAAAAGATGTGGAATTTCCTGGATATATACTCTATGACTGACAAGCAAAAAGTGTCTGTTTTGCTGGGGCAACTGACGGGTGCAGCAGAGCGAGAGGTTAAATCCTGGCTGAAAACAGATAAAAGGACAATAACCCAGATATTTGCTAATTTAAAAGCTGCTTTTGAAACTCGTACTGTAGCTGAGCTAAAGGTCCAGTCACACTAAGCAACTTACCAGCGATCCCAACAACGATAGGGATCGCTGGTAAGTTGCTAGGAGGTTGCTGGTGAGATGTCACACTGCGACGCTCCAGCGATCCCACCAGCAACCTGACCTGGCAGGGATCGCTGGAGCGTCGCTACACGAGTTGCTGGTGAGCTCACCAGCAACCAGTGTCCCAGCCCCCAGCCAGCAGCGCCGCATGGAAGATGCTGCGCTTGGTAACTAAGGTAAATATCGGGTAACCAACCCGATATTTACCTTGGTTACCAGCGCACGGAGCTACACGTGCAGAGAGCAGGGAGCAGCGCACACTGAGCGCTGGCTCCCTGCTCTCCTAGTTACAGCACACATCGGGTTAATTACCCGATGTGGGCTGCAGCTACATGTGCACAGAGCAGGGAGCAGCGCACACCGCTTAGCGCTGGCTCCTTGCTCTCCTAGCTACAGCACACATCGGGTTAATTACCCGATGTGTACTGCAGCTAAATGTGCACAGAGCAGGGAGCAGCACACAATGCTTAGCGCTGGCTCCCTGCTCTCCTAGCTACAGCACACATCGGGTTAATTACCCCATGTGTCCTGCAGCTACATGTACACAGAGCAGGAGCCGGCACTGACAGTGAGAGCGGCGGAGGCTGGTAACAAAGGTAAATATCGGGTAACCAAGGGAAGGGCTTCTTGGTTACCCGATGTTTACTGTGGTTACCAGCCTCCGCAGAAGCCGGCTCCTGCTGCCTGCACATTTAGGCGGGCTTTGCACGCTGCGACATCAGTAACAATGTGTTACCGATGCTGCAGCGATAGTCCCGCCCCCGTCGCACGTTCGATATATAGTGAAAGTTGCCGTAGCGATTATTATCGCTACGGCAGCTTTACACGCACATACCTGCCGTGCGACGTCCCTCTGGCCGGCGACCCGCCTCCTTCCTTAGGGGGCGGGTCGTGCGGCGTCACAGTGACGTCACACGGCAGGCGGCCAATTGAAGCGGAGGGGCGGAGATGAGCAGGATGTAAACATCCCGCCCACCTCCGTCCTTCTCATTGCAGCCGGCGGCAGGTAAGGTGAAGTTCCTCGCTCCTGCGGCTTCATACACAGCGATGTGTGCTGCCGCAGGAGCGAGGAACAACATCGCACCTGTCGCAGCACCGGCATTATGGAAATGTCGGAGGCTGCAGCGATGATACGATAACGACGCTTTTGCGCTCGTTCATCGTATCAAAAAGGATTTGCACGTTGCGATATCGACTGCGACGCCGGATGTGCGTCACTTTCGATTTGACCCCACCGACATTGCACGTGCAATGTCGCAACGTGCAAAGCCCGCCTTAGTTGTTGCTGTCTCGCTGTCACACACAGCGATCTGTGCTTCACAGCGGGACAGCAACAACTAAAAAATGGCCCAGGACATTCAGCAACAACCAACGACCTCACAGCAGGGGCCAGATTGTTGCTGGATGTCACACACAGCAACATCGCTAGCAACGTCACAAAAGTTGTTCGTTAGCAGTGATGTTGCTAGCCATGTTGCGTAGTGTGACGGGGCCTTAAGAATGAGGTTTTACAACTGCAAACAAAGACCGCAGGATAGCATACGGGATTATGCATTGAACCTTCAGGAGGCCTGTGGGCTGTAAAACAGGTAGACCCTGAAAGTGCACGAGAGGAAGATAAAATGTTAATTGAACAGCTTCTTGAGGGGCTACATTCACCAAATTCATCAAACACAGCTGCGTCTATGGGTCATGGAGCATCCGAGTCTACACTTTGTAACTCTGAAGAACCGGGCCATTAGAGCACTGCGAGTCCCTGTGACTACAGACCGCGCACCTTAACCGCGGCAAGCCATCACCTCTCCCTCGGAGGTGGCGTCCCTTTCCTTAACTCCAGCAGAAATCAATAGACAGACTGTAATACCTGGTGCCTCTGATGACTTGCGTTCCCAGGTACAGCAGCTGACAAAAGATGAGGCCATGCTCCTAAAGGTCATGCAACTCCAGCAGAAACCAAAGTCGTCGGAGAGGATCCAGTTAGCTGACAGCCCTGAGGACATCCCGTGGATGCAAGGAAGGAGGAACCCACCGCCCAGAGGAAGACCCAACGACCGCTACGACTCGTCAGGACAGCCTATCTGCCGCCGTTGTAACGAGGCGGCCACTTTGCCAGGTCATGTCCTTTAAACCAGCGACTCCTGGGGCAGTGGGCCGGCCACCAGGAATAAAACAACCAGGCCCATCGAACTGGCGCGATAGGTATGTGGGAGAACGACCATTCCTATCTATCGTGCTAAATGGCATTCCCACACTTGATCTATTGGACACTGGCTCACAGGTGACGACGATCCTGCATATCCTTTACAAAAGATTTTGGGCCGATTCTGAGCTCACTCGCCCAGACCCAGACCTTACTATATATGCTGCTAATGGACAGCCGGTATCACAAGTAGGGTACAAGGAGGTGACGATAAAGGTGGGGAGGGAGGAGCTAAAGGGCCAAGGACTTATTGTGGTGGATACTGATTGTCGTGAAAGAAATCCAACAATGATATTAGGTACTAATGTTGTTGAAAATTGTCTAGGAGAAGTTCTTTTCTTGCTCCAGCAGGTTGCAGAAACTGCCAGCATCAGGCAGCAGAGGGTCCTACAGAAAGAAATCAAAACCCTTCTGCAGAGACAACAGGTAGAGTTGTCTGGTGGAGAAATCTGCAGTGTATGGGTAAGTGACCCATTCCCCATTGTGTTACCCCCAAGAAGTGAAGTGATGATTTGGTTTCGGGCAGCTATAGGCCTCAGAGGGCAGGATTACCAGGCAGTGGTAGAGCCCATGTACTCAGATAGTAGGCCCACAGTCCTGACAGCCAGAGGGATAGTTGATGTACGCAAAGGGAGGGTACCTGTATGAGTTTTAAACTGTGGAGAGGAAGAGGTCAAGCTACCCAGATATGCTACTGTTACCAAGTTGTTCACTGTCAACAACAACTCAATTCAGGCAGTGGAACCCTTGACCCCGTCCGACCAGGCGGAGAACAACAGCTCCAAGGGACAGCTGGAGGACTGGTGTCAGAGACTGCATGTCGGCACTGATTCCACCCCTTCTTACCAAAGGCACGGAGTTTATCAGGTGGTGAAGGAATATGAACGGGTCTTTAGTAAGCATCCATTAGACTTTGGGCGGATAAAAGGGGTACACCATCGCATACCCACGGGAGACCATCCACCTATAAAAGAGAGATACAGGCCTATACCACCAGCTCACTATCACTGTGCTAAAGATATGTTATGGGAAATGAAGGAACCTGGGGTTATTAGTAGAGTTGAGCGCGGTTCGCGGTTCGAGGTTCTCCAGTTCGCGGCTCGAGTGATTTTGGGGGCTGTTCTAGATCGAACTAGAACTCGATCTTTTTGCTAAAGCTCGATAGTTCTAGATACGTTCGAGAACGGTTCTAGCAGCAAAAAGACAAGCTAATTACTAGCTGGCTTTCCGCTGTAATAGTGTAAGTCACTCTGTGACTCACACTATTATGAAATTTCAGTGTATAGTGTGCGGGAACAGCGCATTCAGATCACTGCTGTTTGGATAATGCCGATCGCCATTTTTTTTTCCTTGTCTTCCTTCCCTAAGCGCGCATGTGTAGTGGGGCGGGCCAGCATGTCAGCCAATCCCAGACACACACACAACTAAGTGGACTTTTAGCCAGAGAAGCAACGGCATGTGTGATAGGATGTCCATGTCACATGTCCCTGCATTATAAAAACGAGTATCTGCCCGTCCGGACGCCATTATCTCTTCTGCGTCTGGGTGTCAGACACCGCTGGCGTAGCTCCTGTCTCTGATACTGCTGTGTACGCTCTATACACAGTGCTATACAGAATAGGGATAGAAGTTTCTATTAGTCCTTTTAAGGGCTAATACCGGCAGGTTCAGAGCCATAGGTGACAGTCAGGGCCGTGAAAACAGATTTCAACAGCTACACAAGATGACAGCGTCTGTGAGGCTAAGGTCAGGGATTTCCTCGCTGCATTTCCCCATTAGGAGGGATAGAAAGGCAGGCTTCCTTTCCTCTACTCAGACCCACAACCCTGCCACTGTACCCTCCTGCCCTTTGCACACTCAAGCTCATTGTTACTAAGTCATTATAGTAGCAAACACTGAGGAAACTTAGTGGCATCCTAAACGTGGCTGTTGGACTTCTGTATTGTCCCACTAGTGCAAAGATATTTGCAGCACGTCTGCCTGCATTGCACACTCAAGCTCATTGTTACTAAGCCATTATAGTAGCAAACACTGAGGAAACTTAGTGGCATCCTAAACGTGGCTGTTGGACTTCTGTATTGTCCCACTAGTGCAAAGATATTTGCAGCACGTCTGCCTGCATTGCACACTCAAACTCATTGTTATAAAGCCATTATAGTAGCAAACACTGAGGAAACTTAGTGGCATCCTAAAAGTGGCTGTTGGACTTCTGTATTGTCCCACTAGTGCAAAGATATTTGCAGCAAGTCTGCCTGCATTGCACACTCAAGCTCATTGTTACTAAGGCTAAGTTCACATTTCCGTTGATTTGTATCAGTCACATGCGTCGCTTGACGCATGTGACTGATGCGCTGTTCAACGCTGTACAACGGATGACAAAGAACAGAATTCTTTGTCGGATTCCGTTGTGTGCGGGGGGCGGAGTTCGGGGGCAGAGCCGAGCGGGGGGCGGGGCCAGGCGCTGAGGATGTCAGTGGAAGTGCTGCGGTCTGCATGGCTGGGGACAGGTGAGTGTATGTGTGAGTGAGTGAGTGTGTGTATGTGCATGTATGTATGTATGTATGTATGTATGTGTGTGCACATGCAAAGTGCGGGAGGGGGCGGAGCCGAGCGGGGGGCGGGGCCAGGCGCTGAGGATGTCAGTAGAAGTGCTGCGGTCTGCATGGCTGGGGACAGGTGAGTGTATGTGTGAGTGAGTGTGTGTATGTGCATGTATGTATGTATGTATGTGTGTGTGTGCACATGCAAAGTGCGGGAGGGGGCGGAGCCGAGCAGGGGGCGGGGCCAGACGAGGGTGTCAGTGGCAGTGCTTGTCTGCATGGCTGGGGACAGGTGTGTGTGTGTACATACATGTGCGGAGTGCGGGAGGGGGCGGGGCCGAGCGGGGAAGTGTCGGCCTCCCTGCACACGTAACCAGCCTAAATATCGGGTAACAGCAAAGCACCCGATGTTTACCTTCGTTACCCGATATTTACCTTGGTTACGGGCCTACACCGCTTAGCGCTGGCTCCTTGCACCGTAACCAGGGTAAATATCGGGTAACCAACCAAAGCTGGTGACGTGTGCAGGGAGCCAGAGAGCATGCGCAGCGAAATCCGACGGATCTCGCTGCTCAAAAAACGTTACATGCTGCGTTCCCCCCGCCCGGCGGTCAGTCGTTCCACGACTGATCAGTCGGGTGGAGGGTGCAACGCAGCATCATCAGTCACAATCCGCTGCTCATACAAGTCTATGGGAGCAGCGGAATCCGCTAAACGGATTCCGCTGTTTACAAGAGCAGCGGATTGTGACTGATAGATTTTAGCGGAAATGTGAACTTAGCCTTAGCCATTATAGTAGCAAACACTGAGGAAACTTAGTGGCATCCTAAACGTGGCTGTTGGACTTCTGTATTGTCCCACTAGTGCAAAGATATTTGCAGCACGTCTGCCTGCATTGCACACTCAAGCTCATTGTTACTAAGCCATTATAGTAGCAAACACTGAGGAAACTTAGTGGCATCCTAAACGTGGCTGTTGGACTTCTGTATTGTCCCACTAGTGCAAAGATATTTGCAGCACGTCTGCCTGCATTGCACACTCAAACTTATTGTTCCAAAGCCATTATAATACCAAACACTGAGGAAACTTAGTGGCATCCTAAAAGTGGCTGTTGGACTTCCATTAGTGTCCCACTGGTGCAAATCTATGTGCAGCACCTCTGCATGACACCCTCCTGCTCTGTTTTTAATAAGCTATAATGATAGCAAAAAATGCTGCCATTTAGTGGCATACAAGAACTGCCTGTTGTATTTCATTATTGTCCCACTGGTGCCAAGCTATTTCTAGCACCTCTGCATGACACCCTCCTGCTCTGTTTTTAATAAGCTATAATGATAGCAAAAAATGCTGCCATTTAGTGGCATACAAGAACTGGCTGTTGTATTTTATTATTGTCCCACTGGTGCCAAGCTATTTCTAGCACCTCTGCATGACACCCTCCTGCTCTGTTTTTAATAAGCTAAAATAATAGCAAAAAATGCTGCCATTTAGTGGCATACAAGAACTGGCTGTTGTATTTCATTATTGTCCCACTGGTGACAAGCTATTTCTAGCACCTCTGCATGACACCCTCCTGCTCTGTTTTTAATAAGCTATAATGATAGCAAAAAATGTTGCCATTTAGTGGCATACAAGAACTGGCTGTTGTATTTCATTATTGTCCCACTGGTGCCAAGCTATTTCTAGCACCTCTGCATGACACCCTCCTGCTCTGTTTTTCATAAGCCATAATAATAGCAAAAAATGCAGCCATTTAGTGGCATACAAGAACTGGCTGTTGTATTTCATTATTGTCCCACTGGTGACAAGCTATTTCTAGCACCTCTGCATGACACCCTCCTGCTCTGTTTTTAATAAGCTATAATGATAGCAAAAAATGTTGCCATTTAGTGGCATACAAGAACTGGCTGTTGTATTTCATTATTGTCCCACTGGTGCCAAGCTATTTCTAGCACCTCTGCATGACACCCTCCTGCTCTGTTTTTCATAAGCTATAATAATAGCAAAAAATGCTGCCACTTAGTGGCATACAAGAACTGGCTATTGTATTTCATTATTGTCCCACTGGTGCCAAGCTATTTCTAGCACCTCTGCATGACACCCTCCTGCTCTGTTTTTAATAAGCTATAATGATAACAAAAAATTCTGCCATTTAGTGGCATACAAGAACTGGCTGTTGTATTTCATTATTGTCCCACTGGTGCCAAGCTATTTCTAGCACCTCTGCATGACACCCTCCTGCTCTGTTTTTCATAAGCTATAATAATAGCAAAAAATGCTGCCACTTAGTGGCATACAAGAACTGGCTATTGTATTTCATTATTGTCCCACTGGTGCCAAGCTATTTCTAGCACCTCTGCATGACACCCTCCTGCTCTGTTTTTAATAAGCTATAATGATAACAAAAAATTCTGCCATTTAGTGGCATACAAGAACTGGCTGTTGTATTTCATTATTGTCCCACTGGTGCCAAGCTATTTCTAGCACCTCTGCATGACACCCTCCTGCTCTGTTTTTAATAAGCTATAATGATAGCAAAAAATGCTGCCATTTAGTGGCATACAAGAACTGCCTGTTGTATTTCATTATTGTCCCACTGGTGCCAAGCTATTTCTAGCACCTCTGCATGACACCCTCCTGCTCTGTTTTTAATAAGCTATAATGATAGCAAAAAATGCTGCCATTTAGTGGCATACAAGAACTGGCTGTTGTATTTTATTATTGTCCCACTGGTGCCAAGCTATTTCTAGCACCTCTGCATGACACCCTCCTGCTCTGTTTTTAATAAGCTAAAATAATAGCAAAAAATGCTGCCATTTAGTGGCATACAAGAACTGGCTGTTGTATTTCATTATTGTCCCACTGGTGACAAGCTATTTCTAGCACCTCTGCATGACACCCTCCTGCTCTGTTTTTAATAAGCTATAATGATAGCAAAAAATGTTGCCATTTAGTGGCATACAAGAACTGGCTGTTGTATTTCATTATTGTCCCACTGGTGCCAAGCTATTTCTAGCACCTCTGCATGACACCCTCCTGCTCTGTTTTTCATAAGCCATAATAATAGCAAAAAATGCAGCCATTTAGTGGCATACAAGAACTGGCTGTTGTATTTCATTATTGTCCCACTGGTGACAAGCTATTTCTAGCACCTCTGCATGACACCCTCCTGCTCTGTTTTTAATAAGCTATAATGATAGCAAAAAATGTTGCCATTTAGTGGCATACAAGAACTGGCTGTTGTATTTCATTATTGTCCCACTGGTGCCAAGCTATTTCTAGCACCTCTGCATGACACCCTCCTGCTCTGTTTTTCATAAGCTATAATAATAGCAAAAAATGCTGCCACTTAGTGGCATACAAGAACTGGCTATTGTATTTCATTATTGTCCCACTGGTGCCAAGCTATTTCTAGCACCTCTGCATGACACCCTCCTGCTCTGTTTTTAATAAGCTATAATGATAACAAAAAATTCTGCCATTTAGTGGCATACAAGAACTGGCTGTTGTATTTCATTATTGTCCCACTGGTGCCAAGCTATTTCTAGCACCTCTGCATGACACCCTCCTGCTCTGTTTTTCATAAGCTATAATAATAGCAAAAAATGCTGCCACTTAGTGGCATACAAGAACTGGCTATTGTATTTCATTATTGTCCCACTGGTGCCAAGCTATTTCTAGCACCTCTGCATGACACCCTCCTGCTCTGTTTTTAATAAGCTATAATGATAACAAAAAATTCTGCCATTTAGTGGCAT
Source organism: Anomaloglossus baeobatrachus (assembly GCF_048569485.1). NCBI lineage: Eukaryota > Metazoa > Chordata > Amphibia > Anura > Aromobatidae > Anomaloglossus > Anomaloglossus baeobatrachus. The sequence continues at coordinate 445,847,582 of NC_134353.1, read as the reverse complement.
ACAAGAACTGGCTGTTGTATTTCATTATTGTCCCACTGGTGCCAAGCTATTTCTAGCACCTCTGCATGACACCCTCCTGCTCTGTTTTTAATAAGCTATAATGATAGCAAAAAATGCAGCCATTTAGTGGCTTACAAGAACTGGCTGTTGTATTTTATTATTGTCCCACTGGTGCCAAGCTATTTCTAGCACCTCTGCATGACACCCTCCTGCTCTGTTTTTAATAAGCTATAATGATAGCAAAAAATGCTGCCATTTAGTGGCATACAAGAAGTGACTGTTGGACTTCCATTAGTGTCCCACTGGTGCAAATCTATTTGCAGCACCTCTGCATGACACCCTCATACACATTTTGCTACGCTAATTTTATAGCAAACTCAGGGAATTCCTTGCTGCATTTGATCATTCGGAGGGATAGAAAGTGAGGCTTCCTTTACTGTCCTGGTACCCACAGAACACGGCCACTGTACCCACCTGTCCACTTTTGCCACACTATTTAATTTGCCCAAAGAGCTGACTCTTTTTCTGCCTTTCTAAAATTGTCTGTAATACTAAGTTAGTGTTCCTTTGCTGCCAAGCAAGGTACAACACATGTGCATTCTACACTCCTTTCCATTTCTGGAATGCAATTATTAAATGCAGGTAGTCCAGCCAATCTGTGACGAAGGTGCAGGTGTGGATATAATGTAGCCTGCATCCAATGTTGGTTTTCTAGATGTCTGACAGCTCAACAATACCATCTGTTTCCACTTCCAAAACAAGTGATGACCTGCCAATCACACTCCCTGTTGCGTGTAATGGGGTGGAAGTTCAGTGTGAAAAACCATGTGAGACTGCTGTCCCCAGTCACAGAGGATGAAGAGCACGCAGATGGACTTGATGGGCCAGGCGGTGGTTGCACAGGCACGCTAGGCCGCATTGTAGCACAGTGAAATTCACATTGCGACTTATGCTTCATTTTAAGTCGTGTACAGGGTGGGCTCCCCAGTATGCAGCAAAACCAGGCAACAGGAAAAGGACTCTAGTCAGTTGGGTTGATAAATGATTGTTTAACTTTACCAAAACAAACAATAGGAACCATGCATGTGTGTGTGTGTGTGTGTGTGTGTGTGTGTGTGTGTGTGTGCGAACACGACTTACCAGTGGCGCATCACAAGAGCTTCCCAGTTATCTACGTAAACATAGACAAAACACATTACCCCCCCTGAATACCCTTGTTAGCTGAAGCCTCACAGATAAGGCAGATGATAACAGTGTGAATGCAAACCACACAGCTCTGCAACACAGTCATGGAAATCTTGAAAATTAACAGTCAATGCAAACATGTGTCGCTGTCCCTCTATGATTTAAACTGTACGTGACAATTTGACAGTGCAGAGGCAGCAAGTCTTATTGTCTCTAAATAGTCGGCCTACCCAGAACAGATATGTGTTTTGCTAATAAAACAAAGTGTTGTGTGCCCGCATTATTATATGGGCACAGCCTACCGTACCCGGGTACTGTGATGTCCAGTTGCCAGAAATACAGACTTTACGCTCCTCTCACGGTAAGCAGTATAGACAGCACCGTAAGAATGTTGGTCTGTGGCACAGGATGCTGCTCACTGGCGTTACGGTACTCCTCACCAAACTACAAAATGACTCCCCTCACAATTGAACGAAGTGTTTCCGCGGTGGCTCCTTGCTGTAACACACACCTTTAGCTTTTCCTTCTGTTCATAGACAGCATCTCCAAGTCCACACCCGAAGAGCAATTTCTCCTCCACGTCTAAGTGTGGAGAGGCAGCTAGTGGGCATACGTGTGCCGATTTACCCCAGCCGCAGCCTAACTACAGTGTTTCGCCTAGTGAGTATGCTCAGCCTTGTTTTCTGATTAAGTCCTGGCCGTCCCATTCTGTTCCTGTTCCTCAATTAATGTTTTGTCCCTGCCTGACTACTATTCTCTGGAACTGCAGCCTTCCACAGGTATTGATCACCTTGGGCCCTGTGTAATTCCTAATCCCTGTATAGGGGTTAAAGGGTTTCAGGGTTCTGGAGGTCCTGCTTGGTGAGTGGCTTCCCTCTAGCCTATCCTTTACAGCCCATCTGAGTGTGTGGATTAAGGAAGGCGTTACACCGTGCCCTCTGCAGAAGGCCATGTAGGCCAGGATAGTGCTTTAAAAATTGCTGGACAACCAGGTTCAACAAGTGAGCCACACAAGGCACGTGTGTCACATTGTCACGGCGAAGGGCCGCACCCATGTTTCCATCATTGTCACACCCGGCCTTCCCTGGCTGCTGGTTGAGTGGAGACAACCATTGATGAAACTTGGTCTCCAGAGCTAACCGTCCACAACTTCTCAGCGGTGTGACTCACATTTCCCATACATTTCAAAGTAAACATTTGACCGCATGATGGCATTGAGCTCTGCTGCCAGCATAGTAAGGAGGTGTGTGGTTTTCCTTGTGCGCAGTTACAAGGAAGGGTGCCCTGACCACACAGGGTTTGGGCCGAGGTGAAGGACCCACATGAGGTTGAGGAGGCAGAAGCAGTGGAGGAACTTCTACATACAGAGGAAGGATTGATACAACTCGTGGGGACAGCAAGACTTGTACAGCAGACCCTTCTCCATCTCTCCCCATAGTAACCCATTGCCCAGTCAGCGACATGTAACGCCCCTGTCCATGCTTACTGGGCCAAGTATCTGTGGTGAAATGCACCCTGTCACACAGTTTCTCAAAGAAGCGGTGATGTTTGGTGCGACATGCTGGTGTAGCGCGTGCACGCCTTTGTTGGAGAAGGAGTGGCGCCTGGGCATCGGCTCTTGGGGCACTGCGATGGGCATAAGGTCTCGAAAATCCTTGGTTAAACAGGTTGGAAAGGAAGCATTTTGGTAGCCAACAGTTTGCAGATGCTGAAAGTCAACCTCTAAGCCATGTCATGCCCTTCTAAAAGCATGTAAAACACAGCAAGGGGACTCCAACCACAGTCTCCCTCGTTTTCACTAATTGGGCCACACACACCCCACTTGACTGGCATCAGTTGACCCCCCTTTTCAAAATGAAAAAGATGCTTTGCATGAAGCACTCTCAAAAATACGCGTGCCTTTCACCTCCCCTGGATGACCCAGGGGAAGAAAAGTCCTCTGAGAGCCATGACTTGTTCATCTTGGTTCTTTTACAAACACAGCGAGGGGACTCCAACCACAGTCTCCCTCGTTTCCACTAATTGGGCCACACACACCCCACTTGACTGGCATCAGTTGACCCCCCTTTTCAAAATGAAAAAGATGCTTTGCATGAAGCACTCTCAAAAATACGCGTGCCTTTCACCTCCCCTGGATGACCCAGGGGAAGAAAAGTCCTCTGAGAGCCATGACTTGTTCATCTTGGTTCTTTTACAAACACAGCGAGGGGACTCCAACCACAGTCTCCCTCGTTTCCACTAATTGGGCCACACACACCCCCACTTGACTGGCATCAGTTGACCCCCTTTTCAAAATGAAAAAGATGCTTTGCATGAAGCACTCTCAAAAATACGCATGCCTTTCACCTCCCCTGGATGACCCAGGGGAAGAAACGTCCTCTGAGAGCCATGACTTGTTCATCTTGGTTCTTTTACAAACACAGCGAGGGGACTCCAACCACAGTCTCCCTCGTTTCCACTAATTGGGCCACACGCACCCCACTTGACTAACATCAGTTGACCCTCCTTTTCAAAATGAAAAAGATGCTTTGCATGAAGCACTCTCAAAAATACGCGTGCCTTTCACCTCCCCTGGATGACCCAGGGGAAGAAAAGTCCTCTGAGAGCCATGACTTGTTCATCTTGGTTCTTTTACAAACACAGCGAGGGGACTCCAACCACAGTCTCCCTCGTTTCCACTAATTGGGCCACACACACCCCACTTGACTGGCATCAGTTGACCCCAATTTTCAAGATGAAAAAGATGCTTTGCATGAAGCACTCTCAAAAATTCGCGTGCCTTTCGCCTCCCCTGGCTGAGCCAGGGGAAGAAAAGTCCTCTGAGAGCCATGACTTGTTCATCTTGGTGAACATTAGTCTGTCCACATTGTCAGTGGACAGATGCGTGTGCTTAGCTGTCAGCACACCCCCAGCAGCACTGAGGACACGTTCCGAGAAAACGCTGGCTGCGGGACACAACAAGATCCCCAAGGTGTACGTGGTGAGCTCAGGCAATTTATCCAGATTGGAAGCCTAAAATGAGCAGGGCTCAAGTTGCACAGTAATGGCATCGACGTTCCCTTGCATATACTCATATCTGTGTCTCCTCCTCTTTTTCCTTGTCCAGCTCCTTTGTTTTCGCATGAGTATATGTCCTTGTCACTTTCCCATGTGTTTGTGTTGTGTTGTGAGTTGTTTGTCACCTTTTGGACACCTTTGAGGGTATTTTCTAGGTGTTTTTATGTGTTTGTGATTGCCTGCCAGTGTTTCCTATGCGGTTCGAGTTCGGTTCGTCGAACGTTCGACGAACCGAACTCGAACGAGACCTCCGTTCGGCGAACCGAACTCGAGCCGAAGCGGGACCGGTTCGCTCATCTCTAGTTATTAGAGATAGTTGTAGCCCCTGGTCAGCCCCACTTCTCCTGGTAAGAAAGAAAGACGGCACAATGAGGATGTACGTTGACTATAGGCAGATAAACCGCATAACACACAAGGATGCTTACCCATTGCCCCGCATTGAGGAATCACTTGCTGCACTGAAAGCTGCTAATTTATTTTCCACCTTGGATCTTACCAGTGGGTATTGGCAGGTTTCCATGGCAGAAGAAGATCGAGAGAAGACCGCATTCACGACGCCGATGGGTCTGTGTGAGTTCAACAGCATGCCGTTTGGACTCTGCAATGCACCCAGCACGTTCCAAAGGCTGATGGAGTGTTGCCTGGGGCACCGAAACTTCGAGACTGTACTGATATATCTTGATGACATCATTGTGTATTCCAAGACGTATGAGGAACATCTGGAGCACCTGGCCAAGGTGTTTGAAGCATTGTCAAAGTTTGGTATGAAACTAAAGCCTTCAAAATGCCATTTGCTGAAGCCGAAGGTTCAGTATCTTGGGCATGTGGTCAGTGCGGATGGTGTGGCACCAGACCCTGAAAAGGTCACTGCTATCAGAGACTGGCCAAAGCCAACAACCGTCAAAGAGGTGCGTCAGTTCTTGGGGCTGGTAGGATACTACAGGAGGTTCATAAAGGACTTCACGAAAATAGCAAGATCTCCTGGTAGGCCAGACCAAAAAGTGCAAGACTTCCGGCCCTCCGTTTGAATGGGGTGAGAAAGAAGAAGAATCCTTCAAGCACATGAAGTGGGCCCTGACCGGTGAGGAAATCCTGGCTCACCCTGATTATAATCTGCCGTTCATGCTGTACACAGATGCCAGTAATGTGGGATTGGGAGCTGTGCTGTCGCAGGTGCAGAATGGCAAAGAACGTGTAATTGCCTTTGCAAGCAGGAAGCTCCGTCCTACTGAGAGAAACCCAGAAAACTACACTTCGTTCAAGCTGGAATTCCTACCATATTTACGGATAACAACTCGCTTACTCACTTGGACTCCGCAAAGTTAGGTGCGCTAGAGCAGCGATGGATGGCCCGGTTGTCAAACTATGACTTCACCATCAAATATCGGGCAGGCCGCAAAAACGCTAATGCTGATGCATTGTCAAGAATGCCCCATTTACCAGATGCAGGAAAAGACTCGGATGAGCTAGAAGAGATAGAGCTGCCGGCTTTTCACCGCAACAGTGCATCCCAGTGTAACCAAGGTGTTAAAGGCAAACGCCAAGAGGCCACGCTGAACCCGTTACCTTACCACGGGTGGGAGGAAATGCAAGACAGCGATCAGGCTGTTCGCCTAGTTAAAAAGCTAATAATCCAACCAGACTCAAGTCTTAGCCCAGATGCCCCGCCGGAAGCGCAGCTCCTGTGGAAGTAAAAGAGCAGATTGTTCATCTACAGGGGTAGGCTATGCAGACATTACATCAACCCCCGAACCTATGAGAGGGTGTGGCAAATAGTGGTACCGAAGAGAGATGTTCAGATGGTGCTGGAGGCGTACCATGATGGAGCAGGACACTTCGGGTGGAAGAAGCTTGAGGTACTGTTACGCAACAGATTCTATAGGGTTGGCATGAGAACTACCATTGAGAACTGGTGCCGAAACTGTGGCCCATGCAACCTGAGAAGAAAGGATCGTGACAGTCAAAGAGCTCCACTACAACCAATTGTCACCAAGCAGCCGCTGGAACTTGTAGCCTTGGACCATGTGAAATTGACACCCAGTAGATTCGGTTATACGTATGCCCTCACTATGGTGGACCACTATTCCCGGTTTCTGGTGGTAGAACCTGTAAAGGACTTGACAGCAAGAACCGCAGCGAGAACCTTTCAAGCCTACTTCTGCAGACCACATGGCTACCCGGAACAGGTGTTGACGGATCAAGGTTCTGCGTTCGAAGCTGAAGTGTTCCAGGAGTTTTGCAACCTGTATGGATGTAAGAAAATCCGAACCACACCGAATCACCCACAGACAAATGGCATGTGTGAGAAAATGAACCAGGTGGTTATAGACCTGTTGAAAACCTTGCCCTTGGAAGAAAGAAGCATGTGGCCAGAGAAGTTGCCTGATTTAGTGGACATGTACAACAACATCCCTGTGAGTTCCACCAATTGCACGCCAGCATACTTGATGAGAGCAAGACCCGGGAAATTACCAGTTGACTTAGAAATGGGAATTGTTGTTCCTGAAACCAGTTCACCTGAAGCTGATTGGGACACTAAGCGCCAAGAGCAGTACAAAAAGGTACAGGAGTGCGTAGAAAGAAGCCTAGACCAAATTAGAGAAAGGCAAGAGAAAGATTATAACAAGAATGCACCAGCTGCTCCTTTAATACCTGGAGAGATGGTTCTAAAAATAAAAAGAAAGACCCATAAGCTTGATGACCAGTGGGAAGCAGAACCATACACAGTATTGCCCTCTAAATTTGACAACAAGAAAATCTGGTTAATCAGCAAGGATAAGGGAAAAACATCAGCGGCAGTTTCTAGAGACCACCTTAAAAAAATGTCCTGAACAGTTGAAGCAAAAAGAAGTAATCCCCAGTATACCTCAACCTAAAGAGGAAAAGAAAGAGAAGATGATAAGAACAGTACTGGTGATTTTCCTGAAAGTTGGCCTCAGTACAATGGAGCCATAATTATACCATTATTGACTGGCGCTCAACCAGTAGAAGTCCCAGAAAGACTGGAAGAACCGGTCAACGTTTCAGAAGAACTACCTGTCGCAGTAGAACCAGAGAATCCTGCTATTGGGGATCCTGCCAGTCCTATGGTAAGACTAAGGCGGGCTTTGCACACTACGACATCGCAGCCCGATGCTGCGATGACGAGTGCGATAGTGCCCGCCCCCGTCGCAGCAGCGATATGTGGTGATAGCTGGCGTAGCGAAAGTTATCGCTACGCCAGCTTCACACACACACTCACCTGCCGTGCGACGTCCCTGTGGCCGGCGACCCGCCTCCTTGTTAAGGGGGCGGGTCGTGCGGCGTCACTGCGACGTCACACGGCAGGCAGCCAATCAGAGCGGAGGGGCGGAGATGAGCAGGATGTAAATATCCTGCCCACCTCCTTCCTTCCGCATATCCTACGGAAGCCGCAGTGAGGCCGGTAGGAGATGTTCCTCGCTCCTGCGACTTCACACACAGCGATGTGTGATGCCGCAGGAGCGAGGAACAACATCGGACCGTCGCGTCAGCGTAATCATGGATTACGCCGACGCTGCACCGATGATACGATTACGACGCTTTTGCGCTCGTTAATCGTATCATCCAGCCTTTACACACTGCGATGTCGCATGCGATGCCGGAAGTGCGTCATTTTCAATTTGACCCCACCGACATCGCACCTGCGATGTCGCAGTGTGCAAAGTGCCCCTAAGACAACATTCACGCATACCAATATTGCGTAGATCCTCATGCAGACTAATAGATAGTATGGATCCAAAAGAGCGCAGTCCTGCACCACCCGTGTAAGCCTGCCACACCTGGGATCACTGGAGGATGAGGAATATAGCACTAGGCGTCCTTGTTGGAAACCGGATCAGCGTGCTGGTCCAAACAGCGAGAGTCAATTCCATTAATCCGTACAGAAGAAGAAATAGACCGCACCAATGCTGATATCTTTTTCCGGATCTTTATTCCATAACCAAGGTTAAAAGGTGCAAATAGAACAGCGGGTGGAGGAGACCTGGATGCGGCCCCTCACTATGGACGACGGCCGTTTCGCCTGTGATTCAATTTGACCCCACCGACATCGCACCTGCGATGTCGCAGTGTGCAAAGTGCCCCTAAGACAACATTCACGCATACCAATATTGCGTAGATCCTCATGCAGACTAATAGATAGTGCACGCATAGCACCAGCACTAGGTACCAGTACACTGCACCGACCAGTTGTGACACAGGCATTACGTAGGTCTAGCCGTAGCAACTTTGGTCAGCCCCCGTCCCATTATATAGAAGAATATTAAATAAAAAGTGTAGTAGTTAGTAAAATGTAAAAATATTTTATTTGTTTACTTCAACTAAGTAAATCCGTAACCATCAAGCGTGTTGAGCCTGCAGGACTTTTTGCATGAACTTTTGCATCTTCTTGAACTTTTATGGACCACAGAACTGGTAGTGGTCAAAAACGTTCTTAGATTTACCATACTCACATTTTGCAGCGGAAGGACTGCATTTTTTCTGTTTTATTGGTTTTTGTAATTTTTATTTTTTTAAGACTTTGTACTGCTCTTTATTGTTGCTAATGATTTATAAGTTTGTGTTTCCAGTCCAGGAGTACTGAATTTAACTAAGGGGGAATGTGGCACCCCAGGGTTCAGTTGCCACAAATATACCTGTACTTGGGCAGGGAAGGATCTCCACATTAGGTAATCCCACATACAACATTTCCACTCCAAGCCTGAAGGGGGAGCTCTACAAGTCGAGTTCAGGTGCGGTCCCCTTTAAATCCAGGTTTGGAGGCGGAGTCAGAGAGACAGTTGACAGTTGGAGAAAAGGAGACTGTGCGAGCAGAGAGTGAGAGAAGACATCAAAATGGAGAGGGCAGTGCTTAGCCCGCACAAGTAACTGTGTGACCGCCTAAGGGATCAAGAATGAGGCAAAAGAGGAGTGACCGGGGAGGTGGAGCCAGATCGGTTCATCCCCAAGGAACAGCGCTGATTATCGGACACCGGCGTCCGAGATTGTGAGGGATCTAATCTGCCCAGCAATAAAGACTGGGGGCCAGGGAGACTGCAGATCTCCTGGCCACTACACAGAGCTTAGGGACCGCAGTGAGTACAGCAGTGCCCCTTAGAGAAGCTCCCGCTGCCTGTCATACAGGTGAAGACAGTGAGAGAGGGACAAGGTATAGCTACAGGCAGCCTAGTACGAAGGAGAGACACAGCGCAGCAGGGAGGCCACACAACTAACCTGGCATAGAGATCCTGAACTGTTCCCAGATTACCCAAAAACTATCACATCAGAAACTGAACCCCTTTTTAACACCTGCAAGTAAAACCTGGTCAGAGTTAAGCCTGCTTTACACGTTGCAATTAGTTGTACAATCGTTGCTCCTGTCAGCTCCACGCAGCAACTGAGGTGAGTAGCGCGATCAGCTGAGCTGTCACTGAGGTTACCCGCGGCCACCGCTGGATCCAGTGACAGCGGGTAACCTCAGTGACAGCTCAGCTGATCGCGCGGCAGTCTTCATTTGCTGCGTGGAGGAGACAGGAGCGGCGGTGTATTCTGCAGCTCCTGTCACCTGCATGCAGCAGAACTGGAAGCTACGCTGGAGGTCCATGGATTACGCCGGACATGGAGGGCTTTTTCGGGCTTATTAAAGTGGTTAACCAGGGTATATGTTTGTGTTTTTTATTTCTAATAAAGGATTTTTTTGGGTGTGTGTGTTTATTTACTGTCACTTACAGATCAATCATGGAAGGTATCTAGTGGAGACACCTGACATGATTAATCTAGGACTTATTGGCAGCTTTGGGCTGCCAATAACTGCTTATTACCCCGATTTGCCAACGCACCAGGGCAAATCGGGAAGAGCCGGGTACAGTCCCAGAACTGTAGTATCTAATGTATGCGGCAATTCTGGGCGGCTGTTGGCTGATATTGTTAGGCTGGGGGGCTCCCCATAACGTGGAGCTCCCCATCCTGAGAATACCAGCCTTCAGCCGTATGGCTTTATCTGGCTGGTTTTAAAATTGGGGGGGACCGCACGCCATTTTTTTTTAATTATTTAATTATTTATTTCACTTCACAGTATAGACACGCCCACCGGCTGCTGTGATTGGGTGCAGTGAGACACCTGTCACTCAGCGTGGGGGCGTGTCTCACTGCAACCAATCATAGGCACCGGTGGGCGGGGAAACCAGGGAATACGAGATTGTTTAATGGGCGGCCGGCTTTTTCAAAATAGTAAAAGCCGCCGGAGCAGTGTGAATGCCGTGCAGCGCCGCGCCGGGGATCGGGGATCGGTGAGTATGAGAGAGGGAGTAAGAGGGATAGCCTGACATGGACAGAGAGTGAGGGACAGAGATAGTGACCGACTGACAGAGATTAGTGAATGACAGATATTGTGAGGCGCTTCAGAACGCAGCTTTTCAACTGCGCTCTGAAGCGGACCTTTTTTAAGCTGTGGTGCAGAGCGCACACCTGCGCACATAGCATCAGACATCAAAATCGTATGAGGGATGTCACACGTTTCAATTGACTAGGTTTGTGCAACAAAACGTTCAATTCTAGACAAAGATACGATGTGTTTGCGATCAACGATTTTGCGTTCAATCCTGATCGCATGTAGCTGTCACACGCAGATACCTCACAAACGATGCCGGATGTGCGTCACTTACAGCTTGACCCCAACGACGGATTGTGAGATATATTGAAGCGTGTAAAGCGGGCTTTAATGAAATGGTGTGACATACTTTATTTCTTCATCTGAGGCCTTATATTTTGCGTTTTTGTTGTATATATACAATCTGTATCTTAATTTTATGTAAATTAACCATTGTCAACTATATGTTTTATGCATTAATGTATACGTACTTCAAATCATGAGAGGATTAACTACTCAGTGATCTCTGTAATCTCAGCTTCCGGTTGCTACTGCCTAGGTTTTTTTAAATTTTTTTTTTCTTTTTAAAAGGTATCCTGAAAAATTCATATCTTTCTGTCGGCTACGAATCCAAGCTTTTGATCATCTACTATCAATTGTCAAAAGTGACCTAACATACAAGGACACTGTGATGCGAAAGTCTATCTCAGCTGAGGAAAGGCTGCTCATCACCTTGCGGTAAGTTGTAATGTAATATATACAAAACACTGTTTTTTTGTTGTGTTTGTGTCTGCTACAGCAATCCGCACCCTCGCATGTTGAATCTCGACATTGTGGCCAGACTTCTCATGTGATACAGGGAATTTCGTAGAATATGTTTTGATGGAAAATGTTAACGTCGCACTTAAATTAATTTCCCAAAAACCCTGCCTCCATTAAAGTCAATACAGCTGTTACACAATGCAGCCTGAACTTGAGGAGACTGCGCAGTGAACGCCTTTGAATGTAATGTTTTCGTGTCACAATGCAGCCAGGAAAAAAAGAGACAAAGACAGACACACAGACAAAGAGATAGAGAGACACAGACAGATAGAGAGGGAGACATCCAAAGTGTGGGAGTGAAACAAAAAGAATTGTCACGTGCAATGCCGTGTACTCAACCTACTTGACATGTATAAACGAAATGGTTGATTTTAATTGCAATGTATGTAAATTTTGAAAAATGTCAAAAACTTTGTGAATACTGTAACCAATCCACTGTGTTTTTCATTTCAATTTTTTTCTTTTCTTTTACAGATTTCTGTCCACTGGAGAGAGTTTTGTATCCCTGCATCTGCAATTTCGGGTTGGTAGATCTACCATTTCCAAAATTGTGAGGTGCACATGCAACATGATCTGGCAGAAGTTACAGCCCATAGTGATGCCTTCCCCAACCGAGGAAACTTGGCTGAAGGTTGCGGCAGGCTTTCAGACTGTGGCCAACTTCGCCAACTGCATAGGTGCCGTTGAAGGCAAACATGTTAGGGTTTAGAAGTCACCACGATCAGGATCCAATTTTTTTAATTACAAAAAATATTTTTCTGTGGTTCTCATGGCGGTGGCTGATTCCCATTACAACTTTGTGGCCATTGATGTTGGTGCTTATGGCAGTACGGGGGATTCTCGGGTGTTGAGAACATCACAGATTGGTCTGCAAATTCTTGAAGATTACGGATCGCTCCCAGCCCCACAACCTTTGCTGGGCTCCACAGATCCAGTCCCCTTTGTGATTGTATCAGATGAGGCCTTCCCTTTACTAACAGAACTGCTGCGCCCATACCCACGGAGGGGACTGGATGACCGGCGGAGGATTTTTAACTATCGGCTGAGTCGTGCACGTAGATATGTGGAGTGCACCTTTGGAATCATGAGTAGTCAGTGGAGGATCTTTCACACAGCCATCCAGTTAAAACCAAACACAGTTGATGCTGTCATAAAAGCATGCTGTGCTCTCCACATATATATATATATATATATATATATATATATATATATATGTAGGAGAATTAGGATCCAGCAAAAGATATATATAGAGCTTTGGAAACTGCTACTGAGTGACATCGTGCGTATAGTAGGATCTCCTTAAATAGCCCTTATGAGCAGCTGCATTGGACATATATACCATGACACGGAGGGAGGGGGCTCGCACTCTTGTATGAGTCGCCAGCCTGCTGAAAGCAGATGCATCCCTCCAAGATGAATACATGCTGTCAGGATTACCGCATATCATCCTTGCGTCTATTCAGGAACCAAGGAAAGATGGATGAAGATTTCTATTGATTAGTGATTAATAAATAAACTTTTTATGTAAGCTAATGAAGAATATTATTATTTTTTTCTTTTTCTGTAACTGAACTGCAACTTTATAATTTGGCAACCATTTTATTAGATATAAAATACATTTATTTTTTACACATTTTGAAGTCCATCTTTCATGTGTCTTTTCACGTAATTAAGAGTATATTTTTAACAGGATGGCCCTAACATTTGATGGGCACTATGGTCAACTGGTGTTTGGCTGACCTCCTGCCTCACTTGTTGGTGAAAATATGCGTTGGCAGGTCTCAACACATGTGCAGCAGGATACTCTGGGTAGGGGGTTGGACAGCTTACATGTGGGCCAGCTGATGGTTGAGGTAAGATGCCAGTTGGTGGTGTTGGCTGGCGTTTGAGGTTAAACATTTTTTCCATACTGCAGACTATTTCACCTCCAGTAGACAAGGGCCCATCTTCTTCAAAACCAGCCAGTAAACCACAAAAGGCCGTCATGCGGGCTGAGTATTTTGATTTGTTATTTAGTAGCCGCAAACGATTTGCAATGCTTGACCCAAATGTGTCAAACTTATCCTCCTCGGAGGAATTTTTCAGTAATTGTAAGGTTTGGTTGGTTAAGGGGTCACTATTCTTGGTGTCACCCAGTGTTGTGGGGGGTTTTTGTTTTTTTTTCGCTCATTGGATTCCTTGACGAACGGCAGAGACAGAACTGGCCGCAGCTGCAGAAGACCCGCTCGGGGTGTGACTGAGAGGGTCTTCACTTCTTGCCACCACCAAGTCTTCAGAGGCCTGGCTAGCCTGTTCAGACAACAGATCTTCACTGTCCATTGAGCTCTCCACCGCAGGCTCCTCTGGACGAGTGATATTTCCTTCTGTCCTGTGAATATGTACCGCCCCGGGGCTCGGCCGACTGCCGAGCCACTCGGATCCGTGCTCGTCGGTGGGTGGCTCGAGCACCTCAAGGACCCGGGGGTCACGTCGCTCTGAAAGGGGGTTGGCGCTACACGTAGGGACTTCGGTGGGGAGGTCCACGGCCGGAGTTTGTAGGGGATTTGAGTTAGTGACGCCACCCAAGGGTTGTGGTGAATGGATGGACACCACCGCTGCCGTTGACTAGGCTCCTGGGGACGGTGTTGCGGAGCTTGGTGTTGACCCCTTCGTGGGAAGGGGGATGATGGTCCCGGGGGCCCGAGGGAAATGCTGAGGCGGGGGATTGGATGCGTGCTGGCGTGCCGGCGCGGTGCGCTGCCCGAAGGCACTGTTGTACTCACTCTTATAAACACGCTGGAGTCTCTGGTAAACCAAACAAGATGGAGGGCGGTGCCCGCAGCCGGCTGCGCTTTTCCCCTTTTTAGGTTGGTGGTTTCCGCCTTTCTCATGCACCTCACTTTTGTAGAAATGATGACTCCTATGCCTGAGCAACGGTAGTCCGCTCCCCAGCCTGGTGTGTGCCGGTAGAGCCCTTTTGCCCGCAGACGCTGGCCCGTCGGGTCTCGATGCCTGGGCGGTGGCTTTCTACCCCTATGGTTGGGCTGTTGTCTTCAGTCGGGTCTTAGGTGGGAAAGGGCCTAAAGTCCAGTCCTCAATCAGTTGATTTGACTTGGCCAAGTTGTTTCGGGGCCTCGTACTGGGTCTGAGTACCCCTCCTGGTGCTCCGGTTTCCAATCGGTTCCCCGGTTCGGTACCGGTGGGCCACCACCTGTCCCTGGTCCTTACGGTTCCACCGGCTGTAATCCCAGCTCCTGCAGGCGGCCACCACCATCTGCCTCCTTGCCAGAGGTGACTGGGCTCCAACCCAGACACCTGGTGTTAGACTATAGCCGACCTGGGCACAGGTCTGCACTTGAACTCCACTCCACTTCACTGTCAAAGCTAATCTTTCACTTTCTCCTGCCTCAGGGGCCTGTGAACTTCTCGGTGGGTGGAGCCAACCACCTGGCTCCGCCACCCTTGTGTGAACATCAAACCCGGAGGGAGGTGACAAGGTTTTTGTAGGTTGGCTACTGTCACCTTACTAATGGGAGGAGGTGTTTGTGTAAGGGCCTACCTGTGACTACCTGGCCAGTCCAGGGCATCACAAATACATAACAAAATGGATGTAATCATGAATTTAACAACTTTCTTGTTTGTGGCTAATGTTTTTTTAACTTATGGATGTAAAACTCTTCCCCTGCACAGAAATTGCAACTCCTCCTGATATGCAATTCGCTTGTTTGATGGAGAAGCACCACTTCGGTTGCATTCTGTTTGACATTTGTAGAACCGGTCCTTCCCAGATCTCCAGCGTTTGCGGACGTCTTTTTCTTTAAAAAAAACAAAAAATTAATACAACACCTTTTTTAAAAATATTTTTTCCCATGGTAGGAAGCATCATTGCACATTACCAATTTGAATCTGAAGAATGACATCAGCCTCATGCACTGGGGGGTAAAGCTCCCGGCAGATAGAGATCCAGCTGTTTTCCCTCTTCTGTTTTTGGGTGTACTCTGGTGAGGCCATATCCCACAAGCAAGGCATAGACTCCACCTAATAAACAGAAAATACAGACGGACATGATTCTAAATCATAAAAACCATGTGATGAAAAATTATATTAAAAAAAAATTAAGAGAAAACAATTAAAAGGATGGATAAATAGAAAGAAAAGCTTAGAAGGATGGATAAATAGAAAGAAATGCATATAAGAATGGGTAAATAGAAAGAAAAGCATAGAAGGATGGATAAATAGATAGAATGAAAAGAAAAGCATAGACGGATGGATAAATAGATAGAAAGAAAAGAAAAGCATAGAAGAATGGATAAATAGATAGAAAGAAAAGCATAGAAGGATGGATAAATAGATGGAAAGAAAAGCATAGAAGGATGGATAAATACAAAGATAGATAAGATAACTCAATGTGTTAAATATTTCATAACACATGGCGTGAGCATTGCTTCTTGCTTACTCCAGGTGACTAGCGGTCATTTCCCACTTTCCCACGGCTGGGGTGATGTCACCTCAGCTCAGGAGAATCGGATAACTTGCGATCGTTTTCCATGGCTGGGGTGACGTCACCTCAGCTTAGGAGAATCGGGTAACTAGCGGTTGTGTTAGGGCCAGGTGGACGGGCAGACCCAGGAGGTGGATCCACTGGGCCGAACTCCTTGATGATGGTAAGGGGTCCGGTAGCTGGAGCACTACAAGTAGCAGAACAGTCTGTGCACAAATGGAGAAGTCCCTGGGACCACGGAGTCACTGACGGTAGTCCGGGTGACGGAGCTCAGGTTCGGAAGCCGAGATGATGTCAGGCGGAGTCCGGAACCTTTGGAGCGAGATGACGGGTCACCGCAGGGATCAGAGACGGTATGGACTGTCAGGATGGCAGATGGACAGCGTTCGGGTCTCGGGATTTGGCAGGGCCGGATGGCGAGGCAGGATCGGCTCTAGAAGAGAGAGAGAGGTGAGTATCTCACAAGAACACCAGGAGACCTGACTCCTAGCTTGAGAAACATGAAGATCAGGCCCCGCCCACTTGGACATTGAACCCCTTTATACCCTGTACCTGTGTGCTTCATTTCCTGTTAATGGACGCTGGCCCTTTAAGAAAGGGTCAGTGACCGCGCGCGCGCCCTAATGCGCATGCGCGCGGCCCGGGTGCCAGACGCCAGAGCAGGAAGCTGAGAGGAGGAAGCAGCAGCGCAGGACTGGGGCTGAGAAGCCGACGGGCGCCGGGAGCGGGGACCAGGACGCCTGGGAAGCGCAGGCAATGGACGCTGGAGAGCGGGGAGCGGCGGAGACCGGACCGAAGCACCAGGGAGCGAGGCAGGTGAGCCGGAGAGCAGCGCAGGGGACCCGGGGAGCGTGACAGTACCCCCCCCACGGCCCCCCTCCCCGCAACCGGGACAGGAAGGCACGGATCAGAGGAGTACCCACATTCTCCCGGGGCTCCCAGGACCTATCCTCAGGACCATACCCTGCCCAGTCCACCAGGAAGAACTGTCGACCCCGTACGGTCTTCATGGCCACGATATCTCTTACCGCATAGATGTCATCATCGGCAATAGGAGGAGGGGCCGAACTGGCAGCAGCGGAGAAGGGACCAAGGACAACCGGCTTGAGCAAGGAGACGTGGAAGGAGTTGGGTATCCTCATCGTGGCCGGGAGCTGTAGCTTGTAGGAGACCTCATTGATCTTGTTGAGGACTTTAAACGGCCCGATGTAGCGAGGACCCAGCTTGTAGGATGGTATCTTCAATCGGACGTACTTGGAAGCAAGCCAGACTAGATCTCCAGGAGAGAAACATGGAGGGTCCAGTCGTCTCTTGTCTGCGTGTTTCTTCATCCGCAGGGAAGCACGCCCAAGGGACGCCTTGACAGAGTCCCAAATGGTTGCAAAGTCACGGGCTACAGCATCAGCAGCAGGGACGTCCGAAGAAGGGGACACAGGCAATGGGACGGAGGGCTGAAGTCCGTAAACAACATGGAAGGGAGAGCTGGAGGAGGACTCACTGATGTGGTGGTTATGGGAGAATTCAGCCCAAGGAAGAAGCGTGGACCAGTCGTCGTGATGTGCGTTGACATAGTGACGTAAGAAGGAGGTCAAGATTTGATTGACCCTTTCCACTTGGCCATTAGACTGAGGATGGTAGGCAGAAGAAAAGTCCAGAGTCACTCCCAGATGTTTGCAGAGAGCCCTCCAGAAGCGGGAGGTGAACTGAGTTCCTCTGTCGGACACGATGTGTGATGGAAAGCCATGCAAGCAGAAGATGTGATGTATATAGGCGTCCGCGAGTTCCTGAGCAGAGGGCAGTCCAGCCATAGGGACGAAATGAGCCATTTTGGAGAACCGATCCACCACGACCCATATGACAGTGTGTCCGGAGGACAATGGCAAGTCCGTAATGAAGTCCATCGCTATGTGTTGCAACGGAACTGAGGGTATAGGCAGAGGCAGAAGACGGCCATATGGCAGGTGTTTGGGCGTCTTGTTCCTGGCACAAGAGGAGCAGGCAGAGACAAAAGCAGCAACGTCCGTGCGAAGGGAAGGCCACCAGTAGTGACGTACAATCGTACTCCATGTTCTCTTCAGACCAGCATGACCGGCTGTTTTCGAGGCATGGCCCCAGTGTAACACTTTTTGCCTGTCGGTCTCAGAGACATAGGTCTTCCCGGGCGGTATCTGGGCCAGGGTGACAGGGGCCACCGGAATGATTTTATTAGGACAGATGATGGGTTGGGATGTCTCCTCCTCCTGCTCCATGGGCATGAATGACCTGGACAAGGCATCAGCGCGTACATTCTTGTCCGCGGGTCGGAAATGGAGCTGGAAGTCGAACCTGGCAAAGAATAAGGACCACCTGGCTTGCCATGGGTTCAGTCGCTGAGCGGACCGCAGGTATTCCAGGTTCTTGTGGTCCGTGTAAATGATAACGGGGTACACTGCTCCTTCCAGAAGGTAGCGCCATTCCTCCAGAGCCAGTTTGACTGCCAATAGCTCTCGGTCACCGATGGTGTAGTTGCGTTCAGGCGCTGAGAAGCTCTTGGAGAAGAAACCGCAAGTCACCATCTTCCCGGAGGAGGACTTCTGCATGAGCACTGCTCCGGCTCCCGAGGAGGAGGCATCCACCTCCAAGGTGAACTGTCGGTTTAACTCCGGACGGTGGAGTACAGGAGAGGAGGCAAATGCCCGCTTCAGAGAGCCAAACGCGGCGTCGGCCGCAGGTGACCAGTCCTTTGGATTAGCCTCCTTCTTGGTCAAGGCGGAGAGAGGAGCAGTCAGAGCAGAGAAGTGAGGGATGAACTGGCGGTAGTAGTTGGCGAATCCCAGGAAGCGTTGGATTGCCTTCAGTCCAGAAGGAGGAGGCCAGTTGAGAATGGAGGAGACCTTCTTTGGATCCATCTGCAGTCCGGTATCGGAGATGATGTAACCCAGGAAGGGGAGAGAAGACTGCTCAAAGACACATTTCTCATACTTGGCGTACAGACGATTCTCTCTCAGTCTTTGTAGAACCAGCTGTACGTTCTCTCTGTGGGTCTGGAGGTCCGGAGAGAAGACAAGGATATCATCCAGATACACTACCACACAGACGTAGAGAAGGTCCCGGAAAACGTCGTTCACCAGTTCTTGAAAGACGGCTGGTGCGTTACACAGGCCGAAGGGCATAACGCAGTATTCATAGTGCCCATCGCGAGTATTGAACGCGGTCTTCCATTCGCCCCAGAGTGGATGCGGACCAGATTGTAGGCACCCCGAAGATCCAGCTTGGTGAACACACGAGCTCCTCTAAGCCGGTCAAACAATTCGGGGATGAGCGGCAGAGGGTACTTGTTTTTTACGGTGATTTGATTCAATCCCCGGTAGTCTATACATGGGCGTAAGTCGCCCTCTTTCTTCTTGACGAAGAAGAAGCCTGCTCCAGCAGGAGAGGAGGATCTCCGAATGAATCCCCTTGCCAGGCTCTCTGTGATGTAAGTAGACATGGCCCTTGTTTCGGCTGGAGACAATGGCACAATCGTAAGGACGATGTGGCGGAAGTACCTCAGATTCTTTTTTATCAAAGACGTCTGCGAAGGACCAATAGGCCGAGGGCAGTCCCGGTAGGTTCTCTGGAACCGGAGGTCGTCGGATGGGTTTTATGGTCTTCAGACACTTCTCATGGCACGAAGAGCCCCATCGGGTGATTTCGCCAGTGCCCCAGCTGACTGATGGTTCGTGTGTCCGTAACCAGGGAAGTCCCAGCAGGATTTGATGGGACATGTGTGGGAGGACGTAGAGAGCGATGTTCTCGGTGTGCAGGGCACCGATACGCAGTTCGACCGGCCTGGTAATCCAGGAGATGGTGTCAGAAAGGGGTCTCCCATCCACAGATGCAATCACTAGGGGCTTGTCGAGTGGAGTAACAGGCACCTGGTACTTGTCCACCGTGGCCTGCTGGATGAAATTGCCTGCTGCCCCGGAATCGAGGTACGCCTCAGCCGTGAACCGCGTCTCTCCCGCTGTCACTTGCACAGTCCACGTAACTGGGTCTGAGAGAGTCCCAGCACCAAGGGTGGCCTCTCCTACCAACCCTAGGCTTTGGAGTTTCCCGGCCTCTCTGGACAGGAGCGTAGCAGGTGTGTGCCCTCTCCGCAGTAGAAGCAGAGGCCCTTGGCGAGCCGCTCTGCTCGACGTTGTTCAGATTGCCGCACACGGTCGATCTGCATGGGCTCGTGGACGGAGGCACCAGATGCTGTTGACGGAAGTACGGCGGGCTTCTGCGGAGGAGAGGAATGCCGTACCGGACGTCTCTCACGGGACACCTCTTTGGATCGCTCCTGAAAGCGAATGTCCACTCGAGTCGCTAGGGTAATCAGGGCATCCAGGGTGGTCGGTACGTCACGACCCGCCAGCTCATCTTTGATTCGACCCGAGAGTCCTTCCCAGAAAGCAGCGGCTAGGGCCTCGTTGTTCCACCCGAGTTCCGAAGCCAAGGTGCGGAAACGGATTGCGTATTGACCCACCGTCAGAGTCCCCTGACGTAACCGGAGAAGAGAGGAAGCAGACGCGGAAGCGCGTCCGGGCTCGTCAAAGGTGCCACGGAATGCCTGCAGGAACTCCTGGATGTTCGTGGTCACAGGATCCCCCTTCTCCCACAATGAGTTCATCCACGCCAGTGCCTCACCCTCTAGATGGGACATGATGAAGGCGACCTTGGCTTGGTCGGAGGCAAACAAATGCGGCAGCTGCGTGAAGTGGAGGGAGCATTGGTTTATGAATCCCCTGCAGGTCTTGGGGTCTCCGGCGTACCGGGGTGGTGAAGCCAAACGAAGTCTGGAAGCGTCCGAAGAAGTCGCCACGGGAGCTGGAGCCGTGGATTGTCTAGTGGAAGCCCGGGATGTTGCAGACGTAACTGACGCTTGTAGTGTGTTCAGGCGGGCGTCCACAGAAGACATGAATTGCAGCATGCGGGTCTGAGTCTCACGCTGACGTGTGAGTTCCTCCTGTACGGCTGCTAGTGCTTCAGCGGGATCCATGGCCTGATCTTACTGTTAGGGCCAGGTGGACGGGCAGACCCAGGAGGTGGATCCACTGGGCCGAACTCCTTGATGATGGTAAGGGGTCCGGTAGCTGGAGCACTACAAGTAGCAGAACAGTCTGTGCACAAATGGAGAAGTCCCTGGGACCACGGAGTCACTGACGGTAGTCCGGGTGACAGAGCTCAGGTTCGGAAGCCGAGATGATGTCAGGCGGAGTCCGGAACCTTTGGAGCGAGATGACGGGTCACCGCAGGGATCAGAGACGGTATGGACTGTCAGGATGGCAGATGGACAGCGTTCGGGTCTCGGGATTCGGCAGGGCCGGATGGCGAGGCAGGATCGGCTCTAGAAGAGAGAGAGGTGAGTATCTCACAAGAACACCAGGAGACCTGACTCCTAGCTTGAGAAACACGAAGATCAGGCCCCGCCCACTTGGACATTGAACCCCTTTATACCCTGTACCTGTGTGCTTCATTTCCTGTTAATGGACGCTGGCCCTTTAAGAAAGGGTCAGTGACCGCGCGCGCGCCCTAATGCGCATGCGCGCGGCCCGGGTGCCAGAAGCCAGAGCAGGAAGCTGAGAGGAGGAAGCAGCAGCGCAGGACTGGGGCTGAGAAGCCGACGGGCGCCGGGAGCGGGGACCAGGACGCCTGGGAAGCGCAGGCAATGGACGCTGGAGAGCGGGGAGCGGCGGAGACCGGACCGAAGCACCGGGGAGCGAGGCAGGTGAGCCGGAGAGCAGCGCAGGGGACCCGGGGAGCGTGACAGGTTGTTTCCCACGGCTGGGGTGACATCACCTCAACTCAGGAGAAAGCCACGGAGAGGATGGGAGAGCAGGAGCGGACGGGGAAGAACACCAAATCGGGACCGCACCATGGGGCGGGCCAGCACCAAGTGAGTGGACAACACCATGGGACGGGCCAGCAGCAGGAGACTGGGCAGTACGGGACGGACCGGCACTAGGAGACGGGGCATTAATGAACAGGCCAACACTAGAATGTGGGACAAAATAATAATTGATTTACATTAGGTATTAGTAACGTGAGGTATCTAATAGACACCTGAACGTTACTAATAACGGGGCTTGATACCAT
Source organism: Anomaloglossus baeobatrachus (assembly GCF_048569485.1). Taxonomy (NCBI): domain Eukaryota; kingdom Metazoa; phylum Chordata; class Amphibia; order Anura; family Aromobatidae; genus Anomaloglossus; species Anomaloglossus baeobatrachus. The sequence continues at coordinate 445,825,572 of NC_134353.1, read as the reverse complement.
CTCGCAGTTCGGAGCTGGTACCAAGCCTCTAATATTACCCCGATTGCCACCGCTACAGGGCAATCGAGAAGAGCCCAGTATTGTGCCGTAGTTGTCGCATCACGATTGCGACAATTGTGGGGCAGATGCAGGGCTGGTACTGTTTAGGCTGTAGGGACCCCAGAAGCATGGGTCTCCACACCTTGATACCAGCCTGAATCTGTCGGTTTTACCGGGCTGAAAATCAAAATGTGGCAGAGCCCCATGCCATTTGCCCCAAAAAAATGGGAAAAAGATGTTTTAAAAAATTAAAACCCACTATACTCACCAGACTAATGAGCTTCGGTACATCGATCTTTAATTGATTGTACCGCGCCATGGTACTGAGAAGATTCCTCGTGGATGGCACAGAGAAGATTCCTTGCAACCACACCAAACCTGCCCAAAAATCCTCTCTCTCAAAAGAAAAAAAATTCCTGAAGTTTCCCAGGAAGTGAGGTCAACAGGAAACCTCTTGACCTCACTTCCAGGTCAAAATGCATGCGTTCTGTATTCCAAAAAAGCATGCGGAACGTAACAAAAATGCAGCCAAGTGCATTTTGGTTGCGTTTTGACCCACATCATTGATTTCAATTGGTGGAAAACGCAGCTACAACGCACAAAAAAAGTGACATGCTGCTTTTTTTTCTGCAACGATTTTTGGCATCCAATACGCTGCGTTTACAAACGCAGCGTGCACATTGAATTTTTGGCTTTGTCATAGACTTTGCTGGGGAAGCTGAACACATGCAATTTGCCACTGAAACGCTGCAGTTCAAAACGCAGCGTTACCGTGGGAAAAAACGCAACTTGCGCACATAGCTTTAGGTTAATGGTGGGATGAAACTGATTAACGTGTTCATGGAAGCTCTTCAGCTGTTCCTCAGACTTTGTCCAGATGATTAAAATATCGTTAATGTAATGGTAGTAGGCCATAGGCCTGATAGGACAAGAGGATAAGAAGTCATTGGTGTCATTTTGCTTCCCATTGTAGTCCCAGTCTCCTGTAGATATATGTTATTGTCAAATGCAAAGTAATTATGGGTGAGGATGGATTTTGTAAGCTTCACCACAGAATCTGCATCAATTCCTGTATTTTCCAGGAAGACTTTGCAAGCATTTAATCCATCCTGGTGTGGAATATTCGAGTGCAAGGATTCCACATCCATGGTGACAAGGATGGTTCCCTCTGTAAGAGGACCTATTGCTGATAATGTTTTCAATAGGTCAGTAGTGTCCTGGATGTAGCTGGTTGTATCCCTTACCAAGGGTTTAAAGATATCCATCCAGAGACTTGTTCAGTGAGGGTGCCCACACATGAAATGATGGGTCTTTTCTGGATTTCCAGATTTGTGAATTTTTGGAATCATGTAGAATGGGCTTATTCTTAGACTTACCGGTACGAGTTCGTCAGCTCTTAAGAATATGTCAGGCAGACAAGAGACCAACTTGTTACGTTCCTTGTAAAAGTCCTGTGTAGGGTCAGACTACAATCTTTTATAGTAGCGTGTGTCCATCAGTTGTCTGTGTGCTTCCTTCATGTAGTCTGATTTGTTCATCACGACTATTGCACCCTCACTATCAAGAAACCATCTCCTACATTATAAAACTAAAGAAGAAAACAACCGGGTACCTCTTGTAATGACCTACAATCCAAATCTGGAGGTGTTAAGAGGAGCTGCACGGAAACTACAACCATTACTGCAAAAAGATGCCCGATTAAAATCTAGTTTTCCAGACCCCCCCCTTCCGTCTTTTAGGCAGCCCCCGAATCTAAGAACCATCATTGTCAGAAGCTCCGTATCTTCCATGTACCTTCAGCTGCCCCACAACTAATGTGGTGTACTTAATTATATGTACCAAATGTCCAACTGGGGGTCTGTATGCAGGGGAGACAGGACAACAGCTCAGGACAAGGATGAATTCTCATCGCCACACAATTAGACAAAAAAGGATAGATATACCTGTGGCCAAACATTTTTGTAACCCAGACCACAACCCAATTCAAACTTCTAACACTGACCTACAAAGCTGTGCATAATCTTTCCCCTCCGTACATCTCCGAACTACTCTCCCACTACACTCCAACACGTCACCTCCGGTCCTCCCAAGATCTCCTCCTCTCCTCCTCTCTCATTCGCTCCTCACACAACCGACTCCAAGACTTCTCCCGAGCATCCCCAGTCTCCTGGAACTCGCTGCCTCAACACGTCAGACTATCCCCTACTCTTGCAAACTTGAAACGGAACCTGAAAACGCACCTGTTCAGAAATGCCTACAATCTACAATGAACTCGCTGCCGCCCGACCACCGTGCGCAGCTGCCGCCCGACCACCGTGCGCAGCTGCCGCCCGACCACCGTGCGCAGCTGCCGCCCGACCACCGTGCGGAGCTGCCGCCCGACCACCGTGCGGAGCTGCCGCCCGACCACCGTGCGGAGCTGCCGCCCGACCACCGTGCGGAGCTGCCGCCCGACCACCGTGCGGAGCTGCCGCCTGACCTACACCCCACCTATTGTCTCCTCCCCATAATCCTATAGAATGTAAGCCCGCAAGGGTAGGGCCCTCTTCCCTCTGTACTAGTCTGTCTACTGTAACTTGTATACGTATTTTGTATGTAACCCCCTTCTCATGTACAGCACCATGGAATTAATGGTGCTCTATAAATAAATAATAATAATAATAATAATAATAAACAGCATCATGGACATGAAATTGCTGGTATTGAAAGTAAATTTGAAATCCCAGAAAGACAGGAGACTATGGGAATACAAACTGATGATGACCTTGGACACATTCAGAGCAGGAATGAATGTGTCACATGGATTTATGTCTTTTTACATCAATTAAGAAATGTGCTCCTCAGAGCATCTGGGGGCATCACAGCTCTGGACCAGACCCAAATCAGAGGACAATAAAACTTATATTTATGGCCACAACAGTTTGTCCCCTTGCCATACTGATCGTTCTGCTTCACATAACTTGTCTTATTTACTCCTCCATTCTATGTCCTATTGTGTATAAATATGTGACTCTTCAGATTTTGTGTTATACTGAGCCTGATGAAGACCTGAGTAGTCTCGAAAGCTTGCAATTATTACCATCTTTTCAGTTAGCCATTAAAGGGTATCAACCGCTGAGGACTCTCAGTTCTTTTAAACAATTTTTTTATCTCTACTGGCTAACATGGTACAAAGATATATTTTACCCGTATCAAAGGGGAAGAAAACGGAAGACGACCATTCAAATGGATGGAAGAATAGCCAGAATGGCAAAGGCTCTGCCGATGATCAGCTCCAGGATGATCAAAGACAGTCTCAAGTTACCTGTGAGTACTGTGACAGAAGACACCTGTGTGAAGTCCAAGGGCCGCAAACAGCTCATCAGATGACCCCCAAACTCTGAATTCAAGCCACAGTACACTCTGTAAGCTGTGAAGCATGGTGGTGCAAGCATCATGATATAGGCATGTTTCTCTTATTATGGTGTCGGGCCTATTTACAGCATACCAGGGATTATCATTATATGGGCATGTGTCTCTTACTATGGTGCCGGCCTATTTACCGCACACCAGGGAGTATCATGATATGGGCATGTCTCTCTTACTATGGTGCGGCCTATTTGTGGCACCCCAGGGTTGCCACAGTAACAACACAAAGGCTTAACTCCCCATACACAACACCAAGACCTCCTGGCCAGAAGGGGGAGACCAAGCTGCTTTCCTGTATATTCTGGTGGGAAGGGGAAATGGTCAGTAGTTTCAGTTTGTGAGTTCAGTGCAGAGAACTGAGGAGAAAGGATCTGCAGGTTGGAAGCTGGCTTTAGCTCACCTCAGGATCCACTGACCAATTCCAGGCCTAGCCAAGGGTCTGAGGGAAGGAGACACAGAGGAACATTCCTGGGAGACAGAGCATTACAGAGCTCACCCCAGTGGAGCACACAGAACGGATGCTGGATCCGAGACTGCAGGTTACATACTGTACAGTTAACACCAGAGAAGTGAGGATTCCACATTCTCTATCTGTACCACAGACACAGCAACAAACGCAGAGTTCAGGAACATACTAGGAAGGACTCGAGTTGCCTGTCAGGTCGGTACCTAGGAGCAGAGCAGAGCCGGCTGCCTAGTTGACACAGCAGCAGGGCCACAGACACACAGTGCAGGCAAGGAAGCCAAAACGGCCCGGCTGGGTGGGAGAAACCCTGAACCCCTCACAGACTCCGTGGACAGTACTCTGCTGAATACCATCATCAGTAAAAGACAAAGAAACTGCAAAACCGTGAGTCTGCCTGTTTATAGTGCTCGTGTCCTGCACTCCCCCCCATAGACTAACACACTGCCCCGGGGAAAAGGCTCTACCCGTGGGGATCCGTCCCATCTCAAGCTGCCTTCCATCACCCCCGGAGGTTCTGCAGCAGCGGTGGTCATCTCTGATCACATTCCACGGGTGGCGTCACGAACATAACCCCCCTTTTTATTGTGGAACCAGGGAGCACGGACCGGGTCACGACACCGTGATCCCCTTTCCAGAAGCAACCCCTTGGCCCGGTTCTGGGTATCCCTTTAACCTCTGGCGACACATATTTACCCTATTTACCGCATACCAGGGCTCATGGACCAGTTTGCATATATCAAATAATTGAAGAGGTCATGTTGCCTTACACTGAAGAGGAAATGCAATTGAAATGCATCATTCAACAAGACAATGACCCTAAACACACCAGTAAACGAGCAAAATCTTGGTTCCAGTCCACCAAAATTGAGATTATAGGGAGGCTAACAAAATCCCTGGACCTTAAAGGGGTGGTTCACACATTTTTTATTGTCCAGATCGATATTATATTGAGAAACAATGTTTCTCTCAAATACCTTGTGTTGGCAATAGTGCCTGTGAGAAGTGCTATTGCAGACCGCTCTTCCCGCTCCAGTGACGTCTCCGTCAAGTGCTGCACACGTCACATCCGTGCAGCCGGGGGCATTCTTCGCTGCAAGCAGGATACGCGACGCGCTGTGCTGTTAACAGGGCTTCAGGCATAAGCCCAAACAGAAAGCGTAACATGAGGGTAAAATGTAATGTGAACATAGCCTTATGTTTAAATGTTGGGTGGTGTGGCTACAATGACAGCTTTTACTTCACTTTGGATCCCAGTAAAATACCACAGGATTAATTTAGGGTTAGAATTCCATCTTGGATGAGCTGGATGAAAACACAGAGGACAAAGATTAAACCTCTCTTCTTACTCCTCTCCCCTCCATGTGATGTCTTTGAATAAAGCTTAAGGCCTCTGATTTCTTCCTTCCCCTCTTCCCCATTACTCCTAAGCCATTGCGGTTTGTATTTTATTGTATTTTATTGTTGGACTTTGCCTTTTCTTTTCAGGTTCAGTGTTTGTGTAGCGTAAAAGTGCAATATATAGTGTAGGTTTATAACCAAAGAATACTCCAGTATATAACAAATAAAAAATACCAGACCAGTATTTATTCAAATGAGTTCATTAATTGATGCAAAATTAGTGCAAACCACATAAGACATAGACATATTCTAAAGGAAGCTGTGCAGAGGAGGCAGGAGGACATCCAAAACTTGTAAGATAGTCACATATGCTAAAAATGGGTCTAGAAAATGGTTATTTGCATTTTGCATACTCTGGAATAGATTCTGTTTGTTATGTACACTGTGTGCAGAATTATTAGGCAAATGAGTATTTTGATCACATGATCATTTTTATACATGTTGTCCTACTCCAAGCTGTATAGGCTTGAGAGCCAACTATCAATTAAGTAAATCAGGTGATGTGTATCTCTGTAATGAGTAGGGGGGGTGTAATGACATCAACACCCTATATAAGGTGTGCTTAATTATTAGGCAACTTCCTTTCTTTGGCAAAATGGGTCAGAAGAGAGATTTGATGGGCTCTGAAAAGTCCAAAATTGTGAGAGGTCTTGCAGAGGGATGCAGCAGTCTTGAAATTGCCAAACTTTTGAAGCGTGATCACTGAACAATCAAGCATTTCATGGCAAATAGCCAACAGGGTCGCAAGAAGCATGTTGGGCAAAAAAGGCGCAAAATAACTGCCCATGAATTGAAGAAAATCAAGCATGAAGCTGCCAAGATGCCATTTGCCACCAGTTTGGCCATATTTCAGAGCTGCAACGTTACTGGAGTATCAAAAAGCACAAGGTGTGCCATACTCAGGGACATAGCCAAGGTAAGGAAGGCTGAAAAACAACCACCTTTGAACAAGAAACATAAGATAAAACATCCAGATTGGGCCACGAAATATGTTAAGACTGATTTTTCAAAGGATTTATGGACTCATGAAATGACAGTGACTCTTGATGGACCAGATGGATGGGCCAGAGGCTGAATCAGTAAAGAGCAGAGAGCTCCACTTGACTCAGACGCCAGCAAGGTGGAGGTGGGGTACTGGTATGGGCTGGTATCATCAAAGATGAACTTGTGGGACCTTTTCGGGTTGAGGATGGAGTGAAGCTCTACTCCCAGACCTACTGCCCGTTTCTGGAAGACAACTTCTTCAAGCAGTTGTACAGCAAGAAGTCGGTATCATTCAAGAAAAACATGATTTTCATGCAGGAAAATGCTCCATCACATGCATCCAACTACTCCACAGCATGGCTGGCTAGTAAAGGTCTAAAAGATGAAAAAATAATGACATGGCCCCCTTGTTCACCTGATCTGAACCCCATAGAGAACCTGTGGTCCCTCATAAAATGTAAGATCTACAGGGAGGGAAAACAGTGTCTGGGAGGCTGTAGAGGCTGCTGCACGCAATGTTGATTGTAAACAGATCAAGCAATGACAGAATCTATGGATGGTAGGCTGTTGAGTGTCATCATAAAGAAAGGTGGCTATATTGGTCACTAATTTTTTGGGGGTTTTGTGTTTTCATGTCAGAAATGTTTATTTCTAAATTTTGTACAGTTATATTGTTTACCTGGTGAAAATAAACAAGTGAGATGGGAATATATTTGGTTTTTATTAAGTTGCCTAATAATTCTGCACAGTAATAGTTACCTGCACAAGCAGATATCCTCCTAAGATAGCCAAATCCAAAAAACCCACTCCAACTTCCAAAAATATTAAGCTTTTGGGTTGAGAACATAGTTGTTGATCATTAATAAAAAAAATCCTCTAAAATACAACTTGCCCAATAATTCTGCACATGGTGTAGTATAGGTTTACCTGTGGGGCGCTGTATTCTTTCGCTGTGACTGGTGTAGGATGATTTGTGTACTGGGCTACGGCACAGTAATTAGTAACTTTTTGAAGAATGTAATAAATTATGTCTCTAGACATTTTTTCCAGGATTAATTCATCCACATTATACACAATACTTTTTCTTGCATTTTTATTGATGAGTGATCCTGAAAGGAGAAATACTTGAATGCCCTTCAGTTATGGGAGCCTATTGCCAACTGTACTTGTGACAACCATTGAGAAACAATCATGGAAGTTATGGAGCAGGAAACAAGAGGCCTACTTCAAGGACACAGCATGGAGGCCACATACTGCTGGAAGGAAAGACGGCTGGAATAACACGTCGAGATTTGCACGTTCCCTGCCATGACGTCTATCTGGTACAAGGTACTCTGAATGCTAATGTGTCCGGGCGTGCAGCCTCCTGTGTGGCCACTAGAGGGCGCCGGATACCTAGAGATATACAGTGAGGCTCCTGCCCTGCCGGTGCCTCCCTCCTCTCACATACACAGTGAGGGCCAGACCAGGCTCTGCCGCCTGCACATCATCCCGAGCTGTTCCAGGAGCTTGCACCATGGAGTGAGTACAAGAGAACTGGAAACGCTTATCCCTGCCCATTCCCTAGGAATGCTATCTGTATGCAGTGCCTACCCCTCCTATGCCTCCCAGTGCCCCTCTACCCTGCTCCCTTTCTCACCCCACTCTAGTCTCATCATTTCCATGCTGCCTTCTCCTTTCTTGGCCTTTTCCTTGCACTTGTGCATTTCCCACCTCATCCTCCCTCTAGATGTGCCAGGCTTTCTGTACACTGTCATCTCCCTTCTCGTGCATGGTATAGGCTGTACCCAGGCCCATGTTCTCCCCAGATCTGTGTGCACCACCCCCATCTTTCCCTATCTGTACAATTCGTGGTCTTCCTGTAATCACATCTAGTGCCTGCATCCCTGCTGCTGCACAGCCACTCCTCCTTCTGCATCAATGCTGCTCATGGTTCCCCTCTGGTTGCCCTACATCCCCCTGCTGTGACATGTCAACAGTAATTGTATCCATTTGTCAGTGCTGTTTATGGGGTTTTGTCGCTGTGCTTGCCCCCTTGTAATGCTGCCTGCCCTTCATATGAACTGTTTTCCGGTATAGGGAGTCTCCCTCCTGATCGAAGTTCCCCACATTGGGGCTAAGAGAGCTCTGATCCTTTACAACCATGTGACTTATTAACACCTGTTGGCATTTCTATATTCACCCCAATGCTGTGTATATGTAGGACCCCTATAAAAAAAATCACTGACCACCTGTGCTGCTCCAAAGGAGGGGCTGCCTGTGATGCAGATGTCAGACATGGCTGCAAGGTGCAATAGGAGGGCAATAGGCGGTAACATTGCTGAGAGTAGGGTAGCACTGGGAAGATGAAAGAATGCAGAGGCAGCGGGGGGAGAGAAGGAGGGAGACATCATGGAGTGGAGACAGAATGAGCAGGAAAGGGAACAGGGAGTGAGTGGCCTCAGTACGGAACCAGAGACATTCCAAAACAAGGTTCCTACTCCGGCCGACAATGCACTTCCTACAGAAATACTCCTTCACGAAATAACACAAGATTTTACAACCCGCAGAGAAGGAGAATAACATTCACCGGTGTAAAATAACCTAGAAATGCTTGTCAAGTAATAGAATAACGCACAGGGAATTAATAGGCAACAAACACAATTATGCAATCACACATTTAGTGATATAATAACAGCAATTTAATCCCTCAGAGTGTAACATGTATGGCCGCGTGCTGTGGCTGTACGTTCAGCTTACTTTACTATTGAGTAACGGGTTTAACTTAAACAAATGGATATGTAGAAAAGAAAAGCTGATTCCTAATATCTGTGTTTCAGCTATGAAGAAGTCGTTGATAAATGCCATAAATAAGTAACACTCCACTCTCACATCACTTTTATCTAGTCTTGATAGGGTGTAAGTACCGAAACGCTAAATCAGTGCTGCTTCCTTTTCATCCTTAGGCCACGTGCACACTTAGGCGGGCTTTGCACGTTGCGACATCGCAAGCCGATGCTGCGATGTCGCACGCGATAGTCCCCGCCCCCGTCGCAGGTACGATATCGTGTGATAGATGGCGTAGCGAAAATTATCGCTACGCCAGCTTCACATGCACTCACCTGCCCTGCGACCGTCGCTCTGGCCGGCGACCCGCCTCCTTCCTAAGGGGGCAGGTCGTGCGGCGTCACAGCGACGTCACACGGCAGGCGGCCAATAGGAGCGGAGGGGCGGAGATGAGCAGGATGTAAACATCCTGCCCAGCTCCTTCCTTCAGCATATCCTACGGAAGCCACGGTTACGCCGGTAGGAGATGTTCCTCGCTCCTGCGGCTTCACACACAGCGATGTATGCTGCTGCAGGAGCGAGGAACAACATCGGACCGTCGCGTCAGCATAATTATGGATTACGCCGACGCTGCACCGATGATATGATTACGACGATTTTGCGCTCGTTAATCGTATCATCTAGGCTTTACACACTACGATGTCGCATGTGCGTCACTTTCAATTTGACCCCACCGACATCGCACCTGCGATGTCGTAGTGTGCAAAGCCGCCCTTAGAGTATTTGGTGAGTTTTTACCTCAGTATTTGTAAGGCCATGTGCACATGCTGAGTATTTAGTGAGTTTTTACCTCAGTATTTGGCCACATGCACATGTTGAGTATTTGGTCAGTTTTTAACCTCACTATTAGGGTACGTGCCCACGATCAGGACCCGTTGTGTCCTGGACTCAGCAGGTTCTGACCTGTGGGGCCGTGAGTTTCCTCCGCAGGAGAACGCAGGAGACTGCAGCTGCTCGTGCCCACGATCATGGTTAGGGGCACTGCAGTCTCTTGCTTGTGTTCTCCCTACGGAGGATGCTTGTGACTCCGCAGCACAGAATTGACATGCTTGCGGCTCGAAAAGCCATACCGCAGGTCAGTTTTCGCTGCAGGCCGCACACGCACAATGGGCATGAGATTTCTATAAATCTCATCCACTGTGCTTGTACTGTACATCGCAGCACTTTGGATGTACCAAAACCAGGCATCAAAAACGCTGTAAACACTGATCATGGGCACGCACCCTTAGGCCATGTGCACATGTTGAGTGTTTGGTGAGGTTTTTACATCAGTATCTGTAGGGCCACGTGCATACGTTGAGTATTTGGTCAGGTTACCTCAGTATTTGTATGGCCACGTGCACACATTCAGTATTTGGTGAGTTTTTACCTCAGTATTTGTAAGGCCATGTGCACACATTGAGTATTTGGAGAGTTGGGGTCCTAGGGCATTGGAGAGCCCACCTGTCATAAAGTGATCCCATCACTACATTAATTTTCCAACCCTTTTATGCACATGATAGGAATTCAACCTTTAAGCTGGCAGTTGAGAAATCCTCCAATACTTGTGTAAAGACCCTCCAGCATGGCCCCTGGCTGCATCTTCCACCATCTTCTTCTGATGGCGGGAGATACAGATCTGGGTACATCCCATTTCCTCCACAAGATCTTGGCTTTTTCTTCCACTGTGAAACTTAAGACTGATGAGAAGTAATGTGACAATCATGGTCCCATATAGGTGACGTTGTAGATGGAAAGGAGGGCTGATAAATCACTGTTTTCCTTGTGTGCTCCTGACAACTTATATTTGGTATTCCAACGATTGTGTTGATTACGGGTGTTTGTTTTTTTTTTACATAAGATAAAAGGTATGCTGACAGTTTCTGGAAACTTGGGTTGCTTTGATAATATTAATGTCTTTGTAATGAGTTATCTTCATCTCGCTATGTTGCTATGGAGAGTTGCGAGTCAGTGATGAACTGTCTTCATAGTACTATGCTGCCAAAAGAGAACTGCTGGCTATAAATAGAGGCAATCTAACATAGTGATTAGAATGAAAATGACGTACTACTGCCTTTTTTTTATTTCTAGTTCTATTGATTGTTGGGACATAAAAATGCCGCTGTGATGGTGGTCATTGATCGCAGTGGCAGCTTCTCTTGCCGGCACATACAAATAGCTGCGGATTTGCCAGTTTGGTTCAGCCCCCAGCCCAATAGTGCATATTGCATTTCAACATGGCAGTGCATTTTACCTGCAAGACTGCACTAAGAATACAGTATAGCTTCTCCGGTTTAGATGTGCACTTTACATAATGTATTAGCAAAGTGCATAACCAGGGATGCCATCATATATTACTAATGGAATGAAGCCATTGTAAGACGGCAGACGAGTTCTCAGCAAACTATAGACAGCTGTGTGTGGGAGTCCAGAATGTGAATGGGGCAGAGATTATGGATTGTAGTACAGAAGGGATGCAGAAATGATAGGGAGTAGAAAATCCCCAACACTGGCCCTCTATTTGTATTCCATTAAAGGGAACCTATCAGGTCAAAAAAGCATTCTGGCCTACAAGCAGGAGCCTGTGTGAGCTAGTAACCCCTTCCTAACCATCCCTGTGCCCCCGTGCCCCCATCGTTTGTGCGGCACGGGCAATTTCTTGCCCGTGTCTCACAAAGTCTTACCTCCCGTCACGTATTTACACGTACTTACCTCCCTAACGACCTCACTGTGGGCGGCGAACATCCACTTCCTGAAGTGGGAGGGACGTTTGGCGTCACAGCGGCGTCACACAGCGGCTGGCCAATAGAAGCGGAGGGGCGGAGATGAGCGAGACGTAAACATGCCACCCACCTCCTTCCTTCCGCATTGCCGGCGGGACGCAGGTAAGCTGTGTTTATCGTTCCCGGGGTGTCACATGGAGCAATGTGTGCTGCCTCGGGAACAATAAACAACCGGACGTTCGATTTTTAGAAAATGAGCGACGTGTAAACGAGCAACGATAAGGTGAGTATTTTTGCTCGTTCACAGTCGCTCATTTGTGTTACACGCTACGATATGTCAAACGAGGCTGGATGTGCGTCACTAACGATGTGACCCCGACAACATATCGTTTGATATATCGTAGCGTGTAAAGCCCGTTTAAGGCTATGTGCGCACTAGAAAAGTGATTTTTCTCAAGAAAATTTCTTGAGAAACTTCTGGGAGTTGAAGATTACCGCACCTGCGGTAAAAAAAAGCACCAAAACCGCGCTAAAAACGCATGCGTTTTTTCCGCAGGTTGGTCCCTGAGGTTTTTAATGCTGTAACTGCAATAAATAATATAGATAATAGATAGATAATCGATAGACAGATAATGGATAGAGGGAAGGATGGATAGATGAATAGATAGACAGACAGCTAGATAGATAGATAATAGATGAGAAAGACCTATATAATGTCCCACTTCCCTGCATATTCTAAGCTGGCACCCTTTAGTAACTTTCATGTGGCACTAAAGGGTGCTTAGCCTTGTATTTAGCCAAAAAATAAATAATTTAAAAAAAACAACGTGTGGTCCCCCATATCTTTTGTAGCCAGCTAGGGTAAGGCAGACGGCTGCAGCCTGCAGGCCACAGCTGGCAGCTTTCCCTTGGCTGGTAATCCAAAACAGAGGGCACCCCACGCTTTTATTTTACAATATATAAATAATTTAAAACAAAAAACGTGGGGTCCCCCCCAAAATTGGATCACCAGCCAAGGTAAAGCAGACTGCTGTGGTGTGGTATTCTCAGACTAGGGAGGTCCACCGGTATTGGACACTCCCCAGCCTAAAAATAGCAGGCCACAGCCGCCCCAGAAGTGGTGCATCCATTAGACGTGCCAATCCTGGCGCTTTGCCCCAACTCATCCCATTGCCCTAGTGTGGTGGCAAACGGGGTAATATATGGGGTTGATGCCAGATGTGTAATGTCACCTGGCATCAAGCCCTGGGGTTAGTGATGTCACGCGTCTATCAGATACCTGACATCACCAACACAGTCAGTAAGAAATAAAAAATAGACAACAAAAAAAGTTTTATTTGAAAAAACACTGCCCAAAACATTCCCTCTTTTACCAATTTATTGAAAAGAACAATCAATTCCAGGTCCAGCATAATCTAATAAGGGGGTCCCACGACGATCCATACCATAGTCACTGTCCCAGTCAATGACGAACAAAATGTTCCCCATTGGCTGGGAGAGCAGTGCAGTGACCTGAACTAACATCAATATGTTAGCCCAGGTCACTGCAGGGGATGACAAGCGCTGCTGTCAGGAGGTTAGATGAGATCATTACCTGCAGTGACGATCTCCTGCTCTCCTGACGTCAGCGCCGCCACTACCTTCTATGCACGCCGCGTTCTCAGCAGTATCGCAAGAGCACGTCACGTCACCGCTAGTCACAGTCTCGGGCCGCCCGCGAGACGGGCATAGAAGGCGGTAACAGCGCTGATGTCAGGAGAGCAGGAGATCGTCACAGCAGGTAATGATCTCATCTTACCTCCTTACAGCAGCGAACGTCATCCTCGTGGCTGCCAGCACTGCAGTGTGAGAAGCTGCTGACACTGCAGTGCGGCCAGACACTGACACTGCAGTGCGAACAGCCGCGGGGCTGGAGTGGGACACAGACTGCACGGGCACCCGACGGAGGTCACACGGAAGTGCTTCCGTGCGGCGTCCAGGCAGTGTGATGTGTGTGTGTTTATCTCTGCTCCGCTTCCTCTTCCTGTCATAATGACATCACTTCCTGCAAAACGCGATTACATTACAGTCAATGGAGTGAAATACCGCAGGTACCTGCGGAAAAGAAGTGACATGCACATTTTCTCAATAAATTTTCTCAAGAAATTATGCAAAAAGAATTTTCTTGAGAAAAAAAAACGCAGCTATTTTTTTTCCTATAGGTTTTGCTGGGAAATGTCTGCAGAAAGATTACAAACATTTCTCAAAAATTTTCTGCAGCAAAGCCACAGGTAAAACCGCAGGTAAAAATGCAGTGTGCGCACAGGGCCTAAGAGAGCAAGAATGAGGCCAGAATAAAGCTCTCATTGACTTGACTTGTATTGAATTGTGACCTCTGGCGTGCTCCAGCAAAAACTAGAGGCAGGTCAGAAATCACAGGAGACCAACCAGAGCAGAAGTGATAGAAGATGAATCTGCTGGAACGTGGGTATAAGGCTATGTGCGCACATTGCGTATTTGCATGCAGTTACACTGCGATCTGCACCGCAGCGTAACTGCATGCGTCCTGCGTCCCCAGCATAATCTATGAAGATTGTGCAGGGGCCGTGCGCACGTGACGTATTAGAGCGAAGCGCTTCGGCTGCTGCCCGAAGCGCGCGTTCTAAGAAGTGACATGTCCCTTCTTTCCTGCGCTCTGCCTGCAGTCCTCGCTCTGTATGGGAGGGGCTGCAGTCAGAGCGCATGAAATCGGCTTTTTTATTTTTCATTACAAACTCTTTCTGCAGCGATTTGAAGCGCACGTGTGCTGTTCAAATCGCTGCAGAAATTTCTGCAGGGACAAACGCTACATGCGCACATAGCCTAAGACCTGGGGCAGGGGACTTAGATTTAAAGCACCACTTCAGAGGTGCAATGAAAAAAAACACGGGAGTGGTGCTTTAAGACAAAATTATTATAAAAATTATAAAACAGTTATTGAATTGCATTTATGGTTATCCTTAAGGCCCTGTGCGCACGCTGCGGATTTAACACGATTTTACCACGGATTTTGCCGCGGATTTGCTGCATAAAATGTGTCTAACATTGCTGCAGTCATTCCCAAGCAAATCCCATGGGTTTTAAAAAATACTGTGCGCACACTGCATTTTTTTTTAATTAATGAGCATGTCACTTCTTTTCTGCAGGTACCTGCGTTTTTTGCCATAGATAATGGTAAAAATCCGCAGGGACCACATTGGGGAAATTCCGCAGTAAATCCACACAAAATCCGCGGCAAACCGCGGTAAAACCACATGCGGATTTAGTTGCGGTTTTTGTGCGTTTTTTTACCGCGGGTGCGGGATTCTTTAAGAGGGTCCAGATTTTTCTTAAGAAAAAGGCACTTTCTAGTGCGCACATAGCCTTAAGGGGTTATCTACTACTTTGATGTTGATGAACTATCCTTAGTCATCTATATCAGATCAGTGGAGGTAGAATACCCCCAGGAATCAGCTGTTACCAGCTTCAGCAGCAGATGGATGTAAAGAGTGTATGGAGTAGAACTCCACAGCTCCATCACACTGTTTAGTGCACGCTCCAGGATATGGCAGATCAGCTTCTATCTGTTTGCCATATCTTTCTATCTTAATGTAGATTTTATCCATTTTTGCTGAACTAAACACATAAGAACATGGGACGTTGTTTGTTTCCAAAGTGCAATTACTAATGAGTTTTTGCTCTAAGAGTGGGACCCACTTCCATCTCCTAGGGAAGACAAACCTAGACTTGAAACTCTTGCAAATTCTTGGATAGCAGAGAGGCTTTGGATGACATGATCCTGGGACAGCTGGCTCACAGGGAATAAAATGAAAGGGGCTTCTTTTGGAGAAAGCCTCTGCTATACCACATCACTGAGCACTTTTATGTGTAGCACACTTTATTTGCACTTGGTGATAAAAGAGCACACACTCCAAGGAAGTAATGGGAAATGATCATTTCGGACACCATCTATATGTGAGTACATATATTGAATTACCTTGTGATGTTTTAGGACAAGGTTAGGGATTTACAGTTCTGTGCCAGTCATACAACTGATATCATTCTGCTGGATAGACAATTAGTTAATTAGACAGATAGCTTTACTTTGGAATACACCATATACTATGATAGATTCTGCATACCCAGGACTATGCTATAGCAGAAACTAGATACAAAAGGAAGGACACTTCAAGGCTGAGAACATTGAAAACCAGCTGGAGTAATATGCTGATTTCTCACTAGCTTCTTCCTATAGAAGGATTTTCCATTTTTAGATGATTTGAGAACATTGACTTTTTGTTGCCACAACTTTGTTTCTTTGTATTTAAAATTATTTAAGAATTTATTCGAAAACATTAAAGTCATCAAATAGACTGTATATGATACATATATAGGCACAATAGGCAGCAAAATAAAGAATTGAAATCTGTGTACATAGAAGGCTTTTGAAGTATATGGCTCATATATTTCTATTGTATAGTTAAATTTGGTGTGCTAAAAGAATTTGCCGTTTTAATTTGTTTTGTTTTGTAACTTTTATGGTGAACCAGAAGAGCTACAATACAATCATGCATACACATGTGTCTTGATCAAGTGATGTACAATTCATTTTTGGTTCAAGTAAGGCCCGTTTCACACTTCAGTGAAAAACACTGACGTTTTTCACTGGCGTGTAAAACACGCACATGTCCCTCCGTGTGCCGTGAATTACGGCACACGTGGGTTGTCTAAGTGCAATCCGGGCTCCGTTCTCCGTGGCCCGTGATTGCACTTAGAGATTAACTCACCTGTGCCCGCTCCCGCTCTCCGTGGTGCTGATCGCTCCCGCGGTGCAGCATCCGGTCGGTGCTGACCCCCGCAGCAGCTGCTTCCGGGTCGGCTGTGTCGTGCATCATGAATATGCGCGACAGTAATGAGCCGGCTTAGAAGCAGCAAGCTGCACGGGCTGCAGAGAGCGCCGCTGGAGCCGGGTGAGTAAAAATGATTTTTATTTTAAAAGCACGTTTTTTTCTGGCACGTGTTTCACGGACCACACCACTGCGTGGTCCGTGGGACATCAGTGATGCCAGAAAAAAATGGACATGTCTCCGTGCGGCAATCACGCACACGCGGGTACGCCGCACGGAGACACGTGCAGTGAAAAATCACTGACGTGTGAGCAGACCCATTCATTATAATGGGTCTCCGTATGTCAGTGATTCTGGTATGTTTAAAAAAAAAAGCACAAATGTCCCAGAATCACTGACGTGTGAAAGGGGCCTTAGGTGAACGTTTACAAGGAAGATGCAAACATGTAAATAAGGCACAAGCAATTGAGTTGTATATTGTTTTCTAAGTGTATTTAGTGAATAAAATGTATTTATTTTTATTTATTATGCTTTGCTTATATACAGTTGTGCTCAAAAGTTTACATACCAAAGCAGATTTTTTGCTTTCTTTCAGAGAATATGAATGATAACACAAAATCTATTTTTCCACTCATAGTTAGTCGTTGGGTGAAACCATTTTTTGTCAAACTACTGTGCTTTCTCTTTTTAAATCATAATGACAACCAAAAATATCCAAATGACCTTGATCAAAAGTTCACATACCCTGGTGATTTTGGCCTGATAACATGCACAGAAGTTGACACAAATGGGTTTGAATGGCTAATAAAGGTAAAATCCTCACCTGTGACCTGTTTGCTTACAATCAGTGTGTGCATAAAAGTTGAGTTTCTGGGATCCTTGCCACTGACGTTTCTGGGTTGTGAGTGATGGTAAACCGAAAGAATTGTCAACGGATCTACAGGAAAAGATAGTTGAACTGTATAAAACAGGAAAGGGGCTCTGTAAAAACCAAACCATGATCAGGAAGACCAACAAAACTTGGACATTCCAGCATGACAACAATCTCGAGCACACGTTGCGTAATTGCATGCATTTATGCTGCGCATTGCACTGCAGCGTAAATGCATGCGTTCTGCGTCCCCAGCACAATCTATGTAGATTGTGTATGACACGTGCGCTTGATGCTTTTATGAACGCAGCGATTTGGATGCTAAAATTTTGACCCAAATCCGTGCGTTCATAAAATGAGCATGTCAATTATTCCATTCGCTATGCATGCAGCTCCCACTCTGTTTATGGTGGGGGCAGCAGCCATAGCGAATGAAATTGGCTTTTTTCTACAAAAATGCTGCATCCATTATGCAGTGTTTCTGCAGCGATTTGAAGCACACATGTGCTGTCAAATCGCCGCAGAATATTCAGCAGTTACGTGTGCATGAGCCCTAAGGCTTGTTTCACACTTGCGTTGAACGGCATCCGTTGCATTGCGTTGTGTGGCGGATGTAACGGTTGTGGGGCATATAGTGGCGCAACGGATCGTACAAAACAACGGAATCTGCTTTTTCTTTCTTTTTTTTCTTTTTTTTTTTCTTTACAGTTTTACCGGCGGCAGACTATTGTGAACGATCAGCTGATCACCCGGTGGCCAGGTGATCAGCTGATCGCTCACAGCAGCCGGCTGCCGGGTGATCAGCTGATCATTCGGCCGCCGAGAATGTGTGCGGAAGGCGGAATGCGGGGTGGGTGGAGCCGAGCGGGGCCATAGCGCTGAGGAGGTCAGTGCCGGGGACTGCATGGCTGGGGACAGGTGAGTGTGTGTGTGTTTGTGCGTGTGTACATGTGGAGTGGAGTGCGGGAGGGGGCGGAGCTGAGCGGGGAAGTGTCGGGCTCCCTGCACACATAGCCAGTGTAAATATCGGGTAACTAAGCAAATCACTTTGCTTGGTTACCCGATATTTACCTTGCTTACCAGCGTACACCGCTTAGCGCTGGCTCCTTGCACACGTAGCCTGCCTAAATATCGGGTTACTAAGCAAAGCGCTTTGTTTAGTAACCCGATGTGTACCCTGGGTACATGTGCAGGGAGCCAGAGAGAGCATGCGCAGCGAAATCCTAAGGATTCCGCTGCTCAAAAAACGTTACATGCTGAGTTCCTTCCGCCCGGCGGAAGCAACGCACCGTCGGCCAGCAGAAGCAACGCAGGTACTTCTGTCACAATCCGTCGTCCATACAAGTCTATGGGAAGCAGCGGAATCCGTTAACGGATTCCGCTGTTTTCCAAAACGGCGGATTGCGACTGTAGGAAAACAACGCAAGTGTGAAACTAGCCTTAAGCTTTTGTGCACACACTGATTGTAAGCAAACAGGTCACAGGTGAGGATGTTACCTTTAATAGCAATTCAAACCCATTTGTGTCAACTTCTGTGCATGTTATCAGGCCACAATCACCAGGGTATGAGAACTTTTGATCAGGGTCATTTGGATTTTTTGGTTGTAATTATGATGTAAAAAGAGAAAGCACAGTAGTTTGACAATAAATGGCTTCACCCAACCACTAACCATGAGTGGATAAAAAGATTTTGTGTTATCATTCATATTCTCTGAAAAAAGCAAAAAAGCAAAAAATTCTGCTTGACTGTGTAAACGTTTGTGCACAACTGTAGCGCTATCAATTTATTCAGCACTTTTCATACATTATCATCACTGTCCCCATTGGGCTCACAATCTAAATTTCCTATCAGTATGTCTCTCATTCACAGTCATTTCATGCAAAGTCTAAGCCAGTAAATAAGTTATAAATAAGTAAATAAGGTAGCATACAGCTTGTATATAGCACAGCCTGTATATAGCACAGTGCAGAGCCAGATAGCAATAGGCACCCTTATGTAGCATACAGCTTGTATATAGGCTATATACAAGCTGTATGCTACATGAGGGTGCCTAATGCTATCTGGCTCTGCACTGTGCTGTCTGGGTCTGCACTGTACTATATAGGTCTGTGTACTACATGAGGATACCTAATGCTATCTGGCTCTGCACTGTGCTATATAGGTGCTGTGTACTATATTAGGATACCTAATGCTATCTGGCTCTGCACTGTGCTATATAGGTGCTGTGTACTATATGAGGATACCTAATGCTATCTGGCTCTGCACTGTGCTATATAGGTGCTGTGTACTATATTAGGATACCTAATGCTATCTGGCTCTGCACTGTGCTATATAGGTGCTGTGTACTATATTAGGATACCTAATGCTATCTGGCTCTGCACTGTGCTATATAGGTGCTGTGTACTATATTAGGATACCTAATGCTATCTGGCTCTGCACTGTGCTATAGAGGTCTGTGTACTACATGAGGATACCTAATGCTATCTGGCTCTGCACTGTGCTATATAGGTGCTGTGTACTATATTAGGATACCTAATGCTATCTGGCTCTGCACTGTGCTATATAGGTGCTGTGTACTATATTAGGATACCTAATGCTATCTGGCTCTGCACTGTGCTATATAGGTGCTGTGTACTATATGAGGATACCTAATGCTATCTGGCTCTGCACTGTGCTATATAGGTGCTGTGTACTATATGAGCGTGCCTATTGCTATCTGGCTCTGCACTGTGCTATATACAGGCTGTGCTATATAACATAGCACAGCCTGTATACAGCACAGTGCAGAGCCAGATAGCAGTAGGCACACTCATGTAGAATACAGTGATTAATACTCAGTGGCGTAACTAGAGTTTGATGGGCCCTGGTGCAAAATTTGGACCGGGGCCCCCCTCCACGTACACAGACACTTGGGGTATGGAATAATGACACTGACACTTGGGGTACAGGATAATGATGCTGACACTTGGCTCTTACCCTCAGCACCCAGGTTTCCCATGATCTGAAATCCCTCTATCAGCACCCAGCTTTCCCATGTTCTGATATCCATCTTGTCCTCAGCACCCAGCTTCCCCATGTTCTGCTATACATCTTTCCCTCAGCACCCAGCTTTCCCATATCAGAGCATGGGAAAGCTGGGTGCTGAGAGATATACAGCAGAGCATGGGAAAGCTGGGTGCTGAGGAAAAGAGCCTTTTTTCCTCAGGACAAAACATTTCCATCCCATACTTGTATCTTTGTCCCCCCTTGTATATAGTTCTCCAAATACTATAATGGCCCCCACATAGCCTTCCATATAGTATAAAGGGTCCCACATAACCCTTCATATATTATAATGCACTCCATAGTCCTCCATGTATTATAATGCATTTCCCATAGTCCTCCATGTATTATAATTCACCCCATAGTTCTCCATATATTATACTGCACCACATAGGCCTCCAGTTTTATAACGCACACCCATAGTCCATGTATAAGGTAGCCTCCATATTCCTCCATATATTATAATGTAGCCCCCATAGTCCTATATGTATTATAATGTAGTGCCATAAATCATCATATTGTATTATGCAGCCCCATACTCCTCCATGTATAATGCACCCCTAGTCCATGTATAAGGTGTCCTTCATGTTTATTATGTAGTCCCTCTTAAGTACCTCTCTTCTCCTTCCGACCCCTGCGACCGCGGTAGTTACTCCCCTGCCCCCATATCTCACACACCCTGCTCCCCATACAGCCTGCACCCCCACATCTCACGCAGCCTGCACCCCCCAGATCACACACACTACACCCCCATATCTCACACACCCTGCCCACATATCTCACCCTGCCTGTACCCCAACTTACCCCTCTCAAACACTCTGCACCCTTCACATCCTTCTGTCAGTCTGCAGCCCTCATATGCCACTCACCCTGCAGCCCCCTTTCCCCTCATGTCCCCTCATTTCTTATTACCAGTCATGTGTCCAAATCTCCGTCAGGATTCAGTATCTCTTGCTTTCTGCCGGCATCCTGTGTCTCCTCCCACACAGTCACATGGGCGTGACATCATCGCAGGTCCTGCAGGATGGCGTATTCCGTCTTCTGTGCAGGTCAGGAGCACTCCTGCTCTGCTGCAGCTCAGAAACGGCTGGTGGCCTCTCCAGGTCAGGGGCCCCTCTACTGACACTGGGCTCCCCTGACTCACAGGCCGGCCCCCTGACGGTTGCATTGTCGGCCACTACACAGCGGCACTACACATATAGGGGCCTGGCAGCCGGCTCTGCAGAGCGGCTGCTGGGCCCCTATGTGTACTAGTGCCGCTGTGTAGTGGCCGGCCTGTGAGTCAGGGGAGCCCAGTGTCAGTAGAGGGGCGGCTCACTTCTCCTCGTTCCCCCGCTGATCCGGTCTCCTCGGCGCGTCGTCCATTGCTGTCGCTCGCTCTGACCTCTCAGCAGGCGCGCATTGATGACGTCACCGCGGTCCTCTGCAGAGCTGTCAGAACGCCGACAGTCACAGCGGGGAGAATGATAAGAGAGGCAGCGCGCCGCTCTTTCTCTCATCATTGCTCTCAATTGTATCGGCACCTGCGATGCCGATGCAATTGAAAGCGCGATCCTCGGCGGGGGGCGGTGACAGCGCGGCACCGGGCCCCTCTGAGTAGCGGTGCGCCACTCCTGCCACCGCGAGTGGGCCCCCCGGCAGCTCAGGGCCCCGGCATTTGACCGGGTTTGCCGGGTGCTGGCGCCGGCTCTGGCTATGTGCACAAATTTAGTATTTACTTGCAAAAATCTCTGCACCATTTCTGCATCTCTTGACAAGAAAAAAGCACAGGTTGGTACAGCATATAGGATTGGCGCTGTCACCGCCTGATTAACCCAGTGTAGGTTTACTCCGCATTGCTCCCCTGATGAATGGTGTACAAGAAACGCGTCGGGAGAAGGGAGAAGGAGACTCTGGGAGAGGACAGTGAGTCCATTCATAAGGGGTCCTAGACCTGTTTGATGAGGGTCTTTTGGACTACGCCAAATATGAGGACACACTGACCTTCTGGGAAACAAGACACCAGGAATTGGGTGAGATTGTTCCCTGTTAGACAATATCAGGTTAACAAATTGAATTTCTGCATCCCTGGATATTGTTTTTCAGTTTCAACCAGATGTGAAGTGACCTAATTGTTAGTTGGTGAAGAAGGTCATTCAAAAACTGCCTCTTAATAGCAACTAGAGGATACTATTTTGTTGTGAATAACACCACTGCCAGCATTGTGAACAGAGTGTGAATAAGCAGTTGTGTGAATAATTTTGTCCATCTCGGTTGAATGTATATATATATCTGCCAACACCAATCGTTATTGAGGTGTGTTTGCAACTTCGCAGGGTTTGCTGGTCTCTTCTAGTAATTTGGAGAATTTTAGCAATTGATTTACTCCCTGAATTGATTTTTTATGCATAGGCAAGGTGATCCTTCCCTATTTTTAGAGGAACTATTAAAAGTTATATTTTAGGTATTATTGCTGTATTTCAAGAAAAAAGCAGCACACAAATTTTTGCCATGTTTTGTATACATTTTTGCCCCATTTTTTGCATGTGTTTTTCATTGCTTTAAATAGTGAAAAAAGCAGCCAAAAAAGCTAAAAGAATTGAGAGTCTACAGATTATTTTCTGTAACAAATCGGCAAAGAAAAAACCTCAACATGTGTACTACACTTAGGTTTCTCATTGACTTTGCTGGCATAAGGATTTGCTTGCAGTTTTGTGACAAAACTGCACTAAAAAAATGCATAAAAAACATACTTTGTGTACAGTCAACTATCTGTTGGTACCATTACTTCCAAGCATGTTTATTGGAAGTGATTGTAAATTTTTTGATATTGTGGTCTGCTGACAGCAGCACACTAATCAATTCTAACTGATGGAAATGCATACAGATGCTTTTATGAACCTTTAGGGAATTTTTCTGACTCAAGTAAATCCTGCAACCAATACGTGTGACTGCAGATTGCGAATTGTAACACTGTGTGTCAGGCCTCTCTCACTCATCCGTGAAAAACCACGCACGTTTTTCACATACGTGTCAGAGGTGCGTTTTGACCTCCGTGAGCCGTGTTTATGGGCTACGTGTGTTCTCCGTGTGTTATCCGTTATAACACACGGAGAACGGGAACTTTCTACTCACCTGTCCCTGGCTTCGCTGTCCGTGGTGCTGATCTTCGGTCTCCGGTCCTGCGACTCCCCGCTGCTACAGCTTCCGGCCGCAGTGAAGTGAATATTCAATGAGCATAATGAGCGGCAGTTGGCAGCAAGTGACAGCAGCGGCAGAGACAGGAGGGCAGGAGAAGGTGAGTAAAGGTTTGGTTTTTTTTTCTCACAAACATATGTCTTCTCTCCAGTGCGTGTCACACGGAACACATCCGTGTGGTCCGTTTGCATTACGTGCGACACGTTTGCGTTCTGTGTGACACTCGTGATGCCGGAGATAAAACGGACATGTCGGCGTGAGAAACACACGGACACACGAAATAAGGAATGGACGCACGTTTCAGCGCAAATACTTACATGTGTCCAAAACCATAGGAATACTTAGGTCTACGTGTGTACGTGTCTCCAGTATATGAGAAAACTGCCAAAGGGCTGCTTCTCACTTGCGAGTTTCTCGCAGTAGAGCAATGCGAGAAAATCTCGCATTGGAATCGGACACATGTTAGTGAATGATTCAGCTCACATTTGCGATTTTTTTCTCAGTCCAAATCGGACTGAGAAAAAAATCGCAGCATGCTGCTTTTTTGCGAGTTTCTACTGAGAGTCTCTCCAATGCAAGTCTATGGGAGCGTGTAAAAAATCGGATGTCACGGGACGGCACTCACACCATCCTAGTGACATCCGATTTCTAAATACATTTATTGCATGTTTCCTAAAACACTGGAAACGAGTGATGTGTCACAATGTCTGTCAATCACTATTCTCTGTCAGTCGGTCTCTCCCTCTCGGTCTCTATTTCTCTGTCGGTCGGTCGGTCACTATCTCTGTCCCTCACTCTCTGTCCATGTCGGTCTATCCCTCTTCCCCCCTCTCTCATACTCACCGATCCCCGATCACCAGCGCGGCGCTGCACGGCGTTCACACTGCTCCGGCGGCTTCTCCTCTTTTGAAAAAGCCGGCCGCTCATTATTCAATCTCGTATTCCCTGCTTTACCCGCCCACCGGCACCTATGATTGGTTGCAGTCAGACATGCCCCCAGGTTGAGTGACAGCTGTCTCACTGCAACCAATCACAGCAGCCAGTGGGCGTGTCTATGCTGTGCATTAAAATAAATAAATAATTAAAAAAACGGCGTGCGGTCCCCCCCCAATTTTAATACCAGCCAGATAAAGCCATACGGCTGAAGGCTGGTATTCTCAGGATGGGGAGCTCCACGTTATGGGGAGCCCCCCAGCCTAACAATATCAGCCAGCAGCCGCCCAGAATTGCCGCATACAATAGATGCGACTGTTCTGGGACTGTACCCGGCTCTTCCCGATTTGCCCTGGTGCTTGGCAATCGGGGTAATAAGGAATTAATGGCAGCCCACAGCTGCCACTAAATCCTAGATTAATCATTGCAGGCATCTATGAGACACCCCCAATGATTAACCTGTAAAATAAAGTTAATAAACACACACAGTGAAAAAATGCTTTATTTGAAATAATAAACAATAACAAAGACCCTCGTTCACCACTTTATTAAGTACCCAAAAAACCCATCCTTGTCCGATGTAATCCACGGAGGTCTCTCGTCGCTTCCAGCTCTGCTACATGAAGGTGACAGGAGCTGCAGAAGACACCGCCGCTCCTGTCACCTCCACGCAGCAACTAAGGTGAGTATTGCGATCAGCTGATGATGTCAGTCAGGTTACTCGCGGCCACCGCTGGATCCTCCAACAGTGACAGCAAGTCGCCCGAGTGACAGCAATGAAGTCACAGGTGAGTTGCGGTCACGGGGGGAGGATCCAGCTGGCCGCGTGCAACCTGAGTGACAGCAGCTCTAATCGCGTTGCTCACTGCAGTCACTCAGGGGATTAGCGGTCACCGGTGAGTCCTTCACTGGTGACCGCTAATCAGGACGCGACACAGACAGAGCCGCGGCATGACAATGAAGTCGGGTGACGTTCACCCGAGTTCATTCTGATCGTGCGGCTCTGTCTGTGTTTGCTGTCATCTGCCATTCAGCTCTGCTACATGGCTGTCTGTGGCTGCTGTCAGCGGCCATGTAGCAGAGCTGAATAGCAGATGACAGCTGCTGAGAAAAAAAAGGATCACACACGGATCACACACACATTGCACACGCACTGCAATCATGAGAAAAATCTCAGCATCGCAGTGCAGTTGCATTGCACTCTGACCTAACGTGAACTAAAATCAGCCGAGTTTTTTTTCAGCCAACTCGGACCCATTTTACTCGCATAGATGTGTTTCCAGCCAAACACGTAACGGAGGCACATACGTGTGAAAGAGGCCTCAGGGAGACAGCCGGGGAGATCACACCATATCCTACCGCTTCCACTGCTTTTGCTACTAGGCCAGTTATTGGATACTTTCACACTGATCTTACAGTATACAGCTCTGGCAAAAATTAAGAGACCACTGCAAAATTGTCAGTTTTTCTATTTTTTTCTCTTAATGGGTATATTTTGGAGTAAAATGTAAATTATTCTTTTATTCTATAAACTACTGACAATATGTCTCCGAATTTCCAAGCAATAATATTTGTATATATTTTCTGAAAATGAGATATGGTCAAAATAACAAAACAATGCATTGCTTTCAGACCTCAAATAATGCAAAGAAAACAAGTTCATAATCATTTAGAAACAATACTAATGTTTTAACTCAGGAAGAGTTCAGAAATCAATATTTTGTGGAATAACCATGATTTTTAATCACAGCTTTCATGTGTTTTGGCATGCTTTCCACCAGTCTTTCACACTGCTTTTGGGTGACCTTCTGCCACTCCTGGTGCAAAAATTAAAACAGTTCTTTGTTTGATGGCTTGTGACTATCCATCTTCCTCTTGATTACATCACAAAGGTTTTCAATGGGATTCAGGTCTGGAGATTGGGCTGGCCATGACAGGGTTTTGATGTGGTGGTCCTTCATCCACACATTGATTGACATAGCTGTGTGGCATGGTGCATTGTCCTACAGGAAAACCAGTCCTCAGAGTTGGAGAACATTGCCTGAGCAGAAGGAAGCAACTGTTTTTCCAGGATATCCTTGTATGCGGCTTGATTCATAAGTCCTTCGCAAAGTATAATCTGCACAATTCTAGCCTTGCTGAAGCATCCCTAGATCATCACCAATCTTTCACCAAATTTTACAGTGGGTGCATGACACTGCAGCTTGTACGCCTCTCCAGCTCTCTGTCTAACTATTAGACTACCAGGTGTTGGGCAAAGCTGAAATAGACTCATCAGAGAAGATTACCTTACTCTAGAAATTGGGCAGATTAAACTTTGCGAAGGAAGTATGAATCAATTCGCATACAAGGTTATCCTGGAAAAATGGTTGCTTCCTTCTGCTCAGGCAATGTTCCCCAACTATGAGAACTGTTTTTTCCAGCAGGACAATGTGCCATACCACACATCTAGGTCAATTAACGTGTGGATGAAGGACCACCACATCAAAACCCCATCATGGCCAGCCCAATCTCCAGACCTGAACCCCATTGAAAACCTCTGGAATGTAATCAAAAGGAAGATGGATAGTCACAAGCCATCAAACAAAAAAGAACTGCATACATTTTTGCAGCAGGAGTGGCATAATGTCACCCAAAAGCAGTGTGAAGGACTGGTGGAAAGCATGCCAAGACACATGAAAGCTGTGATTAAAAATCATGGTTATTCCACAAAATATTAATTTATGAACTCTTCCTGAGTTAAAACATTATTAGTATTGTTGTTTCTAAATGATTATGAACTGGTTTTCTTTGCATTATTTGAGGTCTTAAGAAATTCGGAGACATGTCAGTAGTTTATAGAATAAAAGAACAATTTACATTTTACTCAAAAATATACCTATAAAGAGAAAAATCAGAAAAACTGACAATTTTGCAGTGGTCTCTTCATTTTTGCCAGAGCTGTATATACATGTGATTATGACGCATGGACTATATATTCTTTGATACAGTCACTGCCAAGCTTTGCAATAACCCAGAAAAAC
Source organism: Anomaloglossus baeobatrachus (assembly GCF_048569485.1). NCBI lineage: Eukaryota > Metazoa > Chordata > Amphibia > Anura > Aromobatidae > Anomaloglossus > Anomaloglossus baeobatrachus. The sequence continues at coordinate 445,797,858 of NC_134353.1, read as the reverse complement.
TAGCTGTAACCACCAATTGTTTATACAGGCTGATCGGACACTCACTAATGGTAACGTTAGACCTCACGAGGTTTCAGGGATGTGGTTTATAGAGCAAGAGAAACAAAGCTATTATATTTTTTATATTTAATCTGAAAAGTAGGCAGTATTTTTAAAAATATACAAAAGATATTACAAAGGTGACAGAGCAATTCTGTGTATACCGTTACATGAAAGAAAAATGATAAACAATAGAGAAGAATGACACAATTCATTTTTTTGGAGGGAAGTTCTCTGATTCAAATTTGGGACAGCCCTACAGCAAATTGTATCTTGTAACCTGTCTGAACCAAGATGATAACTCAAAATCTGTGTTTATTAGATGTCAGTCACTCCCACATAATTCCCCTTGGTCATGGGGGCTGTAATGGAATGCAGATCCGCTCACGAAATTTATAGGATCCCCAATGTTCAGGATATCTGCCCCCCTGAAGTTTGCAGGTGAAAGATATTAATGCCATATTTCCTGTCATGATTTTAGATTTCCATACATTGGAAACATGGCATTTACAACCCCATCCATGTGGCTGATATTAATTTGGGGCTGATATGTAGATCGCACAGCCATGCAAGAACATTAATCTCATTCCCCTGCGATCACAATGTTAAGAATATGTATTCAATACATGTTAGGACCTACGCCTGTCACAGAAAAAAAGCAAATATTAATATTCATAATTGGAACCCGGTGCTCTCAAATGTACTGTGTCCCTTTGAAGACAGGAAGCTTTATCCATCCACGTGCTAAAAGTTTCTTGTATAGACTGAATCTGGACTTTGTGTCTGCTTTCCAGTAGATGTACTAGTAAAATTACCTGTTCAGATCCGGGGTTCGTGGCTGAACAGGGTTCAGATAAAGTGTTAGCTCCTTTTTTACTTCCAAATTGTGATAAAGCCATGTTTCAATTCTCAGTTTCAGGGTGACAGTGTGTAACATGTACACTGTCAGGATTCTCTTCTACTCCCAGCAAGAATGAGCCGTTATGTGAATACAGGCTACATGCTGACTACATTCCCTTCCGCTTCTCTCAGTTCTCACGCACTTCTGTCAATGTTCTAGTCAGTACATGAGCACCAACTCGTGCTTAAAAGAAAATATTGCGAAAAGCGGATGGAAATCTCAGCATGTGACCATAAGTATACAGATTGCATTTTTACAGTCACGTTGTCACCGATTTGAGCTGGAAATAGAGGAGAATCCTGACATTGTGCACATTGCACACTGTCACAATTCAGCAATGTATAGTCACATATAGAGCCTTCGGAGATTTCTATTCAGCCAGAAAACCCCTTTAACCTTTTGCTGGCAATATTCAGGTGTCAAATATAATCATGTATTCCAGGACAAAGGAATGAAGAGTAAAATTTAGTCTTATAAATTGTATAAACTATAAGAACTTGTAATTATCATTGGATACATTAGAGAGCCAATTGATATCTTTACTATGGACCTCCTATCTGTGCACATTGTTGAGTATGAACCATTAGAGTTGAATGGAAAGAATATGGTTGCTTGCAAACAACACAACTAGTTGCCTTTTGTCTTCATTTTATTTTATAAAACCCACAAAGTGTTTTCCATGTTGGAACAAAATTGTGCAGTGTACAACTGAAAATTATATGTTTCTCTGTTTATAGTGTATTGCAGCTACATTCCAAAGAATGATAATATCTTATGGGTAAGATTAAGTAGTCGCTTGAAGACTTTGGTAGGAAATAGTCATTGCTTAAAGTGGTTGTCTACTACTTTTACATTGAAGACCTTTTATTTACTTCAGTAGGAACTGATCTTGAGTATCCAGCAGTGGCCACTAAACAATCTACGGAGCTGTAGTGTTCCACTAAGTACACTGCTCACAGTCGACTGCCACCAGAGTTGGGGTTGTAGTGTAACCTTATAATTATGATCTATTCTAGGGATAGGTCATCAATATTTAAATGTAATGGACAACCCATTGGCAAGCCGTATCATAAAACTACCTGCCAATTATTGTGAATGCCCCTTAGAGTTCTCTATGGTACTGCTATACATTAGCAGTATATCCTTTAATAATGTATTCCTAAATTTAACATGATTGCCTACCAAAGGATGGTTGATAACTTGTAATTTGTGGAAATGCAACTGCTGAACCCCTATGACGAACCGACATGCAAAAGGGTAACAATGTTTTGAACTTTTGACTTTCAGGCTCCATATCTCACCATCCATTAAATCATATAATTAGTTATGCAGATAATTGTCATGTTACTGCATTGCTATTATTTTGCTCCTGGTATTTGAAAAATCTTTTCCTTCCTGTATACTACAAATTACAACTTGTTCTCACATTCCCTCATAGCTCAGTGTGTTATTAGGTTAATTCCCAAGTGAAAGAAAACTGGTTCGAATCAAGGAGCTGCCATGAAGATTTCCCAAGAAAAGAGAAACAGCATCATCCAGTTCATCGATAGCGGTCTCTTGGCCAAGAAAATCGCCAAAGGGCATCATATGAGTGCCATGATAGTTGGAAGTATACGAAATGAAGTCTGTCCATCCATTCAAAAGCCAAGAGGTGGATTCAAGTGGGTTTATCACAAGGTTTATCAGTCCTGGTGTGACAGGCTGTGGAGGTGGCTGTTATACTTCATAATAGTGAGATCACAGACTTCCATATCAACATCGTGTAATACACGTTACACGGGTCTGCAATAGTGGTTTAAAAAAAGGTAAAGAAGCCCTGACTTTAATATCATCATAAGAAGTGTTGGATCGAGTTTTCAAAGAAGTACAAACAGTAGACAGTAGAAGATTAGAATCAAGTGATTTGGAGAGATGAGCCGAAAGTCAATAGACTTGGCTCCGATAGATGCAAGTGGGTCTGGAAGAAACAAGGGAAAAGGGGTCAAACGAATTGAGAATTGAAGGAACTGTCAAGTTCGGTGGAAGAAGCCTGATGATATTGGGTTGTTTCAGACCCAAAGATGTTGGATACTTGACCAGAATGAATGGTGGTCTCAATTCCGAGCTACATGTGAGAAGCCTACAAGACGACTTACTTTGTACACTTGAGTACTACGGGTGTAAAAAGGATGACATAGTGTTACAGCAGGACAACGACCTGAAAAATACTTTGAGATTGGCAAATAAATGGTTCGATGACAATAAACCAGAGGTGCGGGATTGGCCCCTACAGTCCACAGACCTCAACCCATTCAAACTCTTGTGGGTAGAGTTGAAGAAAAAGCTGTATACAGTATGCACCAACATTGAAAACTGCAGAAGAGACTGGGATTAGATTTCGGTTGAGACATGCTTGAATTTGTTTGAGATCATGCCCAAAAGCATTCAGGCAGTGTTGAAATCCAAAGGTGAATTTACAAAATACTAGCAAAATAATAAAAATTTAAAGTTAGATTTTTAGGAGCAAAACAGTAACAATGTAGTGCCATTACAAGAATCTGCATAACTAATCATATGCTGAATGGTTGCAAGTCAAATTTATGTATGAGATAGCCCAGATGATTGTCTATACAAATTAAGGTAGTCTCACGCTCAAAGCTGGGGTGAATGGTGAAATATGGATCCTGAAATTTCAAGGTTCAAAACATTGTTACCCTTTTACTTGTCAGCGTACATCCCTAGAATTGGGCTCTGAAATGCCCTGACAGATCCTGAACAATCTGCAAGTTATCACCTATTGTCTGGTTAAATGTTTGGAATTACCATATAAAGTTGTGAGGTGGAACCTCTATGAATCAAACTTTTTACCGGCATGGGTCACAGATCATCAATTGAATTCAGTTCTGCAGCCTTGAACTCTTAGTCATGTTTTTTAAAGGGAATCTGTCACCAGGTTGCTACCTAATCTGAGAGCAGAATGTTTAGGGGTAGAGACTGTGATTCCAGCGGTGTGTCACTTACTGGACTGCTTACTGTTTTGATGAAATCACTATTTTACCAGCAGATCATCACTAGAGCACTAGTAAACTTGCAACCAAGTAGTCTTTCACATTTATAATCTCTGTATAGCGTCTGCACTCACCACTTATTGGCATGTTGTTGCCTATGCATAGTGTACACAGAAAGTTGTCAATAATTGGTGTGGGCAGGGTTGTATGGAGCTCAGCATTCATGGTTTTATCTGTACAGCAGCACACAGCCTAGTAAGTGACACATCGGTGGAACCAGGGTTATTGCTCCTTCATTATGCTGCTTTCAGATGGGGTAGTAAAAATGTGCTGACGTACTCCTTTTAAGCTTTTGTGAACAAATTTTGCAGTGTGGCAGTATGAATTATTCTGCTGGAAGAGGCCACTGCCACTAAGGAATAAAGGAGTCATGGACGGGTGTACTTAGACTACAACATTGGCGAAGTAGGAGGTATGTGTCAAAACAATATTCACGTAAATGAAATGAGCCAAGGATTACCAACAGAACCTTTCCCAGAGAATCACACTGCCCCCAGTATAGCTTCTTACCATGGTAACTCATGGAGCCACGAAATGTGATTCATCATGGTAAGCCACCTTCATTCATCATCCCACAGTTCAGTTCTGATACTTATGTATCCATTGTTAGAGGTTATTATGTGCAGAAGGGTAGGATAGGCACTCTGACTTATATGCAATTACGCAGTACCATATGCAGAAGCTGTGATGCCCCTGTGTGTGCCAACTAGAGATGAGCGATGTTCGAGGTTAGCCAATTTCATGTTCGAGTGATTTTGGGGGGTGCTCGAACTCGAACTCGAGCTTTTTGCTAAAAGTTCGAGTTACGTTCGAGAACGGTTCGATCACTATAAACGTGGCTTTTCACAGTAAGGCTATGTGCACATGTTGCTGTTTGCATGCGTCCTGTGTGCCCAGCACAATCCCTCTCCCTTTCCTACTCACCGATCACGTGCGTCTCGCTCCACGTCTGTCACAAATCTGCGGCGTCTTTTCCTCTTTAGAAAATGGCTGCCGCTTCATTAGTCAATTAGTTATTCCGTGCTTTCCCCGCCCACCGGCGCTTATGATTGGTTGCAGTCAGACACGTCCCCAAGCTGAGTGACAGCTGTCTCACTGCAACCAATTACAGCCACCGGTGGGTGGGTCTATATCGTGCAGTAAAATAAATAAATTAAAAAAAAAAATGCGCTTTCCCCCATATTTGATACCAGCCAGGATAAAGCTGCACGGCTGGAGGCTGGTATTGTCAGGATGGGGAGTGCCACGGTATGGGGACCCCTCCAGCCTAACAATATCACCCAGCAGCTGGCCGGATTAGCCGCATCCATTAGGTGCGACAGTCCCGGGACTGTACCCGGCCATCCCAAATTGCCCTGGTGCGGTGGCAGTCGGGGTAATAATGAGTTTAATCATGTCAGGCGTCTCCCCGAGATACCTTTCATGATTAAACTGAAAGTTAAAGTAAAGAAACACACACCGCGAAAAATCCTTTATTTGGAATAAAAGACAAAAAATACCCTGGTTCACTCCTTTATTAATCCCAGAAATACCCCTCCAGGTCTGAAGTAATCCACACGACACTGTCAGCTCTGCTCCCTAAAGATGTAGTGGCACCGTAGCAATGAAGTGACTCACGCGGTTAGCAGAGACTTCAGCAATCCAGACTTCAAGATTACCAAATTTGCCGATCTTTCACATTAGAGGCAATAGCTGAGTGGATAGAGCGCTCACCTAAGAAGCATAAGTGCGCAAGTTCTAGACCTGGTTAAGAATTTTTTTTTTACTTTTAATTTTAAATTATATTTATAATATATTTAGAATTAGAATTTAATTATGCACTGAGGGGAGGAGCCGGACATCAGCTGTGAGCTCTCTCTCTCTCTATCTCCTTTCTCTCTCTCTCTCTTTTCTCTCTATCCTTTCTTTCGCTCTCTCCTCTCTCTCTCTCTCTCTCTCCTTTCAGGAGCCGAACATCAGCTGTGAGCTCTCTCTCTCTCTCTCTCTCTCCTTTCTCTTTTCTCCTTTCTCTCTCTCCTTTCTTTCTCTCCTTTCTCTCTCTCCTTTCTTTCTCTCCTTTCTCTCTCTCCTTTCTCTCTCTCCTTTCTTTCTCTCCTTTCTCTCTCTCCCTCTCTCCTTTCTCTCTCCTTTCTTTCTCTCCTTTCTCTCTCTCCTTTCTTTCTCTTCTTTCTCTTCTTTCTCCTCTTTCTCTTCTCTCTCTTCTTTCTCTCTTTCTTTCTCTCTCTTCTTTTCTCTCTTTCTCTCTCTCTCTTTCTTCTCTTTTTCTCTTCTTTCTCCTCTCTCTCTCTCTTTCTCTTCTTTCTCTCTTTCTCTCGCTCTTCTTTCTCTCTTTCTCTCTCTTCTTTCTCTCTCTCTTCTTTCTCTCTTTCTCTCTCTTTTTCTTTTTTTTCTCTCTCTCTTTCTCAAACCTGGCGATAATCAGCTGATGCGGTCACCTGACGGAATCAGCTGACACTATCGAGCGGTGAGGCCGGCTTTTTACCGCCCGGCTGGCTAAACTATCAGCTGATGCTGTCGGACAGGAGTCTACACTGAAGTGTGTAGTTTGTTTTGTTTTTTTTGCACTGATGCATCAGCTGATTGTATAAAAGCTGTTTATACAATCAGCTGCTGTGTTATGTGATTCAGGCCCTTGAACCTGACACATCATCTGATCGCTTTGCCTTCCAACCAAAAATATAGGGAAGCCCTTTTTTTATTTCATGAATTTCATGAAATAATTCAAAAACAAATGACGTGGGCGTCGCCATGTTTTTGTATGCTAGCCAGGTACAGCAATGAAGAATAAGTTGTGCTCACTGCAATGACCTGGTGCTCGGGAAAAAAATAATAAGTCAATCAAGAAGGGTAATCCCGGCACACAGCATATGAAAAAATGGTAAGTCCAGGTATGGTATGCTTGAACAAAATTTCTTTATTTTTCAACAATTATTGTACTGCCCGCCCAACGTTTTGGCTCACGCAGGAGCCTTCATCAGGGGTCAAGAGCACTAAGAAAAAGAGATATGGTATACAAAGAAAAACAAACAGAAACAGTGTTTACAAAATGCATCATAACATTACATCAAACAAGTAATAAGGTAAGTAACCTATTGGGGACTATGCAAAAAAGGGGGAAACCATTGCCGTAGTGTGAGGGGTAACCTAAAGGGATCTAACCGCTAGAAAAGGAGAAATCCTATGAGTATGAAGGGTGAAAGGAGGAAGAGAACAATGCAAAGGAAAAAAGAGATATAGTGAGAAGGAGAGGGAAACAGGGAAAAGAGCGAAGCTGAAAAGTATGCATTAGTCAAGAAGTAAAGGAAAAAATGGGAAACATACCCGTGAAAATGGTTATAATGGTTATAATGAAGAATCATGTAGGTACAGCAGGACCTATGAGCAAGAGGAAAATATAAGGAAAAAAAGGGGGAGGAAAAAAAGGGAGATGCATAAGATGTCACCAAGTGTAACTAAGGTGGTAAAAGTAGTAGGACCATGTTTGACTTACTTAGTAAAGTCAGCAGATGGATTAGTCCAACAGGAGGAATTGGTTGCTACCGATAAGGTAGGCAAGGAAAACCCTGATATGAGGACATATAATTAGTATAGGTGGAGAAAGAGTTAAAGGGACAACAGGGAAAAAAAGGGGAAGGGGGGGGGGGAAAAACAAGAGGGGGTTGTATATAACGATACATACCAAAAGGGAGGGTGAGGTAGGCATATAATGAGAAGGGGCTCACACTGTAGTATAGGATATAAGGTGAATGCTGTCAAAGGAGAACAGTATCAGTAAAAAGTGTATATAATGAATAAAGTAGAATATAGGGAAGGGGATACATACCAAAGGGACATAGTCATATGTGTGCTACGATTATCAATCATATGCAATATGACAAATGGATGGGCAATATGACATCCGTGATACTAGGGAAAGAAAAGGAGATCATGACTATCAAGGTATGTAAAAGGCAAAAAAGGAGGAGGCAAGGAAAGGATAAGAACATACCTAGGGGCCTCTGGATAAGGGTGAGAGCACCAAGAAAAGGCCTGTAAAGTATCAGGGAGTAAAGTGAGTCACATGAAAAAAGAAACCGAAGTAGAGCAAAGTAAAGCATCATAGCAAAAAGGTCTTACCTAGAGTGGCATGGTAGTGTAATAACTACGTGGTGGGAGCCCAGGGACTGTGTAGGAAGTGAGCCTCTATATACAGGCACTTGAATCTCCATTGGTGGAGTGTGAGTCACCGCTATCAGGTGTGGAGGGGAGTCCTGAGTGCGTGCAAGACATGTTTTTGTATGCTAGCCAGGTACAGCAGGCAGCTATAGCCTGCCCCCAACCCCCTGCTGCCTATTTGTACCCGTCTGGGAACCAAAAATATAGGGAAGCCCGTTTTTTTAATTATTTCACTTATTTCATAAAATAATTAAAAAACAAATGACGTGGGCTTCGCCATATTTTTGTGTCCAGCCAGGTACAACTAGGCAGCTGGGGATTGGAATCTTCAGCACAGGTTAGCCCAAGGTTTCTGGGCGCCTCTGCTGCAAATTGCAATCCGCAGCCGCCCCAGAAAATGGCGCTTTCATAGAAGCACCATCATCTGGCGCTGTATCCAACTCTTCCAACAGCCCTGGAGCTGGGTGGCTTGCTGGGTAATCATGAGTTAATACTAGCTTTGTTTTACTAGCTAGTATTAAGCCAGAGATTCTTAATGTCAGGCAAATTTGACCCGGCCATTAAGAATCTCCAATAAAGGGTTAAAAAAAGACACCACACAGAGAAAAATACTTTAATAGAAATAAATACACAGACACACTTAGAGACTCCATGTGTATTACTCCCTCTTATCCCTCCATGATCCTGCTCTTCTGTCTTCTTTCTCCTTCAACACATGCAGCTCTGCTACATCAGCAGCTCTGCATTGGAAGAAGACGGTGCTGCTTCCCATGCAGTCTTTTCACTCCGTGAGTGATCAGAGGCTGCGTGCTGTTAGCGGTGACGTCACCACTGACAAGCGCGTTGCTATAGCAACGGTGATCTCCGTTATTGACCGGCTGTGGCAGCCGGTGAATAAGGGAACATGGAAGCAGACTGGGAACCCGACCTTGTGCCAGAGCATGTCGCCGGTACACGGAGATACACAAACGATCACCGCGTACTGGAGAGATGCACTGACAGGTCCTAGCATGACGTCAAAGCCATGTGACCAGTCTGTAGCCAATGTGATAACAGACACGTGACTGGTCACATGCTATTTTGACATCACGATAGGTCCTATCATCAGTGCTGGTTACCGGGAGGACGCAACGATCATCGGAAGGAATAGCGGCAGGAGACAGAGTGCAGGACACATCTCAGGGACCGGTAAGTGTTATGGCAATGTTTATTAACTGTATGTGTACATTTATAATGTGTTTTTATGTGTTTGTAATTGCCTCCCATTGTTTTCAATGGGGTTCGAGAGGTTCGTCGAACGGCTCGCCGAACCGAACTCGAAAGCGGCGTCCGTTCGACGAACCGAACTCGAGCCTCTAGAGGCTCGCTCATCTCTTGCCAACACTTTTCTGTCATGGCTGCATTACATTTTCCAGTAAATTGTCCTACAGTGGCTTTGTATAGCCTGTGGATTCAGCCCATTCTGGCTAGCCTTCACTACCTGGGCACATCTTTTGTTATGTGAACAGTCCACAAGGCTCTGACTCTGACATCTAGCCATCACAAAGTCACTCAAATCCTTATGCTTGCCCATTTGTCCATCAAATTGAAGTGCTGCCTAATTTGTCCTACTCTTTAAAAAGGTGTCAGTGTCAATGTTAAGGCCGCTTTACACGTTGCGATATCGGTACCGATATCGCTAGCGTGGGTACCCGCCCCCATCTGTTGTGCGACATGGGCAAATCGCTGCCCGTGGCGCACAAGATCGCCCAGACCCGTCATACTACTTACCTGCCCGGCGACGTCGCTGTGACCGGCGAACCGCCTCCTTTCTAAGGGGGCGGTTCGTTCAGCGTCACAGCGATGTCACAGCTGCGTCACTGAACCGCCGCCCAATAGAAGCAGAGGGGCGGAGATGAGCGGGACGTAACATCCCGCCCACCTCCTTCCTTCCGCATAGCGGCCGGGAGGCAGGTAAGGAGAGCTTCCTCGTTCCTGCGGTGTCACACGGAGCGATGTGTGCTGCCGCAGGAACGAGGAACAACCTCGTTACTGCTGTAGTAACGATTTTTGAGAATGGACCCCCATGTCACCGATGAGCGATTTTGCACGTTTTTGCAACGATGCAAAATCGCTCATAGGTGTCACACGCAACGGCATCGCTAATGCGGCCGGATGTCCGTCACCAATTCCGTGACCCCAACGAGTTCGCATTAGCGATGTCGTAGCGTGTAAAGCCCCCTTTAGGCCTTTCAGCTGTCAGTGATTTTGATGTCGTTGATTTGGTGTATACTAAAAGTGGGATAGGGCAAGGCTTGACTGTTATAGGGGGGTGCTGAGGAGAAAATGGACTGACTATACCAGTATTTAAGATCTCCAGCACTGAAAGGGACAAAGAAACAATAGATAATGCAAACAGTGTTTTACTGTTTATCTACAAATGGACAGAACACCATAACCAAAGCAAAGCCAACGTTTCGGCCTGTGACAGCCTTTGTCAAGGTTTTGCGTATCATATGGCTGGGGGACAACAGACAAGCTGAACGTCGAAAGACCAAATCTTAGGAGAGGCGTCTGTGATTGCAGCAACTTTGCAGTTCCATGAGAGGTCAGAGGGAGAGGTGAATAAAGTGAAAGAGCTCCTGTAATGCCAAGTAGAGCGGGGGCTAGGTCCCAGGGGTCAGTGGTGAAAGAGGCAGGTAGCTGTTTGCATTATTTATTGATTCTTGTCCCTTTGAGTGCTGGAGAGCTTACATATTGGTTGATTTGGTGTGTATCATGTTAAATTGTGCTTGTTTGAGCTTTCAAGCAGATGGTTGCTGATATTTTTGTTTTATATGTGATCCATTGTAGAGACTTTTTGAATAAATTATAGCCGATATTTTTAATTATTAAGTGCTTGTAATGTCACTATACAGTTTATTTTGACATTACTTATAGATTAAACCTCCAAGCCCCAACACATCAGAAAACTGACAATCAATGACTAGATAATGATGTTTTCTGACAAGCCACTCATGAAACTAACTTGGTGCGGAAACACTCGATGGGGACGCTGATGGAAGTAATTACTCCTGACTATCCAGATCATTTGTTTAGCTCCAGGGATAAAGGAGCTATTGTGTCATTATGGTGCTTATCATTTTGTGCTGTATACATAACCTACAACACCATTTAGAGCATCATTGAAATGTTAGGCCATTTGCACACGTTTTTTACCACATAATACTTAATGTGTGCACGGGGTCTTAGGTATAGCCTTTAATAACACATTTGCTACTAAATAACATGTCACATATCTGGTTCCTAGATAAATACAACTATAGAGGCTCTCCTATGCTTTGATAGGGATGAAAGAGCTGAGCTGCAGTACCCAGAAGTCTCTAATCATCTGATTCTGCTCTCTAAACTGTTTACATCTGGCAGTCAACGGAGGTGGTAACAGCTGAACAGTGGGGGTACCCGGTGTGGGAACCCTCCAGCCTGGTATTAAAGATGCTGTCTATGGATAACATAAACATATCAAAATAGTGGAAATCCCATTTAATCAAAAGCATTAAAGGGTTTGTCTGGGACACTTGATTATCTGGCCATTGGATACGCCATCAATATGAATGCAGTGGGGGTCTGTCATCTGTCATCCTCATCAATCAAATACATACATTATTCAATTATCTCCTATTCTCTTGAATGCGGCATCCAACAGTGACTACTAAAGTGTATGGTACTGCGTATGGGGCTTGCTTATAACCGGCAACCACTGGAGAAGTTCTCATTGAGTGGTGTAGTACTCCATGATCACATATTGATGACCTATCTTGCTGAACACATTATTGACTAAATCTCTTAGTCTTGATTATACTGGTTTACTTACTATTAAAATTCATGTTAGAATGGCTGTATAATCCATTTTGACAGTTTTCCTGTCTAATATGAAAATGCTTATCTTAAAGGGTTATTCACAAAATTACTACAGTTGGGAAAAAAGTATTTACTCATCCACCAATTGTGCAAGTTCTCCCACTTAAAAAGATGAGATTTGCCTGTAATTAACATCATAGGTGACTACAACTATGAGACAAAATGAGAAAACAAATCCAGAAAATCACCGCGTCTGATTTGGCAAGAATTTATTTGCAAATCATGGTAGAAAATAAGTATTTGGTCAATAACAAAAGTTCATCTCAATATTTTGTTATGATCCCCATTTATTGTGCGTCTAGCTATCCTATATCCTGATTGGACCTGGTGGAGGACATTACAAGGATTTATTCAGGCATACCTTTGCCATGGTGAGCTTTTCTATATTTTTTTTTGTTTTCTAATATTTTGTTATATATCCTTTGCTGGCAATTACAGAGGTCAGAAGTTTTCTGTAAGTCTTCACAAGGTTGGCACACACTGTTGGTGGTATGTTGGTCCATTCCTCCATGCAGATCTCCTCTAGAGCAGTGATGTTTTGGACCTGTCGCTGGGCAACACGGACTTTCAACTCCATCCAAAGGTTATCAATGGGGTTCAGATCTGGAGACTGGCTAGGCCACTCCAGGACCTTCATATGCTTCATACAAAGCTACTCCTTCGTTGCCCTGGCAGTGTGCTTGGGATCATTGTCATGCTGAAAGACCCAACCACATTTCATCTTCAATGCCCTTGCTGATGGAAGAAGGTTTGCACTCAAAATCTCATGATATTCATTCTTTCATGTACATTGATTAGTCGTCCTGGTCCCTTTGCAGAGAAACATTCCCAAAGCATGATGTTGCCACCCCCATGCTTCACAGTAGGTATGGTGTTCTTTGGATGCAACTCAGCATTATGTCTCCTCCAAATACAATGAGTTGTGTTTCTACTAAACAGTTCTACTTTGGTTTCATCAGACCATAAGACATTCTCTCAATACTCTTCTGGATAATCCAAATGCTCTCTAGCAAATTTCAGATTGGCCCAGACATGTACTGGCTTAAGCAGGGGAACACATCTAGCACTGATGACCCCATGGGTTGAGATCTTGCTTGGAGCTCCAGGTCGAGGGAGATTATCAGTGGTCTTGTATGTCTTCCATTTTCTTATTATTGCTCCCACAGTTGATTTCATCACACCAAGCTGCTTGTTTATTGCAGATTCAGTCTTCCCAGCCTGGTGCAGGGCTACAATTTTGTTTCTGGTGTCCTTCAACAGCTCTTTGGTCGTCACCATAGTGGAATTTGGAGTGTGACTTTTTGAGGATGTGGACAGGTGTCTTTTATACTGATAACAAGTTCAACCAGGTACCATTACTACAAGTAAGGAGTGGAGGACAGAGAAGCCTCTAAACGAAGAAGTTACAGGTCTGTGAGAGCCAGAAATCTTGCATGTTTTTAGATGACAAAATACTTATTTTCCACCATAATTTTCAAAAAAAAAACATCTTGCCAAATCAGACAAGGTGATTTTCTGGATTTGTTTTCTTATTTTGTCTCTCATAGTTGTGGTCACCTATGATGTCAACTACAGGCCTCTCTCATCTTTTTAAGTGGGAGAACTTGCACAATTGGTGGGCTGACTAAATACTTTTTTACCCATTCTATGTGGTGTTTTAATAATGTACACATATATTTATTATTTTGTGCCAATATAACTAATTTTTAAATCTGCTCTGTTAATGTAATGGCTGAGGATTATATTTTGCGAGATGCATCGACATAGGATTATTCCCACAATTAGATTTCTTATCACAAAGCACAGACTATACATACTTATTGTAAATATACAGTGTGTCCACCCCATATCCTGTCCACTGCCATTAACTTGAGAACGGCGGCAGCTATAGACATAGAAGTGGTGTCTAGGTGTAGTAAAGTATCCATGCGCTACGCAATGAAACCACCTATAGCGCCACCTGGTGGAAAACAAAGGAGTTAGCATTTTTATCTCGAAAATGGAACGAGATAGAGAAAAAAGTAAATTACAAAGTTGTAGGGCATCATCAATTCAATACGAATCGACACCTTGCATACAGAAATGCTATGATTAGAACGTGTAAAACTCACAAGGCTGCATGGAGACCTTCATACAAGTCATTGGGTATGGTGGGTGTGTGGAGTGGCCTCCACGCTCACCTGACCTGACCCTATTGGACTTCTTTCTGTGAGGTCACATCAAACAGCAGGTGTATGCGACCCCTCCTCCAACATTGCAGGACCTACGATGACGTATCACAGATGCTTGTGCAAACGTGTCACCTGCCATATTGCGCAACGTGCAGCAGCATACAGTATGCTGTCCAGAGTCCAAATGTGCATTGCGGCTGACAGTGGTCACTTTAAGCATCAAAGTTAAATGAGCGCCATATGAGTGACCAGCATTCAATGTTTTGGAGGGGTCATGGGTTCATATCATAGCATTTCTGTATGCAAGGTGTCGATTCGTATTGAATTGATGATGCCCTACAATTTTTTAATTCTCTTTTTTACTCTATCTCATTCCGTTTTCGAGATAAAAATGCTATCTACGTTGTTTTTTTGAATGCAATAAAGCACATGTACCAACCCGCACGCGGCAATACCGCGAACAATACCACGGTAAAACCGCAGCAAACCGTATGCGGTTTTCGGGTGCGGTTTGCTGAGGTTTTTTACCGCGGGTGCGGTAATCTTTCAATGCCTGCGGAATTTTCTTGAGAAAATTCCATTTTCCAGTGCGCACATAGCCTAAAGGCTGCAAAAGACTTGAGACTGAGGAGTAGGTTCATCTTTCAGCAGGGCAACCACTCTTAGGCTATGTGTCCACGTTGCTTTTTACCTGCTTTTTTGCTGCTTTTTCAACTGCAGCGTTTAATGCCAAAATGGATGTGTTCTGCTTTTCAAGCAGTCTATGAGAATTTGGGTTTCTTGTGCACACTATGCTGTTCAAAAAGGTGCCTTTTTGTGGCAGAAATTTGGGCAAAAACTCAGCTTTGCAGTTCAAAACTCAAATGGCAAAAACAATTGACATGTCAATTGTTTTTGCCATTTGGGTTTTGCACTGCAAAGCTGAGTTTTTGACCAAAGTTCTGCAACAAAAAGGCTGCAGTTTGAACTGCATAGTGCGGACAAGAAACCCAAATTCCCATAGACTTTGCTTGAAAAGCAGAACACATCCATTTTGGCATTAAACGCTGCAGTTGAAAAAGCAGCAAAAAAGCAGGTAAAAAGCAACGTGGGGCCCTAGCCTAAACATATTGTCAGAGGTTTCAATGGAATGGTGTGTGTGTGTGTGTGTGTATGTGTGCGTGCGTGCGTGCGTGCGTGCGTGCGTGCGTGCGGGCGTGCAAATCCCATTGAGAATCTGTGGCAAGACATGAAAATAGCTGTTCACAGATGCCTCCATCCAATATCACTGAGCTATAGATATTTTGCAAAGAAGAATGGGCAAAAATTTCAGCTTCCTAGATGTAGAAAGCTGATAGAGACATTTCCCAAAAGACTTGCAGCAGTAATTGTAGTGAAAGGTGGTCCCACAAAGTATCGACTCAAGGGGCTGAATAGAAATGCAC
Source organism: Anomaloglossus baeobatrachus (assembly GCF_048569485.1). Classification (NCBI taxonomy): domain Eukaryota; kingdom Metazoa; phylum Chordata; class Amphibia; order Anura; family Aromobatidae; genus Anomaloglossus; species Anomaloglossus baeobatrachus. The sequence goes on along the minus strand of NC_134353.1, from coordinate 445,782,221 downwards.
ATAACAATTTTCTGATTTATATTTTTTAAATACATGTATCATTTCTTTTACACTTCACAAATACTTGCTACTTTGTGTTGGGATATCACATAAAATCAAACTAAAATGCATTTAATTTTGTGCGAGAAACATGAAAAAACATGAAGAAATTCACAGGTATAAATACTTTTTGAAAGCACTGTAAGTATTTTAAGAAATTATTGGCAATGCAGTTGTGTTGTGTACAAGCAATGCAATATGTATGGCATTTTGCTTTTGTATCTATGTTGGCACTAAACATACAGTACAAGTGCATCTCAATAAATCTTCTGGTTCTGCTAAAAGCTGTAAGTTCTTATCTACCATTCAAGACCATTTCCTCTCTCAGATGGTAGGTGAACCGACCAGGGGAGATAATTTGCTAGATCTGGTCCTGTCAAATAGACCGGATACAATTTCAGATCTACAGGTCCGGGAGCACTTGGGCACCAGCGATCATAATATGGTAAGCTTCAACATAATATTCAATAGAACATTTCAAAGGGGGAATGCTAAAACCTGGAATTTTAGGAAAGCTGATTTCAACAAATTAAGGGAAGAGCTTAAATGTGTAGATTGGGACAAAGTCATGGTATCTGGGGATACCGAACATAAATGGGGTAAGTTTAAGGATATACTACTAGAGTCCTGTAAAAAACGTATACCCTCTGGTAATAAAATGTCCAGGAATAAAAAGAAACCACTATGGATAAATAAGACTGTACAAAGTATAATAAAACAAAAACAAAGGGCATTTAAAATCTTAAAGGCTGAGAATACAGAAATAGCATTGCAGGAGTATAAAGATATCAATAGGAAATGTAAAAAAGAAATCAAACAAGCAAAATTAGCTACTGAAACAAAAATCGCCAATGACATTAAAATAAATCCCAAAATCTTTTATAAATACATTAATGCCAAAAGGAAAACAAAGGATAGTATCGGCCCCTTAAAATATAATAACAAGTTAGTTATAGAGGACAAACAAAAGACTGAGATATTAAATAGGCATTTCTCATCTGTATTCACCAAGGAACTGACTGTACCAGGGATCATTCAACAAGTGAAAAATCAAAGTCCACCACCCGATATAATTAATTTAACACAAGATGAAGTACGCCTACGTCTGAGTAAATTAAACATTGACAAATCCCCAGGGCCAGATGGCATTCATCCACGAATATTGAGGGAATTGAGCTCCGTAATCGACAGACCGCTGTATCTCATCTTTTTAGACTCACTTGTAACAGGGTTGGTGCCTCAGGATTGGAGGATTGCTGATGTGGTACCGATATTTAAGAAAGGTAAGAGGGTAGATCCAGGCAACTACCGTCCAGTAAGCCTGACATCAGTAGTTTGCAAAGTTTTTGAGGGCATTTTAAGGGATGACATGCAAAAATATATTGCAGAAAATAATATGATAACTGACAAACAGCATGGATTCATGAAAGATAAGTCGTGTCTAACCAACCTGTTGGGGTTCTATGAGGGGGTAAGTTCAAACCTGGATATTGGTAATGCAGCTGATGAGATTTATTTGGACTTTGCAAAGGCATTTGATACTGTACCACATAATAGCCTTATACTAAAGCTCCAGAAGCAAGGACTAGGGGACACAATATGCAACTGGGTAAGGAATTGGCTAAAAGATAGGAAACAAAGAGTAGTCATAAATGGTACATTCTCTAAATGGGCTATAGTCAGCAGTGGGGTGCCGCAGGGATCTGTGCTTGGACCGATTCTTTTTACTCTCTTTATTAATGACCTTGTGGATGGGATTGATAGTACAGTGTCAGTCTTTGCCGATGACACCAAACTATGTAGGATATTAAAAACTGACCTGGATAGTACAATATTACAAAAAGATCTGGATAAGATGTCAGAATGGGCAGATACTTGGCAAATGAGATTTAATGTTGATAAATGTAAAGTAATGCACCTAGGACGGAGTAATCCTATAGCTGCGTATACATTAAATGGAAGTAAACTCGGGACTACAGAACAGGAGAAGGACTTGGGTATTCTCATTACAAATAAGCTGAGCAGCAGCACTCAATGTCAAGCAGCAGCTGGTAAAGCAAACAAGATTTTAGGATGTATAAAAAGAGAGATTAGATCCCGTGATCCCAACGTATTGTTACCCCTCTATAAATCACTTGTAAGGCCACATCTGGAATATGGGATCCAGTTTTGGGCTCCACATTTTAAAAAGGACATTCAGAAGTTAGAGTCAGTTCAAAGGCGGGCAACTAGACTATTACAAGGAATGGAAGGCCTCCCATATGATGAGAGTTTGAAAAAGTTAGATATGTTTAGCTTAGAAAAAAGACGTCTCAGAGGAGATCTCATTTATATGTATAAATACATGTGTGGTCAATATAAAGGACTGGCACATGACTTATTTCTTCCAAAGACACTACTAAGGACCAGGGGGCACTCACTGCGAGTGGAAGAAAAGCGATTCCGACACCTAAATTGGAAAGGGTTCTTAACAGTTAGAGCGGTCAGACTGTGGAATGCCCTACCACAAGACGTAGTAATGGCAGATACTATAACAGCTTTTAAAAAAGGGCTGGATGATTTCCTCAGTACACAAAACATTGTTGGTTATAAATGACTTAGTGACTAAATGTAGAACTGGTGGAGGAAGGTTGAACTAGATGGACCTAGGTCTTTTTTCAACCTAAGTAACTATGTAAGAATATCATCAAAAATTGAATTTATTTCAGTAATTCAATACAAAAAGGGAAATGGATATATTATATAGAGTTATCACACACACACACACACGGATCTATATCACGTGTTTATTTCTGTTAATGTTGATGATTATGGCTTTCAGCCAATGAAAACCCAGAAGTCGTTATCTCAGAAAATTAAAATAATTACCACAAAACACCTGCAAAGGCTTCCTAAGCATTTAAAATAGTCCCCTACTCTGGTTCAGTAGGCTACACCATCATGGGGAAGACTGCAGACTTGCCAGATGTCATCTGCTGGTGTAGGTCCACAGTGTTTTATGAAGACCAAAGTCAGCGCAGCCGTCTACCAGGAAATTTTAGAGCACTTCATGCTTCCCTCTGCCAAGAAGCTTTTGGGAGATGGAAATTTAATTTTCCTGCAGGACTTGGCACCTGTCCACACTGCCAAAAGTACCAATACCTGGTTTAATAACCACAGCATCACTGTGCTTGATTGGCTAGCACAATCACCTAACCTAAACCCCATAGAGAATCTATAGGATATTGTCAAAAGGAAGATGATAGACACCAGACTAAACAATGCAGATGAGCTGAAAGCTCCATTCAAAGCAACCTGGCTTCCATAACACCTCAGCAGTGCCACAGGCTGATCGCCTCCATGCCATGCCGCATTTATGCAGTAATTCATGCAAAAGGAGCCCCGACCAAGTATTGAGTGCATTTACTGTACAGACTTTTCGGTAGGCGCCAACATTTCTGAGTTTAAAAATCATTTTTTCAGTTGGTCTTATATAATATTCTAATTTTCTGAGATAATGACTTTTGGGGTTTTATTGGCTGTAAGCCATAATCATCAACATTAACAGAAATAAACACTTGAAATAGATCACTCTGTGTGTAATGACTCTATATAATATATAGGAATAGATCACTCTGTGTGTAATGACTCTATATAATAAATGCATTTCCCTTTTTGTATTGAATTACTGAAATAAATTAACTTTTTGATGATATTCTAATTTATTGAGATGCATTGTAGATTCAGTAAAACAGATAACATGCAGCAGTGTACTAATGATGATAATATACAGGTGATGCAATTAGTAAGATGCTGACAGATGGAATTTTCATGCAATATATCAATGAAGAAGGAACAGAAAATGTATTTCCTAGTGCTGCACTTTAAGAATTTAGTAACCCCTTCAGGTAGTAAGCATATAGATCAATGGAATTCCATAGGAAGTCCCAGAGGTGGTGGTGGGGGGTGCTCAGGGCAGGAAGACCCCACTCTGAAAGGTTACATCTGGGGACCAGATGCCAGAAATACCTAAGCTTGGGTTCATACTTAAATGTCACTCAAGTGAACAATAGAAAATGTGGATCTGAAATCTGAATAACTTCATTTAAGGAATGAAGTTATATTGTTTTTACTTCTGTGACCATATGAAAATGAGACCACAGATCCGTTCATTTAAGCACCCTGAATAGCTCCAGCAGCAGCTATGATCTTGTCTTGTACTATACTGTGCAATAGTTGTAGGCTCGTGTGGAAAAAAATGTTGGAAAGTAAGAATTATTTAAACAATTTAAAGTGTTAATAGTTCATTTTTAGCAGTTACCAAAATGTAAAGTAAATGAAAAATCAAAAGTATCAAAGCACCAAGTTTATGGCTACCGTTGTAACTAGTTTTTGAAGAAACTCATCAGAATCTTGAAGAACTTATCACAGATTTGTGGATGTTGCCTTGTGCAAATATCTCTTTCTTGTCATGTAATCCCGCATTGGCTCAGTTGATGTTGAGATCACGGCTCTGTGGGGCCTATATCATCATCTTCAAGACTCCTTGTTCTTTAAAGGAAACCAATTACTTGATACATGCTGTCCAAACTATGGGCAGTATGTATCAGCCACTGACTATATGATGACAGCCAGGTATGTTTCACTCTGAAACGCTGCAGCATTTTAACCCCTTCACGACCATGGACGGAAAGATCCGTCCTTGTGCCCTGGGCCTTAACGACCAAGGACGGATCTTTCCGTCATGGCGGAATCGCGGCACCGGAGCCTCCGGTGACTGCAATATGTTAACATAAACCGCAGATTCGGGGAGGAGGGGACCTGTTCCTGACCTTAGGAGGGGTGGTGCCTCCTCCCCGGACCTACGGAGGCTGTGATTGGCTGACGAACGCCGCTCAACCAATCACAGCCACTGTAATGTTCCAGCCATTTAAAATGACTGAAACATTGAAATCCAGCCCTGGCCAGTGCAGCTGCAGCACTGGCCATTGGCTGGAGCTGGGTGACCTCACTGGATCACCCTCCCCCAGCTCCAGTAGCTCTGATTGGAGAGATCAGCCTTGTGACCGATTTCTCCAATCACAGTGGACCTGTTGCCGGTGACCGCCCCCATCAGCTTCACTTGTCGTCCCTGCAGCACGCCAGCACACTGAGCACAGTGAGTGTACACAGTGCAATGGCAGGGCGGCAAGCTCCGGTCCCATGCTGTTATGAGACCGGAGCATGGAACCCGGAAGTTGCCGCGCTGCCATTGCACTGTATGAAACCGGCGAAAAGCGTCCCGATCCGCCGCCGCTGCCCTCCGCGATCTGCCACCTGTCTCCCCGATCTCCTGCCCGCACCCTCACCCCCACACCTCCCGATCCGCTGCCGCCGCCGCCCTCCATCTGCCACAGTGCCACCGCTCCCCCCAATCTGCTGCCCGGCCCCTCACCCCTCGTGATCGTTGCCCGGCCCCTCACCTCCGTGATGTGCTGCACGATCCCTGTCCTCCTCCATCTGTCATAGTGCCACCGCTCCCTCCGATCTGCTGCCCGGCCCCTCCCCCTCGTGATCGGTGCCCGCCCCCTCCCCTCCGTGATGTGCTGCACGATCCCTGTCCTCCTCCATCTGTCATAGTGCCACCGCTCCCTCTGATCTGCTGCCCGGCCCCTCCCCCTCGTGATCGGTGCCCGCCCCCTCCCCTCCGTGATGTGCTGCTCGTCCTCTCCCCTCCGTGATGTGCTGCTCGCCCCCTCCCCTACGTGATGTGCTGCACGTTCTCCCCACCTCTCACCCCCGTGGTCAGCTACCCGCCCCCTCCCCTGTCACCGCCGTGATGTGTGCTCCCACACCTGTCACCGCCATGATGTGTGCTCCCTCCCCTGTCACCGCCGTGATGTGCGCTCCCTCCCCTGTCACCGCCGTGATGTGTGCTCCCTCCTCTGTCACCGCCGTGATGTGTGCTCCCTCCCCTGTCACCGCCGTGATGTGTGCTCCCTCCCCTGTCACCCCCGTGATCTGCGCTCCCTCACCTGTCACCCCCGTGATCTGTGCTCCCTCACCTGACACCCCCGTGATGTGCGCTCCCTCACCTGTCACCCCCGTGATGTGTGCTCCCTTACCTGTCACCCCCGTGATCTGTGCTCCCTCCCCTGTCACCCCCGTGATGTGTGCTCCCTCCCCTGTCACCGCCGTGATGTGCGCTCCCTCCCCTGTCACCGCCATGATGTGTGCTACCTCCCCTGTCACCGCCGTGATGTGTGCTCCCTCCCCTGTCACCGCCGTGATGTGTGCTCCCTCCCCTGTCACCGCCGTGATGTTTGCTCCCTCCCCTGTCACCCCCGTGATGTGTGCTCCCTCCCCTGTCACCCCCGTGATGTGTGCTCCCTCCCCTGTCACCCCCGTGATCTGTGCTCCCTCACCTGTCACCCCCGTGATCTGTGCTCCCTCACCTGTCACCCCCGTGATCTGTGCTCCCTCACCTGTCACCCCCGTGATCTGTGCTCCCTCACCTGTCACACCCATGATCTGTGCTCTGCTCACCTGTCTCCTCCGTGATCTATGCTCTGCTCACCTGTCTCCTCCGTGATCTGCGCTCTGCTCACCTGTCTCCTCCGTGATCTGCGCTGCGCTCCCTCCCCCACCTCTCACCCTCCCCGATCTACTGCCTCCTTTATCTCCTGTGATCCAGCTGCCTAGATCCATCCTGTAGGGTAACTATCCCCAATCTCACCTCCCACTCCCCTTCCCACCCACCCCCCCTACCCCCATCCTCTGCCGCTCCTGCATCCACTGCGCCCTCTCCCATCCGCCCCCACCCTATCCCAGCCGCCGTCTCACAATCACAGATGCTCCCTTTATATGCCGCTGCCCCCCCATCTGCTGCCGCCCCATCTGCCGCCCCCCCCCCATCTGCCGCTGTTTTTTTTTTTTCTATGCCATGGGGGTCTAGTTTCCAAAATGGTGTCACATGTGGGGGAGCTCCACTGTTTCGGCACCTCAGGGGGTCTCCAAACAGCATGGAATACGCTAATTATCCCAGACAATTTTGCGTTTGAAACGTCAAATGACGCTCCTTGCCTTCCGAGCCCTGCTGTGCGCCCAAACATTTGAGTTCCACCACATATGAGGTATCTGCGTACTCAGGAGAAATTGCACAATACATTTTATGGTGCAATTTTTCCTGATACCCTTGTGAAAAAAAAGCTACCTGGTTGAAGTAACAATTTTGTGGTAAAAAAGTTTTTTTTTATTTTCACGGCTCAACTCTATTAACTTTTGTGAAGCCCCCAGAGGCTCAAAGTGCTCAATAAACATCTAGATAAATTCCATGAGGGGTCTAGTTTCCAAAATGGGGTCACATGTGGGGGAGCTCCACTGTTTCGGCACCTCAGGGGGTCTCCAAACGCAACATGGAATACGCTAATTATCCCAGACAATTTTGCGTTTGAAACGTCAAATGACGCTCCTTGCCTTCCGAGCCCTGCTGTGCGCCCAAACATTTGAGTTCCACCACATATGAGGTATCTGCGTACTCAGGAGAAATTGCACAATACATTTTATGGTGCAATTTTTCCTGATACCCTTGTGAAAAAAAAGCTACCTGGTTGAAGTAACAATTTTGTGGTAAAAAAGTTTTTTTTTATTTTCACGGCTCAACTCTATTAACTTTTGTGAAGCCCCCAGAGGCTTAAAGTGCTTAATAAACATCTAGATAAATTCCATGAGGGGTCTAGTTTCCAAAATGGTGTCACATGTGGGGGAGCTCCACTGTTTCGGCACCTCAGGGGGTCTCCAAACAGCATGGAATACGCTAATTATCCCAGACAATTTTGCGTTTGAAACGTCAAATGACGCTCCTTGCCTTCCGAGCCCTGCTGTGCGCCCAAACATTTGAGTTCCACCACATATGAGGTATCTGCGTACTCAGGAGAAATTGCACAATACATTTTATGGTGCAATTTTTCCTGATACCCTTGTGAAAAAAAAAGCTACCTGGTTGAAGTAACAATTTTGTGGTAAAAAAGTTTTTTTTTATTTTCACGGCTCAACTCTATTAACTTTTGTGAAGCCCCCAGAGGCTCAAAGTGCTCAATAAACATCTAGATAAATTCCATGAGGGGTCTAGTTTCCAAAATGGGGTCACATGTGGGGGAGCTCCACTGTTTCGGCACCTCAGGGGGTCTCCAAACGCAACATGGAATACGCTAATTATCCCAGACAATTTTGCGTTTGAAACGTCAAATGACGCTCCTTGCCTTCCGAGCCCTGCTGTGCGCCCAAACATTTGAGTTCCACCACATATGAGGTATCTGCGTACTCAGGAGAAATTGCACAATACATTTTATGGTGCAATTTTTCCTGATACCCTTGTGAAAAAAAAGCTACCTGGTTGAAGTAACAATTTTGTGGTAAAAAAGTTTTTTTTTATTTTCACGGCTCAACTCTATTAACTTTTGTGAAGCCCCCAGAGGCTTAAAGTGCTTAATAAACATCTAGATAAATTCCATGAGGAGTCTAGTTTCCAAAATGGGGTCACATGTGGGGGAGCTCCACTGTTTCGGCACCTCAGGGGGTCTCCAAACGCAACATGGAATACGCTAATTATCCCAGACAATTTTGCGTTTGAAACGTCAAATGACGCTCCTTGCCTTCCGAGCCCTGCTGTGCGCCCAAACATTTTATTTCCACCACATATGAGGTGTCTGTGTACTCAGGAGAAATTGCACAATACATTTTATGGTGCAATTTTTCCTGATACCCTTGTGAAAAAAAAAGCTACCTGGTTGAAGTAACAATTTTGTGGTAAAACTTTTTATTTTCACAGCTCAACTCTATTAACTTTTGTGAAGCCCCCAGAGGCTCAAAGTGCTCAATAAACATCTAGATAAATTCCATGAGGGGTCTAGTTTCCAAAATGGGGTCACATGTGGGGGAGCTCCACTGTTTCGGCACCTCAGGGGCTCTCCAAACGCAACATGGTGCGGCTAACGATTCCAGCTAATTTTCTGTTCAAAAAAGTCAAATGGCGCTCCTTCCCTTCCGAGTCCTGCCGTGCGCCCAAACAGTGGTTTTTCGCCACATATGAGGTATCTGCGTGTTCAGTAGAAATTGCCCAACAAATTTTGGGGGTTCATTTAATCCTGCTACCCTTGTAAATATGCAATATTTGAGGCTAAATTAACATTTTTGTTCCAAAAAGTAAAATGTTCATTTTTTCCTTCCACATTGCTTTAGTTACTGTGAAGCACCTGAAGGGTTAATAACCTTCTTGAATATGGTTTTGAGTAGCCTGAGGGGTGCCGTTTTTGGAATGGTGTCACTTTTGGGTTTTCTGTGTCATGTAGACCTTTCAAAATCGCTTCAAATGTGATGTGGTCCCTAAAAAAAGTGGCTTTGTAAATTTTGTTGTAAAAATGAGAAATTGCTCATAAACTTTGAACCCCTATAACTTCCTTAAATTTTTTTTTTTTTTCCCAAAATTGTTCTGATGTAAAGTAGTAGACATGTGGGAAATGTTATTTATTAATTATTTTGTGTCATATGTCTCGTTGGTTTTAGAGCATAAAAATTAAAAGTTTGAAAATTACAAAATTTTCAAAATTTTCGCGAAATTTCCGTTTTTTTCACAAAGGAATGCAAAAAATATCGGCCTAAATTTACCACTAACATGAAGCCCAATATGTCACGAAAAAACAGTCTCAGAATCACCGGGATCCGCTGAAGCGTTCCAGAGTTATAACCTCATATAGTGACACTGGTCAGAATTGCAAAAAATGGCCTGGTCTTTAGGGTCAAAATAGGCTTGGGGCTGAAGGGGTTAAAAACAAAAAAAGCACAACCTTTAATGCCCGCCAGGGAACAAGTCGAGCTGTGCACTAGTCATAAAGGCGGGTCCCCAGCAGCATCCCCCTCCCACTGACAGTGAGTAACAGGTCCTATGTGTGCGTATTGGCAGAGACCTATCTGTCACTGTCAGCAGGCAGAAAGAAGCCGCCTGGGACCTACCCGTACGAGCACCACGGCTCGGGCCCTGTCTGATATTAAAAGTATGCTTTTATCCATGGAAATCTTTTATCTATTTTATCCTTTTGTCTATTTTATCTTTGGAAACATGATGCAGGTTTCCATGGAACTGTTTTGGTAGGAGCCAAATTTGTCAGTTTTTCCTTTTTTTTCTAAGATTTTTCTTTGTTTAAACAAAAGTCACTAATCAAATTATGTACTACTTATTCCTGGCTGCCAGAGTTGACCACACTGGATATTTATGTTCCTTACGTCTTATATTACCAATTTGCTGCTAATATTTATTATGCAACTATGACCAGCATGATTCGGAAATTATACTCTAATACAGGAGAGAGTAGTACTAGAAAAGTGTAGCTAAAGGGATTCTGTCAGCAGGGTTTTGCTATATAATCTGAGAGCATCGTAAAATAGGGCAAGAAAGCCTGATGTGTCATTTTCTGCGCTGCTAAGTCTAGTTTTGTAGAATACCTGTTTGATGTAGACGTAGTAGATTTAGTAGAGATAAGTCTTCTGCTCTGTGTATAACCCTACCCACACCACTGACTGGCAGCCTCTGTGTATACTGTACATTTTCAGAAACATATTACTCAGTTGTGGGGTGCGGGGTTACACAGATTAGCTGGTCTGCTCTACACATGACATGTAATCTGGGCAGTGTTCATCCCCTAGCTGATAAAACCTGTTTGAAACTACAGCACACAGCCTAACAAGTGACACATACCTGTAATCAGGCTCTCATGCACTATATTATGCTACTGTAGGAGGTGGTCGATTCGCTCCCCTTCTTACAATACAGCGTTTTCCCTAATGTACAGTGCTGTGGTATAATTGTGCTTGATGTGTAAAGTATAGAAATGTTAAGTAGGATAATATGGAGTAAACTATAGTAAGCAACAGACATAGGAATGTTAAGATAGAATGTTTAGATAACCTTTAGCTGTCAATAAGTACCAAGCAGCAGGAGTGTGGAGTTTGTGGCAGTTAGATAGTTAATAGGATTTAGCAGGGACACAGAAAAGAGAAGCAAGGTGGTAATCAGGGAGACGGCGCACAGTGGGTAGAGTAAGGTTGTAAATGCCACCAGCAAGGAAGTCAGTTCAATTGAGTAAAGATGGGATAGTGAGCTGCACAGGAGGTCCTGGGACCACAAGCTCTGTTCCAGAGTTTGCCCAGGCCTTCAGGAGAAATCCTCCATTGTGTCCTACGGGCACGACTGCAAGAGACGGGGATCATAGAAGTCAAACTCAGCTGCTGGAGTAATAGTGCCCAAATCAAGGGCTGGACAGAAGGTTAGTCTGTTGAGCAGTGGCAGCAGGACAGTAACACAGGAGAAAGTGTCATGTCTGACCTAGGTAGGTTATTATGAAGATTGAAATGTGTGTTATGAAGATTCTCCCAGAAAGCTTGTATCCTGAATAAAGAAGTTAGTTTTGAGTTCAAGGAAAATTGTTTCTGTGGTGTGTTGCCCCAGTACGATGTCTGTGACGGTGACTGGCAATGGGATGGCAGACGAGCCATGCAAGGCGCAAGTAAGTGTCGCACCCCCCAGCTGGGGCGGAACACATGCACAACACTGGAGTGAGAAAGGGAAGCGGAGCAATGCCAGACATCACCTGGCTCCCACCTTCACTACTCTCAGATTAAATAGCAAAAACATGCTGACAGATTCCCTTTAAATAGCAGATTCCATTGTTTTTCCCTTATTTGACAGTTCTTGAAAATATGATTACACTATTAAAAAAAAGTGAAGGTGTAATGTTAACTTCTATCAGTCCATTAATGAAAACATATTTCTTCCTGATTACTTTGAATGTTTTTTCCTTCCAAAGTGTTTTTGGATATGGGCTATTACACTGAAGCTCATAACAGAGAACCATACTTTCAGCAAACTTTACATAAATCAATAGTGCAGGCAAATATAATAAACTTTGTAATATGTTTTTTTATCAGAGATGTCTTCTTTCTCCACTTATTAGACACTTCTTCCCCTCCCCTCTTGCCTCATCTGTTTGTCATCCACTTTGAAAAGAAAGCTCAACTCTGACTTGCTGAAAACAAAACTAAATGCTAGTAGCAGGGAAAGAAGTAAGGAGCAAAGTGAGAAAATGGCAGAGGGACATAGAAAGATTCTGCTGAGCTTTCTATATTACCACAAGGGTGGATGCACATACACATAGTTAAGTACTGTTAATTATTGTCCTCCATGCTGCTGCTAAGAAATGTAATGAAGAACAGAAATCCATCTTTCAGTGTACTGTGATGTGTATGGATAATATCATACCAGCTAGTTCCATCCAACAGCTCAGAGTTAATTGTGAATTAAGCGATCCTGCAGTGAGCAGAACTAGTGAAAATGCAGGATACAAGTCATATCATGACCAATGATAGTGATCATCCCCATTTACACACAGGGTATTTTTTATTTAGAGTTACTTGAAAATACAGTTACAATTTAAATATAGAAAAGTGATCTATTTGCTATATGTCTTAACTCCCAAAGAACACATGGGTGTATATCAACTGAGCCTGTAATTACTTATTGTGTTCATTTTTTAGGGTATACATCTTGTGTTAGTCAAGTAAAGCTCATGTACAGATTTTGTTAAATTGTGGAGACTACGTTCTTGGACAGTTAATGATTGAAAAGCATCAGCAGCTATTTGTTGTGTCATAATTTATCCAGTACAATAGATTGTATTGAAATCCAAACCATCCATCACTTTTCATAAGAATACACAACTGATTTCTTGCCAAGCACATGTTATACCCTGAAATTTGTTTAGAAAGCATTTCAACCCTTGGATGCTCATAAATCAGTGACAGCTTGCTGAATAAAACGTAGAGCTCAGCTTCTAGAAAGCAAAAAGTATGTCTATGTACTTGAAAATAAGGTAAAGAAGATAGTTTACAAGAAAACATGATCCAGAATAGTGTTTCATACGTTACAATGTTGTCGTAAGTCTCATAGGTATAGGACTGGTCAGTAAGCCAAAATATTACATGAATAGTGGTAAAGAGCTTTATGTATAAGGTAGTAGGCCACCAGAAAAACAATAACTCTCTATGTTCAGTGACCAAACATAGAGATATGCAGCTAGTGAAATTTGACGTCCCTATGATTAACCCTTGTTACTGTAAGCAGCCTATATATTCTTATTTTACACCTATGACCATAGGGGGCGCTGTAGATAAGGCAGTTTGGATCATGCCCCTTCATTAACATTTATCTTGTAAATATGTTTGGACATAACAAAAGTGGCCCTCGTTTATCAGTGGGTTTATCTCAGTCATTGATGTCGAATACGTCTTTTGAATAGGCACATTGTAATAGTCACACAATAATGAAACCGTAGGAATCTCTTTTTCTCCTCACAAGAATTTAAATGTGGTACAAAAAATTGTTATGGTCTCCTAAAGGAAGTATAATAAGACAATTATATTAACCCCTTCACCACGCGGGAATTCGTTCTCCGGTTTTTCCCTTCCCTTCTTCCAAGAGCCATAACTTTTTTATTTTTTCATCAATATAGCAATATGACGGCTTGTTTTTTGCAAGATGAGTTGTACTTTTGAATGACACCATTCATTCTACCAGATATTGTGCTGGAAAACGGGGAAAAATTCCAAGTGCGGTAAAATTGCAAAAAAAAACAAAACAAGTACAATTGTATTGTGTTTTTATTTTCTGTGTTCACTATATGGTAAAACTGACCTGGTAATATGATTCTCCAGGTCAGTATGAGTTTGTAGATACTAAATATGTATAGTTTTACCGTACTTTTATCTAGGTTGTGGAAAATGTAGTAATAAAGCAATGAAAGGAGGCTAAAGTTTCACTTTTATTCCCAAAGTTATTAAAACCCTAGAATAGGTACACAGGTAACCAAAAGCTCCCCGGGTCACCGACACTACATAATAGTTTGGACATACGCCATATAGTGTTCTATTATGGTCTACCGAGAAAGCCACAAATATATAACAAAATGATCAAAAAAACACAACAAAACAAACGGAAAATTGAGTATGACTATTTAACCTATGTACGGACAGTGGTCCAACCGGTAAAAAACAAAATAATAAAAAAAACTCAATATAAACGACCAAAATACTTATCAATGATTTCATTCATAGGACCCCACAATATTCACAGGTAGTATAGATGAGAAATAAGGAACAATCTCACCCAATCTTTGAAGCTTGGGGTACACCAGCGTCTTCTTCATGTAGATCTTTCAGTCTTCAGACCATCACTGGCATGAAAAATCCAATAGCTATATGTGAGCATGAAAATATGTCAATGGAATCTGCATGACTGCCATGAACTTAAGAATAAAGAGAAATTTAGCTATTGAATTGATCAATGTAACAGAGTCCCAGCACCTCATCTATTCTCTTACATTGGGGTCCCTAGCTAATGTGTGTCCTCTCTTGCAGTTAAAAAACTTACTGTGTATGGGAAGCTGAGACCCAGGCTATATATGTATAATGTGGACCGGCAATAGGTGTGGGTGGGGCCAAGTTCACAAACGAAAGACTACAAACTAATTAAGAAATAACGTCTGGAACACCATTCTAAGTCTGAACTGGGTGCAAAAACCCTAAAAAATGTCACTATATAGAGAGAAGGGCTGCACACCAGCGACAGTGCAAGGGGAATAAATGTAAAGCAGAAACTGCTGTATGAATACTGGCATGAAAAATACAATAGCTATATGTGAGAATGAAAATATGGACAATGGAATCTGCATAACTGCCACGAACTTAAGAATAAAGAGAAATTTAGCTATTGAATTAATCAATATAATAGAGCCCCAACACCTCGTTACAGTATTCTCTTACATTGGGGTCCCTAGCTAATGTGTGTCCTCTCTTGCAGGTCCATTTTCATATTTTCATTCTCACATATAGCTATTGTATTCTTCATGCCAGTATTCATACATCAGTATAGTGACTTTTTTAGGGGTTTTGCACCCAGTTCAGACTCAGAATGGTGTTCCAGATGTTATTTCTTAAATGGTTTGTAGTCTTTCGTTTGTGAACCCGACCACACCCACACCTATTGCCAGTCCACATTATACATATAGTCTGGGTCTCATCTTCCCACACACGGTAAGTTTTTTAACTGCAAGAGAGGACAAACATTAGTTAGGGACCCCAATCTAAGAGAATACCGTGACAAGGTGTTGGGGCTCTGTTGTATTAATTAATTCAATAGCTAAATTTCTCCTTATTCTTAAAGTTCATGGCAGTCATGCAGATTCCATTGACATATTTTCATGCTCACATATAGCTATTGGATTTTTCATGCCAGTATTCATACAGCAGTTTCTGCTTTACATTTATTCCCCTTGCACTGTCACTGGTGTGCAGCCCGTCTCTCTATATAGTGACTTTTTTAGGGTTTTTGCACCCAGTTCAGACTTAGAATGGTGTTCCAGACGTTATTTCTTAATTGGTTCAGACCATCACTGACCCTAAATGTCCCTAAGAGACTCATCTTAGTCTATCACCCCAAAAGCTTCCGCCCTAACAAGGGAAGGCCACATCTAGTCCTAACATAGAACCCCTATAAAAATCCGTACCAACGCGTTTCATCATTCTTGAATCATTAGGGGACTCCGGTAGTTAATAGAGGTCGGAGGTTCTGTGCCCTAGCTCCCAGAATGGACTGTGGAACCGGTGCTCACATAGTAGAGGGTATATAAGCAAGTATAGACCAATCAAAGATTGAGTCTAATTAGTGAACTCACCCGGTGGTTGATGAGTGGTCCCTAGAATGTCCAATCCTATTGGTTACGGTAGTGGTAATATTCAAAAGGTATAATGTGTAAAGCTCAAGAAGCATGGTCAGTGAGACGCAAGTTGCATGTGTTCCACACACAACACAATACTCGGACGTCATAGTTAAAGTGAGGCTTCTGGGATTACCGTATGCGGAAATACGTCACACAGAGGGCGGGCCCTTGTCATTCTTCCCAGAGGACGCATAGCGCATGCTCCTATATTGGAACGCAAACAGCCGTGTTCCACGAGAAGTGACCTGAATAAGGGGAGTATCATCATTCCGTTAGTACAGCACTTCAGCCCGGACGAGAGAGCGCAGGTCATGAAGCGGAGAGAGGATCTTCACCTCATGCTACACTGCAGCATACAGGATCAAACCCCCATCAACACACGACCGAGACCAAGTGGCTCATAAATATACAGTGTGACAAGGCAAAGGTACCTGTCCCCAACTGTCATTAAAATCCCAAGTAATCTACAAGAAATACTATAATCAAACCTTACAGTTCTCACTATTTACCATAATCCTTCCAAATATTTCTTAATGAAGAGTTACCAATAGATATTGGGGGATCCAAAATGGTATAAAGTTATCCTCATCATGACCACATTCCGTCACATTTTCGTAGCTCACCTAATGCCCAAGTGCTACAAAGGTATACAAAGTTCTTGGGTTAAAATTTTTAAGGGGGACAGAAACTCACAATTCATCCTTCCAGACTACAATGGTTGCATTTCGCAAGAAAAATATCAAGGTTATCTTTGACTGTGCTTATCCATCACTATGGGCTTTCATATGAAACTGGGAAATTACAGATGTTCATTTAATCCCTGCGGCGACAAGGTTCCCAGGGTAAATATCCACTTAGTTTCCTGTTGTAGTATTTTTGTATCCCAGTTACCTCCTCTTCTCGGTTTAAGGATTACATCAATACCCATGAAGCGTATTACTGCAGGATTCCCGCCATGTTTTTCCCACGTATGTCTGGCTATTGGCTTTTCCCTTTTGTGTTCGATATCTCCAAGATGCGCCTAAATTCATGGATCGTCTTCCCCACATATTCTATTCCACAGATACATGTGGCTTTGTAAATTACTCCTTGGGTCCGACAATTAATAAAATAGCGTATCTCAAAGTCCCTATTTAGAACATTACTTCTGAAGTTCTTCCCAACCTCCATATAGGGACAAGCTATGCATTTTGAGCATTTGAAACACCCCTTCACTTCCCTGGATAACCAGTTGGTCTCCTTATGTCTTTAAAATGGCTGTGAACAAGCCAATCACCTAGGGATACCCCTTTTTTATAGGTGATCAACGGTCATGAGAGAAGTGAAGGGCCCACATTTTTGTCCATTAACAAAATGGGCCAGTGGCACTCGAAAATCTTACGTACCTCGGGGGCTCCGTTATTGTACTTGGTGATGAAACGAGTGAAACCATCTTGGGTAGGGGATTTTTCTTTTCTTGCCAACAATTCTGTTCTAGAAACAATTTTGACCTCATGATAGGCCTTCTTAAGAACTTCCTTGGGATAACCTTATTCCCTGAATCTGTCACGAAGCTCTCTGGCTTGACTTTCAAAAACCCATTTATCCGTACAATTCCTCTGTATCCGGACGAACTGACCTTTTGGAATACCTCACGTCAGATGGAAGGGATGACTACTTAACCATCTGAGGAGAGAATTTTACTTTTATCTAAGTGGTAGAATAAAATCTGAAATTTGTTAAAAAAAAAGCAAGAAAAAAAAAGCACTTTTGTCATCATTTTCCGAGACCCGTAACGTTCTAATTTTTCAGGATCTGAGCTCAGTGACAGCTTATTTTATGCAACTTAAGCTGATGTTTTTAATTGTTCCATTTTTGGGTAGATACAATGTTTTGATCATCTGTTATTGCATTTTATTTCAATGTTGCGGAGACCAAAAAAAACTTAATTTTGGGGTTTTGTAGTTTTTTCTCGTTACACCGTTTACCAAACAAATTCATTTATTTTCTGAATGCGGCGATACCAAATATGAGTTTTTTGTGTTTTTTATTGTTTTATTTTCAGTGAGGCTAAATGAAGGGGATTCAAACGTTTAGTGTAAATTTTATTTTTTAAAAAAATTTTTTTACACTTTTTATTTATTCTATTAGTTCTCTTAGGGAACTTGAAGCCTGCACTAGCCGATTGCTTCCAGTCGAAACTTCAGCATCCCTCTAAACAGCAGAAATGCTCATCTCTTGTGAATGCTGGAGCTCTACCTTCATTTGCAGAAACTTCGTCATCACAGCAACAGGGATTATCAGCTAACGCCTGGCTGTCAGCACAACCCATTGACGCCCCATGTTCGCATCACAGGGCCAATGAAGCATGTTAAATCCCGCTGTCAGAGATTGATAGCAGGATTTAACTTGTTAACAGGCGAAGGTGGATCTCCAATCCACCGACGCCTGTTAGCTGTACATGTTGGCTGATCAGATCAGCCAACGTGCTTGGAAAAATGTGGGCTCGGCATTAAAGGGACAGATATGGCCTTGGATTTACAGGTATGTCCAAGGTTGTGAAGGGGAGAGTTAAGGGTGCTTTACACACAACGACATCACTAGCGATGTCGCTAATGAAAGCACCCGTCCCCGTCGGTTGTGCGTCACGGGCAAATTTCTGCCCGTGGCGCACAATATCGCTAGTCCCCGTCACAGGTACTTACCTGCCTAGCGACGACGCTATGGCCGGCGAACCACCTCCTTTGTAAGGCTACTTTCACACATCCGGCTTGAGCCCTGCGGCTCAATCCGGCTGTGCAAGCTATGCAACGGATGCGGTGAAAACACCGCATCCTTTGCATAAGTTTTTCCCATGCAGCCCGCCCGGTTTTTGCCGCTTGCGGCATGCTACTGAGCATGCGCAGTGGCAAAAACCGCATGCGGCGGCCGGATGCGCGGTATTTGCCGCATCGCGCCGCATCCGGCCGCCGTAGGCATGCATTGAGAGATGCGCCGCATCGGCCGAATGCGGCGCGATGCGGTTTTTTTTGCCACACGAAAAAACGTGCCAGGCAACGTTCCATCCGGCCGCCGCATCGGCTAAATCTGCCGCATGCGGCAAAAACCGGATGGAACGCAAGGCCATGCGGCACAATGCGGCACTAATTAAAGTCTATGCAGGAAAATCGCAACCGGCAGCAAAAAAAACCGGTTGCGATTTTCCTGCAAAGTGCCGGATTGTGCCGCAGAAGAAAAACCGGAGGTGTGAAAGTACCCTAAGGGGGAGGTTCGTTCAGCGTTACAGCTGCGTCACTAAGCGGCCGCCCAATAGAAGCGGAGGGGCGGAGATGAGCGGCCGTAACAGCCCGCCCACTTCCTTCCTTCCTCATTGACGGTGGCCGCAGGCAGAGGCTGCATACTATTTTTGCTGATACCTTCAGAGAAACTATTAATTAAAATAGGTGCCAATTGCACTGCTCACTTCCACATCAGGATGTAAGCTGGTGATTTCTTCTCTATCGATTCCTGTGGGGGTAGGGGAGCAATCTGCAGGTATCGTGTACCTGGTAAGGAGACATAGCACAGAATCATGGTGCAGATCTCCATGTTTATCTGTTTCTTATAATCATTTTTAAGCAAATCTTACCAACTAACCTCTCCACTTTCATTTATGTAAAATCACACTTAGTAAATCAGAGCAAATGAGTATACACTGAGGGTAACAACATAGTGGACTCTTCAAGGTTAATATATTGCATCCAAAAGATTGAGAAGCAAACATTACCTTTAATATCTTCGCTGACAAGAAAAGTATTTAGAAACTTTCCAGTGGAAATAAAAGAATATTAGTATGTATAATATTTTATTCTTACATGATTTATTATTTTAATATTGCAGTTAATACTCATTATTCTGTTTATTCAGTTAATTAAGACAGAACTACAGCTCTCATGCAGAAAAATTATTTCAGCTTTTAACATATAGGGCACAAACACATTAACACAATGACAAACCTTTTGCTCTGTTGAATGAGAGTAAATCTAAGAAATAGGGAAGGGATTTTTATTAGATGGATCCTACCGTTGCAGTCAGGATGTTACTGTAAAGATCCATTTAGATGGGATGATACTGAATAATGATAATGAGATATAAACATGCCAGCAATCAGTCTACAATCCAACAAATCATCAATGAACAGTGTTTACCATAAAATCATTGTAATTGAGAGCACATCCTGTTATGCATCATGATGCTGTAAGGCACTATTCCCAACTCCAGTCATCGAGGCGCACCAACAGTGCATGTTTTCAGGGTTTCCTTAGTATTGGCCAGGTGACAGTAGTTTAACAAAAAATGGAGAATTGTGGTTTAAGGGATAACAATAAATATTTTATTAGCTGGCAAATACCATATTATAAGACTCATAAATTGCATATGGAGAGCAGGGGTCAAAAAGGGTATCCAGGTATTCAGTATATAATTAATTAAGTCACATTATTGCTACAAGGAAGTACATGTCCACAGAGGATACAGGGAATAAAGTGTCATGTGCAATATAATTACTATTACCACAGATTATCTCTCCAGGAAAGGAGACAAACTCTAGCGCAGCGCCACCTATTGGAAGTAGCGATCCTAAAAGTCAAATGTGGATTTTTAACAATCCTTTGCATATGACTTAGAATATCTGATCTGGCATATATATCCTAAGTCATATGCAAAGGATTGTTAAAAATCCACATTTTACTTTTAGGATCGCTACTTCCAATAGGTGGCGCTGCGCTAGAGTTTGTCTCCATTCCTGGAGAGATAATTTGAATATTTGCCAGAGGGGCATGGCAGCTATAAGTCCCCTTACTGGCAGCCAGACTGGCTTGCAAAGTCTCCTTAATGAGAATAGTGTTCCCCCGTATTACCACAGAAGCAGGGAGATTACATAAACATTGCACACTGTCCCATATAAAGTGCTATGCATATCCTAGTGGATCAGACAAGAGTTTTAGCAGCACATATATAACAAATCAAATAACAGTCACATGTATACCAGTACCGAGAGGTGGAGGGGATTCACACCAAGCCTGAGGACGCGCGTTTCGCGGATAGCTTTATCAACCAGGCGAGGTAATAGTAATTGTATTGCACATGACACTTTATTCCCTGTATCCTTTGTAGACATGTACTTCCTTGTAGCAATAATGTGACTTAATTAATTATATACTGAATACCTGGATACCCTTTTTGACCCCTGCTCTCCATATGTAATTTATGAGTGATATAATATAGTATTTGCCAGCTAATAAAATATTTATTGTTATCCCTTAAACCACAATTCTCCATTTTTTGTTAAATTATGCCTGTGGTGGGTTATTTACCTATTTGTTTTACAATATGATATGCCCTGCTATAGCACTTTGGATCGTTCTTTTGTTTACAGGTGACAGTAGTGTAGCTACCGGGGGGGCAGAGGGTGCAGCCACACCAGGCCCCGTGCTCCGGGGGGGGCACAGGGGAAGACCCGCCCACCACCCGTAGCAGCGCTACTGTTAACTATATCGGCGTGCACAGCGCGCCGACATAGTTAACCTCTGCGGCAGTGCTGAGGAGGCACAATCTCCCTGCACTGCTGCTGATGACAGCGCACACGCAGGACTTCAGCGTCCCAGCGTGGTGACGTCATCGCACTGGGACTCTGATGCTCTGATGCTTTGTGCACGCGATGTCCTGCCCACGCTGAATCGCCCAAGACCTGCTGGAGCAGGTGAGTATATGATTTATTTTTTTTAATGCTGAACGGGGAACATATATACCAAGGCTGGGGGTCCAAATATACCAGCATGGGGTCCAGGCTTGGAGCCCATATATACCAGCACAGGGCCTAGGCTGGAGGCTCATATACATCAGGCTGGGGGCCCATATATACCAGCATGGAGTCCAGGCTGGGAGCCCATATATACCAGCACAGGGCCTACGCTGAAGGCCCATATACATCAGGCTGGGGGCCCATATATACCAGCATGGAGTCCACCCTGGGAGTTCATATATACCAGCTAGAGGCCCATATATACCAGCAAGGGCCCAGGCTTGAAGCCCATATACATCAGGCTGAGGGCCCATATACACCAGGATGGGACCCAGGCTGGGGGCTCATATATACTAGCATGAGGGCCCATATATACCAGCATGTGGACTAGAGTGGGAGCCCATATATACTAGCATGGGTCCCATGCTGGGGGTCCATATACACCATAATGTTGCCGATTTTGGGGGCATATTACACCAGGCTGGGGGCCCATAAACACCAGGATGGGGGCCCATATGCACCAGGATGTAGACCCATATACACCAGGATGGGGACATACTATATATACCAGGATGTGGGGACATTACTAAATAATGAAGGGGGTGCCACACATGTCTTTATAGGATTTAAGAAGTTGCAAGGGCCTGTACATGTAACATAAACATGTCAATGTTGCATCGGAGTCCATCGGATAGTTATGCCACTGGTGTGGAGGGCACTTATACAGTGTGAGGAGCTTTAATACAGTGTGGGAGCTAATGTAGGGGTCATTTTACAGTGTGGAAGCTAATGGGAGGCCTTTCTACAGTGTGAGAGCTAATGTGGGGCTGTCATATACTGTGGGGACTACTTTGGGGGCCCTCATACAGTGTAGGGACTACTATTGAAGCCATTATACAATGTGGGATCTGCTGTGGGAACAATTAATCAGTGTGTCGGCTACTGTGGTGGCCATTATACAGTGTGTGGACCATTGTTTTGGGGAGCTATAGGCCATCATACTGTGTATAGGGGAGGTGTAGAGGCATCATACTGTGTATAGGGGAGGTGTAGAGGCATCATACTGTGTATAGGGGAGGTGTAGAGGTATTATACTAATGTATAGGAGGAGCTATGGGAACATCATACTGTTTATACGGGCTTCATACTGTGTATAGACGAGCTATACATGGGGGGACATTATTAACTGTTAAGTGGACACTTTGGAACCATTATTGTTATAGGGGCACTCAGGGTATTGTGACCGTCACAGGCACACAGGGGGCATTATTACTTTCTAGGAGAAAAATGTGTGCACTTTTCTAGGATTGCAACTTCCAATAGGTGGCACTAGAGTTTGTCTCTTTCCTGGAGAGACAATTTGAATATTTCCCAGAGGGGCTTTGCAGCTATAAGACCCCTCACTTGCAGCCAGACTGGTTTGTCAGGTCTCTGTAAGGAGAATAGTCTTCCCCGTGGGCGGCACTTTTCTAGGGCACTTATACAGGGCATTAATATTTTTTTAAGGGCAATTTTACCATCTAGAGGGCACAAAGGAGACATTTTACCATGTAAAGGGCACAGTGATTGCATTATTATGTGGGGGGCACAGTGGTGGCATTATTATATGGGGGGCACAGTGGTGGCATTAGTATGTGGAGGGCACAGTGGTGGCAGAGTGGCACAGTGGTTGCAGTGGGGCAGTAAGAGGAGCACAGTTTTTGTGCCACACAGCAGGTGCCTTAATAGGGACACATACAACAGCAGCGACTCAGTATTGGGGTGACGGCAGGATGAGGAGCTTGTTCAGATTGGGAATAGATGGGATGGTGCCAGAAATGTGAGAAGTCAAATGTGTCTGCGTTGTAATCTCTGTAGACGAGTTGTGGCTGGAAGAAGTTGTCATGTTGGTCTGGGCCAGATGGATAAGATGAATAAGATGGAAAAGGTGAACAATTCCATCCGAAAGAACGTCAGCTGTAAGTCACCATCTATAACTGTACTGTAATATCTTGTATGTGCTGCAGCACCGATATCTACCATTATATAATCACCATATAGCGGTAATATAAGTGTCATCGGCTAAGGTTCCACTATATAAATGATTATTAACCTACAATTTGTCCACCACACAAAACAAGCCAGTTTCAAATGTAAATGTAGCCAGGTAGTGAAACAGTGGCAAAATTTAAACCTACAAAACAGTACCCTAAATGAGACACAAACAAATTCATAGCAAGAAAATATAAATTTTATTGTTAAAAATATTTTTGTGAAGGAAATATCGATCAAATAGACACCATAATATAAACAATCAACAGTCCGTCAGTTCGGGGTATAAATCCCAATAACAATATAATATTAATTTATAATGACAAACTGTATACGATGATATTGAAAAAATGATGATGAATCAATTCACAAGGAAGGACACAATTTTTAAATACATTGGCGACTGTGACTAGATGGCATTAAATAAGCAAAGGGATGTTTGGAATAACATAATAAGTAAAAAAGGGCTTCAGATAGAGCCCAAAAAAGATCCAGTAAAAAATAACGATATTAAACATGCCTGCTGAAGAAATTTTTGCACAGTGCTACATAGAAATACAGCCTCACCATTCACACCGTGACGCGTTTCGCCGTGGCTTTCTCCAAGGGCGCCCTCTATCACCTGTGCATTGCTAAGGAAATCCTGAAAACACGCATTGTTGGTGGGCCTCTTGAGGACTGGAGTTGGGGAACAGTTCTCTATGGCAGCCAGTATTGCCCATACCTAAATTCTGTATTGTATAAAAGCTTCAAGGGCTCCAGACCTGTGCCTTTGTAACACTTTCATTCATGTAATTGCCAGTCCATAGCGCCTATTTAGAGTTTACATTGTAAGTGTTGTCTGGTTAATGATCTTTGGAACACCATCCATATTGTGTCAGTTTAATAGTTTGGACAGCTGAAACATTAGTAAAATACTGTATTTGCACATTCAGATTGCAAGTACTGCTAGATTGTATATATTAACCTGCTATGTGATTACCATTTTTTAGCCATGCAAGATCATTGGCAGAAGATGTCTTATGCATGATAAACCTTTGTAGATAAGTGCTTAGGATTTCTTAGAAGCATCTCTTTATCTCCATAAGTGCTTTAGTGCCTGTAGAGTTCAGGGGAGTAAGTCATCCCACTAGGGTCTGAGTGCATCTTATTTCTAAATCTCATTAAATATACAGTAGTCCCTCTACCCAGACTTGCTGATACTTAGGTCTTGCCCCCTCCCAGGACACAGACTAGACTGCATCCTCTTTACTCTTGCACTATCTTCATCAATGACACAGCACATCCCAAATTACTAATGTATCTAAGGCGAAAAAAATCAATATTGCTATCTATCTATTTATCTATCGATCTATTTATCTATCCCCCTATCTATCTATATATCCCTCTATCCATCCATCATCTATTTTTCTGTCTGGCTATCTACTTTTATAAATGTATTATTTATCCATTATATGTATTTTATATAATTATCTTTATCTATTTGTATCATAAAAATCAATATATATCTGTATGTATCTATTTACTTTTATATCTGTATGTACAAATTAGATCTATTTAGTTTCATCTGTTTCTAATATTTATTGTCTGATTAGCTTTTTTCGTGTCTAATTCTGCATGTTTTATTTCTCCAGTATGTGTAGTTAGAAGCATATTATTTTTCATATTGAACATATTGTGTATGTTGGTTATTGGGGCATATACACAGTGTCTGCTTCCTCTAGTGCATCTCCCTGGTCCCCTGACGCCTTTTCTTCTTGGTTTCCATGGTGATGTTACCACGGTACCCGCCTCCTGTAGTGTCAGCCCTTAATCCAACACATCTCATTCCTCCCTCGAGGCCTGTCTGGAACACGATGGGAGGATTTTATAGGTGGCATGTAAAAATACAGACGGAAGAATATTATTTCCTTAGCAGAGGCCATACAAAATGTAAGGGCACCACTTCCAAGGATGACAAGATAGAAATACAGTTAGAAATATCTCAAGGAAGTGTCATTAGGTAAAGTAGGCTGTGAGTGGATGGAAACAAGATGATGTGTGCAGTGTAGAGAGACATAGACTACTATAATAAATACAGGTATTATTATTATTATTATTAATAATAATAATAATAATAATAATAATAATAATAATAAAAAACATTTATTCTTTCCTATAATATTTTGTCAGATATGGAGCTGAAATTTGCAAAATTTGGAAAATTCTTAAGACTATTGGTGTTAATCACTAAGTGATAATGACTATTGGCCATATATAATTTGGTGTTTCAATTAATATTCTGACTTATGTAAATTACACAAAGTATTGTGTTTTTTTTTTTTTCAAAAACAAAAGTTTATTGGTACAAATACAGAAGCTGCCTATCAATGATGGGGATGTGGTTGGATGACATGGCGGCAGGCCAAGTAGTCCTCTACTGATAAAATTACTGTTTAATTAGTAGGGGATTCTCAAAACTTCATGAAGTAACTGACATATCATTGGAAACAAGGTCTCTGTCTCAACATCATCCTGCTCTCAGATTTAGTGGCAAAACAGATTTGTCACTGAATTTACAATTTCATTTCTTGTGGACTAGTTAATGTATGAGCTGCATTTTAGACGTAGCAATGGCTGCTTAACCCTTTCATTTTACGTTTTTGTTTTTTGCTGCTCGTCTTCCGAGAGCCATAACTTTTTTATTTTTCCATCAATCTTGCCATATGAGAGCTTATTTTTTGCAGGACAACTTGTACTTTTGAATATTTTGGCGCTATAGAAATAGATTATTATTGTTATTATTATTAATAAAACCATAAGTTTTACCATATAGTGTATTGGATAACAGCAAAAAAATTCCAAGTGCGGAAAAATTGCAAAAAAAAGTGCAATTGCATAAGTTTTGGGGATATTTTATTCACCATTTTCACTACATAGTAAAAACTGATGTGTCGGTGTGATGCCTCAGGTCGGTATGAGTTCGTAGATACGAAACATGTATATGTTTATGACGCGCCCACGGGGTCTTGGAGGCTACTCGTCACCAGGCCGGTATCAGTTTGGGTTGTCACAGCGGCCTAGCCTGGTTCCGTGACCCCGGCGGTGTCAATAAAGATGGGGATGATGGGAGTAGTTGTTCATGACGCCTCCTCTTGTATGTGGCCAGTTATCAGCCGCCACTACGGGATGTCTCTCTCTTCTGGAGCAGATGGTGACACAGCTCGAGTGTTGCAGCTCTCCACAGGTAGAGCTAGGCCCTAGGGAGGATGTTGGTGGTAGAAGTTACCTATGGCGTAGGGGCACGATGATGGGAGCGCCAGCAATGATGGGATGACACAGATGGTGCAGTTCAAGTTCTTTACTCACTGACGTCACCGCCTTTGGAATGCCGGGCTCCGCTGTGATGGGCTCCAGCCAATCCCGGATAGTTTGGAGGTCAAGGCCGGTGTTTCCTTCTGTGTGTCCTTTCCAATGGTCTTCCCTCCACCCCAGCTCCTGGGTCGTGGAACGGGTCATGGGTGCCTGCAGCACTCCCCACAAGCCTTGGGATTCCCCTTCTTCCTAGGAATCCAGGTCGAGCCTCCAGCTCTGGACCACAGGCCCCTGTCTGTCCTTGTCACTTATGACCGTTGTCTCTTCCTGAGTGTGACCTGGCGCTGACAGTGCCTGGAACTAACTCCCTATTGTGTGAGATGGCTCCTCACTTCCCCTGCAGGTGCCTCACCTCCCGGGTTGCTGAACTATTGGGCAAGAGGTCCCATACCTCATGATTGCTACCCCTGGCACCTACCCTAGCCCAGTCCCAGTGACAGAGCTCTCGTGTTATGTGTTGTATGTGTTGTGGTTGTTCACCGGTGATGACCTCCTCCGTACCCGTGATGAATACTGCACCTCGGGGCACCACATTTACTTTTACCTAAGCGGTGAAAACAAAATCAGAAGTTTTGCCAAAAAAACGTGGCACACTTTTTGCGCCATTTTCCACGACCCGTAGAATTCTCATTTTTTGGGATGTGGGGCTCAATGATGTCTTATTGTTTGCCTCTCAAGCTGACATTGTTAACGCAACCATTTTTGCGCAGATGCGATGTTTTGATTGCCTGTTATTGCATTTTGCACAAAATTTGCGATGCCCAAAAAAACTTAATTTTGGCGTTTGGATTTTTTTGCCACTACGCCGTTTACAGATTAGGTTAATTGATTTTATATTTTGATCAATAAGGCATTTCTGAACACGGCGATACCAAATGTGTGTATATTTTAAAATGTTTTTATTGTTTAATTTTCAATGGTGCAAATGGGTTGTCATTTGAATTTTTAGTTTTTTTTAGGTTTTTTAAATTTTTGAAAACTTTTTTTTATTTACTAGTCCCCCTAGGGGACCATAAGGATCAGCAGTCTGATCGCTTGTTCATTTCTGTTGATCAGAGCTGCACAGCTCTGGTCAGCAGAAATGCAGCATTTAGGTTAGAGCCGGCGCTCTGTCAGCTCTAACAGGAAATACGTCATGATAGCGACAGAAGTCATCACATGACCCATCACTACAAGGGCAACTATAGGCTCCCCGTGATCTCGGGTCCACCTGCGCCTGTTAGCTGCACATATCAAAAAGTTAATTTATTTCAGTAATTCAATACAAAAAGGGAAACTCATATATTATATAGCGTTATTACACACAAAGGGATCTATTTCAAGTGTGTATTTCTGTTAATGTTGATGGTTATGGCTTAAGCCTGCTTTACACGTTGCAATTAGTTGTACAATCGCATTTGCGATGTGACACGCCCAGGTTGCATACGGGATCTTATGAGATTGCACGTAGGTCGTTCATTTGCTTTCACACGTGCGTTAGTAGTCTATGTTAAATTGATCAATTTTGTGTGCGATCCTTTAGATCATGTGTTCTGTGACGTATGCATTGGGCACCTTTTTTTTTAATTTATTTATTGACTTGCCAAGCGTGTGTAATGTGTAGGGATGCGTTTTTACTATGTCATCTGCCATTCAGCTCTGCTACATGGCCGCTGACAGCAGACATAGACAGCCATGTAGCAGCGGTGAATGGTAGTTGACAGCAGACACAGACAGAACCGCACTGTCAGAATGAACTCGGGTGAACTTCCCCCGACTTCATGGTCATGCTGCGGCTCTGTCTATGTCGCGTCCTGATTACCGGTCACCAGTGAAGGATTCACCGGTGACCGCTAAACTCCTGATTAACTGAATTGAGCAGCCCTCTCTCATATACTCACCGATCCCCGATGTCCGACGCTGCGCGGCTTTCTCACTGCTCCGGCGGCTTTTACTATTTTGAAAAAGCCGGCTGCTCATTAAACAATCTCGTATTCCCTGCTTTCCCCGCCCACCGGCGCCTATGATTGGTTACAGTGAGACACGCCCCCACGCTGAGTGACAGGTGCACCCAATCACAGCAGCCGGTGGGCGGGTCTACACTGTGTAGTGAAATAAATAATTAAATAATTAAAAAAACGGCGTGCGGTCCCCCCAATTTTAAAACCAGCCAGATAAAGCCATACGGCTGAAGGCTGGTATTCTCAGGATGGGGAGCTCCACGTTATGGGGAGCCCCCCAGCCTAACAATATCAGTCAGCAGCCGCCCAGAATTGCCGCATACATTAGATGCGACAGTTCTGGGACTGTACCCGGCTCTTCCCGATTTGCCCTGGTGCGTTGGCAAATCGGGGTAATAAGGAGTTATTGGCAGCCCATAGCTGCCAATAAGTCCTAGATTAATCATGTCAGGCGTCTATCGGTGAGTATATGAGAGAGGGGGATAGACTGACATGGACAGAGAGTGAGGGACAGAGATAGTGACCGACTGACAGAGATTAGTGAATCAAAATGCTGTGGAGAGAAAAATCATGCTGATTTTTCCTTTGTCCTGATGAAGAAGGCGGACATGCCTTTGAAACATGTAGACTTGGCCTAAATAAAGAAAATATAGCAAAGAATTCATCACATCGTTTGGCTTCATGGTTTTAGCGCAGTGTTAAACCCGACTTTCTTATCCATTCATGATTCAGAGATTAGTGAATGACAGACATTGTGAGGCGCTTCAGAACGCAGCTTTTCAGCTGCACTCTGAAGCGGACCTTTTTTAAGCTGCGGTGCAGAGCGCACACCTGCGCACTTAGCATCAGACACCAAAATCGTATGAGGGATGTCACACGTTACAATTCACTAGGTTCGTGCAACAAAACGCTCAATTCTAGACAAAGATACGATGTGTTTGCGATCAACGGTTTTGCATTCAATCCTGATCGCACATAGATGTCACACGCAGATACGTCACAAACGATGCCGGATGTGCGTCACTTACAACTTGACCCCAACGACGGATTGTGAGATATATTGAAGCGTGTGTAGCAGGCTTTACAGCCAATGAAAACCCAAAAGTCATTATCTCAGAAAATTATAATATTATAGAAGACCAACTGAAAAAATGATTTTAAACTCAGAAATGTTCACCTACTGAAAAGTATGTACAGTAAATGCACTCAATACTTGGTCGAGGCTCCTTTTGCTTCAATTACTGCATCAATGCAGTGTGGCATGGAGGCGATCAGCCTGTGGCACTGCTGAGGTGTTATGGAAGCCCAGGTTGCTTTGATAGCAGCCTTGAGCTCGTCTGCATTGTTGAGTCTGGTGTCTATCATCTTCCTCTTGACAATATCCCATAGATTATCTATGGGGTTTAGGTCAGGCGAGTTTGCAATTCAATCAAGTGATTATTAAATCAGGTATGGGTACTTTAGGCAGTGTGGACAGGTGCCAAGTCCTGCTGGAAAATGAAATTTCCATCTCTCAAAAGCTTGTCGGCAGAGGGAAGCATGAAGTGCTCTAAAATTTCCTGGTATACGGCTACGCTGGCTTTGGTCTTGATAAAACACAGTGGACCTACATCAGCAGATGACATGGCTCCCCAAACCATCACTGATTGTGGAAACTTCACACTAGACCTCAAGCAGCTTGGATTATGGCCTCTCCACTTTTCCTCCAGACTTTGGGATCTTGAATTTCAAATGAAACGCAAAATTTACTTTAATCTGAAAACAACACCTTGGATCACTGAGCAACAGTCTAGTTCTTTTCTCCTTGGCCCAGGTAAGACGCTTCTGGCATTGTCTATTGGTCATAAGTGGCTTGATACAAGGAATATATCAGTTGTAGCCCATGTCCTGGATACATCTGTGTGTGAGGTGGCTCTTGAAGCACTGACTCCAGCAGCAGTCCACTCCTTGTGAATCTTCCCCAAATATCAAGGCTGCAGTTATCTCAGTTGCTTGTGCATCTTTTTCTACCACACTTTTTCCTTCCTTTCAACTTTCTATTAATATACAGTACTTGGATACAGTACTCTATGAACAGGCAGCTTCTTTACTAGTGGCCTTTGGGGCTTACCCTTCTTGTGGAGTGTGTCAACAACTGCCTTCTGGACATCTGTCAAGTTAGCAGTTTTCCCCATGATTGATAAGCCTACTGAACCATACTAAGAGAGCCGGATCCGGGGACTCGAGCGGCTCTCCTCGCCCGTGAGTGAAAAGGGTAGTTGGTTTGGGGGATTTAGTCCGTGACGCCACCCACGGGTCGTGGTGAAGATGGGCACCACCGCTGCTGGTGACGGGGATCCCGGGAGCGATGGTAGGGAGTAGCTGGGATGTTGTTTTCCCCCTCCGTGGGTAGGGGTCGGTGGTCCCGGGGCCCGATGATGTGACGGGGAGGCAGGGTTGGTGAGGTGCAGGGTTGCAGGGACGGCGCGGTGCCGGATGGCACGGGTGTACTCACTCAGTAAGAAATGTACAAAGTCCTCGGTAAACTAAACGGCTGGATGGATGGGTTCCGCAGCCGGCTGCTATGTCTCTCCCCGGACAGGTGATGGCGGCTGTCTGTCCCTGCACCTTGATGTTCTCGTTTGACTACTATGGATCCCCAACAGTAGTCCGCTCCCCGGTGTATGGGTACCGGAGGAGCCCGTTTGACCGCAGGCACTGGCCCTTGGGTCTCTAGCCTTAGGCGGTAGCTGTATACCCTCACGGTGTGGGCGGTTGCCTTCTAGCGGGACTTTTGCTGTTAGTAAACCCCTGGGGTTCCGGTCACATTCAGATTTGACTATTGTCGGCGGCTCCAAGCCTGGTCGGGGTCCGATGGCCCTGCCTGTGTGTGCTGGCTTCACTTCGCTCCCCGGTCCTACGGTTCCGCGTTGCTCCACCACTCCTGCAGACAGCCACCACCGTCTGCCAACCTTGCTGTTAGTGTCTGGGCCAAAAACCCAGACACCCAAGTGCTCACTCCTCTCACTTCAAACTCCTAAACATTTCTGTCACTTTTCCCACCTCCAGGCCTGTGAACTCCTCGGTGGGTGGAGCCAACCGCTTGGCTCCGCCCCACCTGGTGTGGACATCAGACCCTGGAGGGAGGCAGCAAGGGTTTTGTGTTTGGCTGGTGTCCCTGTCTAATGGGGGTGGGGTGTTTGTGTGTTATCTGTGACGACCTGGCTAGTCCAGGGCGCCACACGTGCTGCCAATTTCTGGGATTTTCTTACACTCGCTGCCACAGGATTGTCAGCCGGCCTTGACACATCCGTAACGGGGCATTAGTTCCTTCGCTCACTCCGCCCTCTTAGTATGTTAGAACACCCACAGGGGTGTGCTAACATGCTATTCAATTCAGCATCATCAGCGGTGACATATGTACCTGTGTCCACTGTTACCGCAGATCCAAAGTCCTGGCACTTCCGGTCATATGCCTCTTTGAAGCCAGGATGCTTCAGTACACTGCAATAAATACTGAGAGGCATTTTTTTTACAGCTGCGGACGCGCCACTGCCCTTCATAGTCTTCACGGCAGTGTCTTCAATTAAATGGCACCAGAGATCGCAATATGCACATACGTAGACTCCGGCGCCATTTTAATAAAGACATACTTACTGTGACAATGCTCATGAACCGCCAACAGCGGCAATGGCGGCGCGGCATGATGTTCAAATAAAGGAAAGGGGGCAAGCCAGCGAACACGACAGAAGGAATAAACGCTGAGGACCCGAACCACAAAGGCCTGCCCTCATTGCACACGTCAATCAATGTGCAGTGCATTTGTGCAACTTTGATTAAAGATATTTCTTCAACCAAACATGCTGCCTGCATGGAGCATCTTAGTGCCAGTATAGCACTGCCTTTACTTCATATATCAAAATCCTCGTGGTTGGTTCTCTTTAAAGGGGTTGTTCAGTGCTTGGACAAGCCCTTCTCAATCCCTGCGTGCACCCACAGTAAAATAACATCTATACTCACCTCTGGAGCCAGCAGTGTCAGCTCTGGCTCTCCCAGGGTTCACATGATATTATGTCATGCAATACCTGCAGCCAATCAGCATCCGCTTCACTGTCCCCTCCTTCGGACAAATCAGACATCTGGAAGAAGCGAGAAGAAGGATCCGTAGAAGGATTCATTAAATTCAGCATTGATTGGCCACAAGGATCACAAGATATAACAATGTCATGTGATCTGTGCGAAAACTAGTGCTGGCACTGCTGGAATGTCACTGGCTCCAGTGGTGAGTATAAAAGTTATTATTTTACTGTTGGGAAACATAGGAATTGAGAAGGGGTTGTCCAAGTAGTGGAAACATCTTTAGGCTAAGTTCAGGGCACCTTTTCCTGCATTTTTGGTGCGTTCTTGAGGTCACAAAGATGCACCCAAATGCATGCATTTCCTTCTCCCAGCAAAAGTCTATGAGATTTTGATTTTGCTGTCTACACTGGGCATCTTTTGTTAGCTGCATCTTGGCTGCGTTTTTCAAGATGCAGCCAAGATGCAGCATGTCAATTCTTTTTGCATTTTTAACGCATTTTTGTGCCCTTCCAGTCAATAGATTTGGCTTAAAAAATGCATTGGGCAAAACGCGGTCAAAATGCGTCAAAAATGCATTGCGTTTTTGACGCATTTTAAGATGCACTCAAGATGCACTGACAAAAAAGATGCCATGTGTGAACATAGCCTTAAAATCCCTCATACAGATTACACTAAAATCAGCCAAACCTACCAAAAGGCTTGGCCTCCCGACTTACTCTTGACAGATGATGTCGGGGGGATTAATATCTGACATGATAATTTTTAGACTGCTGATCCTTTTTGTTCTTGTGAGACAAGCTTGGGCCTGAGGAGTCTGTCAGCAGCTCTATCGTAGACAACACAAGAGCACTTGTTCTTTATTGAGTGGGGAAAGATAGTTGTTAGCTGATCACTCAACAACAAGCTATCTACTGTATATGAGGCTCTTTAAAATGAGAAATCGTCAAATAATCCCAAAGTATAAAGAAATGATTTTTTAAAAATTTTTTTTTTTACTCCAGGAAATATAGGTTTGCAAACATCATGTCGCAGTTAAGCGTGTGTATACATTTTGGAGCTACTATTCCTGAAGGATTAGTAGATTCCTTTTCCTGAACTGAATAGTTCACACGAAAATGAAAACATCTTTGTAATATAACTTCTAGATAAATCTGCTTATTTCTCCTTCTGGACTGATCTTTCATTCTCAGAATTCTTCAGTGAATACACACCTCGCCATTGCTGAGATAAGAGATTACAGTTGATGCTTATGAAGTTCTATGGAGAACTGCCTTGTCATTTTCAATAGAATTTGCAGTGCAATGTCTGTGTCTGCCTCTACCTCCTTTTAATATTCTATATCAGGGGTGGGGAACCTCCAGCCCGCGGGCCATATGCGGCCCGCGATGACTTTTTCTGCAGCCCCCGGGCTGATTCCCGGGGACTGCAGTGCTGGGGCGGCAGCCGCATCTTGCTGGCTGCTGGCCCTTTAAAACACCACCAAGCGCGTTCAATGCTGAACGCTGCATTTCCTATACCTGAAAGACTACATCCCCACGCTGGCACTGCCTACGTGAGGACGTACTTTGTAGGTGGGTCGGCGTGAGGAGCGCTAAAATCAAACAGGAGAGGATTGACTGCCAATCATCCCCCAGGTCTTACTGTGCCGGGCAGCACTCTGTGCCCGGAAGCGGTGGCTCCCTGTGCCTGGCGGTTGCAGCGGCGGCTCCCTGTGCCCGGCAGCGGCTCCTTGTGCCCGGCAGTGGCTCCCTGTGCCCGGCGGCGGCTCTCTGTGCGCGGCGGCGGAGCTCTCCGTGCCTGCAGCCACCTCCAGCGCTCAGTGATCCCAGCCTCCTCCAGTTCTCTAACTACCTCCAAGCTCACCCGGGTCTGCCTGAGCCCCTAGCGCTCTGTACCTCCAGTGTTCTGTGCCCCCCCAGTCTCCCCAGTGATCTGTGCCCCCCCAGTCTCCCCAGTGATCTGGGCCCTCTCCCAGTTATCTGTGCCCCCCCCAGTCTCCCCAGTGATCTGTGCCCCCCCCAGTGTTCTTTGCCCCCCCGTCTCCCCAGTGATCTGTGCCCCCCATTCTCCAGTGATCTGTGTCCCCCCCCAGTGTTCTGTGCGCCCCCGTCTCCCCAGTGATCTGTGCCCCCCAGTATCCCCAGTGATCTGTGCCCCCTCCCAGTGATCTGTGCCCCCCCGTCTCCCCAGTGATCTATATTCCTCCCACCCCTCCCCTGTGATGTATATACAGCAGTCCCAGCCAACTCAAACCTGGAAAAGCAGTTGTGAAAAGCAAAAAGATCAATATCGCCTAATGTTACAGCTGCACCAAAGAGTAGTAGCTCCAGCCACCACAGTGAGTTAATTGTTTGACCAAATATATTAGAGTAATTTTCAAGTTGATAATTTTGTGCAGCCCCCGAAGGTTGGTAGAAATTTCCAAATGGCCCCCGGCAGAAAAAAGGTTCCCCACCCCTGTTCTATATGAACATAGGTGATATTAAAAGCACAAATTATCATCTATCTCAGTAATGGGAAAATCTGTCTTCACTGAGTAAGAATTTTACAGATTTTACCCATGAATTGTGCATGAAAGATCAATCCAGGAGAAGAAAGAAGCAAATTTCCTTATTTCCATGTATACTATTGATTTATTAAATAGAAAATTAAAACGATGGTTAATTTTTAAAGTATTGTTCTAGAATTCTAAAAAATGTTCATAGTCTTCCATTTTCTCATTGGATTTGTGTTGCACCTAATCATTGCTAGCATATTTTAGAAGTTGTCTATGAAATGAGAAACTTTTTACTGGTCATAAGTACTGGTGAGACATTTCAGCATATAATTGGGAAGTTGTGTTAAAGGGAACCTGTCCCGTGCAAAAACGGCATTAACCTACAGGAATGGGGCTAATCTGCAAATTAATAGCATTCTGAACCTGCCTGGTTCCAGCCACATTGAACCCCGATGGCCGGAGAAAATAAACTTTATTCCCTCCAGGCAGTGTTCAGGCACCTGAATGTGGCACCGTGTGCCAAAAGTTTTAGAACAGAATAAGCCAACTAAGATGTGTTGTAAACTTAGGGGTACTTTGCAGACTACGACATCGCAGCTGCGATGTCGGTGGGGTCAAATCGAAAGTGACGCACATCCGGCGTCATTGTCGACATCGGAGTATGTAAATCGTTTTTACTACGACTAACGAGCGCAAAAGTGTCGAAATTGTATGATCGGTGAAGTGTCGGGCATTTCCATAATGTCGCTGCAGCGACAGGGACGATGTTGTACCTCGTTCCTGCGGCAGCACACATCGCTGTGTATGAAGCCGCAGGAGCGAGGAACATCTTCTTACCTGCGTCCCGGCTGCAATGAGGAATGAAGGAGGTGGGCGGGATGTTTACGTCCCGCTCATCTCCGCCCCTCTGCTTCTATTGGCCGCCTGCCGTGTGACGTCGCTGTGACGCTGCACGACCCACCCCCTTGGGAAGGAGGGGGGTCGCCGGCCAGAGCGACGTCGCAGGGCAGGTAAGTGCATGTGAAGCTGCTGTAGCGATAATGTTCGCTATAGCAGCTATCACAAGATATCGCATGTGCGACGGGGGCGGGGACTATCGCGCTCGGCATCGCTACAATCGGCTTGCGATGTCGTAGTGTGCAAAGTACCCCTTAGAGTAGACAGTCCAAAGATGAAGCACACATATCATCCAGCATGAACCACTTTGATAAATGTGCACAATTTAAAGGGATTTTCCCTCGAACAACATTCATTTTAAAGTTTATTTTAATCAATAGATCTTAAAATAATAATAATAAATTATACAATTGGATGTTATCTAAAATGCTCCTGTGCTGAGATAACCTTATACTGTATATGTGTATCTGCTATGTACTGTATAATGGCCGTGTCTGACCGTACAGGACATGGCCTGATCATACCGGATTGCAAATTATTCTTTCTATTAGGTAAAATATTTTTTAAAAACAGACAGAGAAATGCTTTACCTAAAAAAAAAAAAAAAGAATCAGATATGATCCCATGCTGTAATATCTGTATACTACCTTTTGCTTCGTCCCCGACTCAGGAGCTGTGGTATGATCAGACCAAGTCCTTGAACTGTCGATGTGAAGCCCCTCACCTACAGGTCGCCTCAGGGTCTTCACGTGCTGGGAATCTTCCGGCAACAGGTATGTCAGGTTAACTTTAATGGGAATCGTGACGCCACTCTCGGTTGTTGCGGTCAGGGGGTTACCGCCACTGCAGTTTAACCCCTTAACGACCCATGACGTACTGGGTACGTTATGGATCGTGTGCAGTTAATCCCAGGTAGGCGGCGGCGATCCGCTCACATATCAGCTGTTTTCAACAGCTGACATGTGTGCCTGCTAGTCGCGGGTGGAATCGTTGCCACCCGCGGCCATTAACCCCTTACATCTCGCTGCCAAAATCTGGCAGCGAGATGTATATGCGCACAGCCATGACAGTGACTTACCCCGCCCCCATCGGAAGTCACGTGACATGATCACGTGACTTTCGGTGGTTGCCATGGTAGCACAGGGTCATGTGATGACGCCTGTAGCTAACATGAGTCACTTCCTCTCAATACCGGAATACAGCCGGCATTGAAAGTAAAGCACCAAATCTGCAGTTCTCAGCTCTGTAGCAGAGCGATCAGATTGCTGATCGCAATAGCCCCCTAGGGGGACTAGTAAAATAAAAAAAAGTTAAAAAAAGTTTTAAAAATTAAAAAAAAATAAAAAAAACCTAAAAGTTCAAATCACTCCCCTTTCACCCCATTGAAAATTAAAAGGGTTAAAAAAATAAAAAAATATACACATATTTGGTATCGCCGCTTTCAGAAATGCCCGATCTATCAAAATATAAAATCAATTAATCTGATCAGTAAACGGCGTAGTGGCAAAAAAATTCCAAACGCCAAAATTACACTTTTTGGTCACCACAAATTTTGCGCAAAATGCAATAACAGGCGATCAAAACGTAGCATCTGCGCAATGGTACCGTTAAAAACGTCAGCTCGAGACGCAAAAAATAAGCTGTCACTGAGCCATAGATCCCGAAAAATGAGAACGCTATGGGTTTTGGAAAATGGCGCAAAACGTGCGCTACTTTTTATTGGACAAGCTTGTGAATTTTTTTAACCCCTTAAATACAAGTAAACCTAGTCATGTTTGGTGTCTACAAACTAGCACTGACCTCAGGCATCACATAGATACATCAGTTTTACCATATAGTGAACACTGAATAAAATATCCCAAAACCTATTGTACGATCACACTTTTTTTTGCAATTTTTCCGCACTTGGAAATTGTTTGCCGTTTTCCAGTATACTATATGGTAAAACTTATGGTTTTATTTAAAAGTACAACTCGTCCCGCAAAAAACAAGCCCTCATATGGCAAGATTGACAGAAAAATAAAAAAAGTTACGGCTCTCGGAAGAAAGAGAGGAAAAAAACAAAACGGAAAAACACAAAATGCCCGGGGGCTGAAGGGGTTAACGAGCGTCTGGGGCTGATGGTATGTGCAGTTAGATGATGTGGCCTCCCGAGAGTGAAGCTGGCCCCAGGGGCTCGGGTGTTTGTGCGTAGTACCACAAGTCGCAGAAAAACTCACACACTGTCCAGAAATGTCTTTCAGGGATTTTACTCACTTTTTGCTGGTAGAGTGAGGCAACCCGGGCGATGCTATGATGAACCAGGTGGAACTGGGTATCCCTCAGGCTGATATAGGGGTGACTTTCAACTCGCCTTCCTAGCACTTCTTGTTTCGAATGACCCCTTACTTGGAGTACTGCGGGAATCACCCAGGGAAGTTGCAACTGCCTTTCTCCCCTTTCTGGCCCGTTTGCTGGCAGCGTGGACCAAGTAAAGAACTGGCTTCTTGCCCCGTCTCACTTATGGGCCCTCTCGTTGCTCCTGATGCTGCGGACTCTGTGTAGGTTGGTGAGGCACATTCAGCACCCTCACCAGCAGGTGTAGCAGACCGAATCCTTGGTTTGTTGCTCTAGGGACCTGTTTCCCCATGCGGGCCTGGTCTACCAGGAGTCCCCTTACTCAGTCACCTCGCTCCTTCCTGAGGTGCCTTTCAGTCTGACTGTGTGGTAACCGAACTCCCCCGCCGACAGCCACTACACGTGCAGGGTCTGACTAGTGACACCGCGCATGTCCTTCTGCGACTGCACACTGTGCTTCCTCACTTCAGACTGGTTCACTACTACCTCCCCACTGTGCCTGCCACTGCAACCTAGCAACCAGCTTCTCCACCCCGCCACTAGCTGAGATGCGGAGGCCACGCCCGCTCTTGGGTCTGACCAGGGGTCCCTTCAGACTCAGAGATTTGATGTTTCTTGTGCCCGTTGGTCCTGAAGAAGGGAGCTGAGCCTCCAGAAACGCGTAGACCTGTGCAAAATTAAGCTACATTAATCCAACTAATTCATCAGTGATCATTGGCGCGGTGAACAAAAGCCCTATTCTACCTCTCTCTGTTATCATTAAAACATATGAACATGACAGTTCCAGGAGGGATTTGTCCCTTTATTGCCTATTGTTTACACACTAACACAAGGGGGCGCCGTCCAACGGGCGTCCCCAACATTTAACAATAGGTAATACCATAATAATACAGTACGTAATACAATACGTAACCCTGGGTAGGCCCGGTCCAGAAACCACCTTCCACCACCAAAACATGATCCCTGGCCGCAACACACACCGGGCCGGAGATGAGGTATTAATCACCTACGGATCAATACTCCAACCTTGCAGGACCTCATGCCTGCAAGATCCCTGTAACCGGAGCCACTATATCCTACAAGTGACTCTCCAATCAAATAACATTATCCGTTAAACCGCCTCTGGACCAGACCTACCCCCCCGCCACAGGACAGGCCACGTGACACCTTGCTTGGCCTGGACCCCCCACACACCCAAAGCTTGCTTCTCTAACCTGCAAGCCGAAACTAACCGTTAAACCCTTCCATCTATCAACTTAAGCTCTGAGCCTCCCATATGCACCAGCCAACGTTACCAGCTCACCTTACTACACCACACTACCATCATCCGTGGCGACCGCACATGCCACCTCAAATCTCTTCGAACCTACCCGCATCCCAATTTATTCATTCTTTTTTTTTTTTAATCGCCCTTCAATACGGGCCACAACACCATGGCCACCTCATAACAAGGCCACCACCATGTATCAATCAACCCTGATACCACAACTCGGTACCCAAAACAATGTACAGGAATCCACCTCATTTCTTTCCACACCATCCTACTTATAAGCCAGTACTACCCCGTAGTACTAAACAACTTTTAAGAAACCCTGTCTCCTCCTCAACAGAGACCCAGCCACATCACTGGCTCCCTCTGACGGCCACTCAGGCACACCCCGACACACCGTGCCACGAGCTCCCAAACCATGCCTGGATCACTGCCATGCCCCACCGGCATCAGTTAAACCAATTAACTGCAACACTGACAGTACCATCGGCCTACCCATTACTGACCAAATAAACTGCCGTACCGTCACCTCGCCCCTCCGCCTGTCTCCAGCTGAATTCAACTGCAACTGGGGTTAATATATTCCAAACAGGATCACACTTACACTGCCTACTTAACTGGGTCACTCCGTACCCTGAAGTGACCCCCACTTGGCAATAATTCCGATCCATAACCTCCAAATTTCCCGAAAAGTCGTCCTAGCAGCCTAACCAAGAGGCGAGGGAAAAAACTGCCCTCGGCCTTCCCCCAGACTCATAACACATGCATTAGATATACCACTCCCTAGAGCAATAAATCACTACCGGTCTCCCCCGACCGATGTAGCCCGTCATCCAAACCCTCTGAAAACAACAAGGCTCAATCTGCCATACCCAGAAAAGTTCCAAGACCTTCCCATGTACTCAACCACCACACTATTGGACAACCATCATCCGAATTTGGGCCCCTTTAACTTTCCAGGAAGCCCACCCGGCCTAACGGAACAATGTCACCAAAGTTAACACGCCTACAAGACCACCACACAATCAAAACCCTTGCCCTGCACCCATGGCTGAGGTAAAGATGCCGAAGCATTACTTTCAATCCCCATAGTCCCCAACAACCTCTTCAAACAATAATTTGCATCCCCTTCCTTCCGCAAACCACACCAACGACAAGTTGCTTGCACTACGAAGTACACCGTAAAATTGCCCCCCATACCACTATCCTGATTGACTCCATACGCAACTATGGGCATCAGGAGACACAAACTTTCCAAACACCATGTCCAAACATATTGTTCCTAAAGGAAACCTTGTAACACACAACCCCCTGCGAGCCCTCATATCAGAGGTCCAAACCCAACTTGCATCACCCCCCATCCTCATGGGTATACGAGGAATGCCATCGTTCCATCTGCAGCCCCCCATTGCTGATTACCGAGTTCACCAGCAACCGCCCAAAGCTGCCCACCACCTACAGGAACCCCAATTCAGGCCCGCCGGGCCTTCAGTCCCCTCAGCACCAAACTCCATAATGGGATAATAAGAGAACTAACCACGAAGTAGCCACTAGGCTACCATCCAACAACTTAATCCATCCAGCTCCCAGGACCAAGCCATACTGCCCTCGAACTAACGATACCCCAAACCGTACCAAACACGCCGCACCCAAGATGCGGTTCCAAACCCACAAGAAAAACCATGACAACAACCAACGCCTCACCAGCTCCCACATTTCCGCTCTCCTTACTCCACTTATCCACAGCAACCCTAATGCCATACCGGAGCCCTTCCCTCACACTCATCACTCACAAAATCCCCCGAAAACTCCCCGCACACTCCGAACTGCGGGACCCCTTTGCCTATTTACCTCAGCCAGCATAATACAACCAATATGAACTACCATGCAGAATAAGATTCCTCATAAAACCCGACCTTCAAATAAATGCTCCGTCTCCCCTGCTTGCGCAAGCCGCGATCATCAGCACCCGTAACCAATCCTCAATGACCTAAAATTGCATCCCCCACCCTGAACTGTGACCACCGGCCTGACGCCACATGCACCCCCATGGCTATACCGCCATGGCAACACCTCGTCGCTAACTCTGGCCCGGCCTCCACTACATGACCCAAACCCCCCGGGGACCATGTCTCTCACCCAACTGCAGCTCAGCGTCCCCCCAGGACCGCCACCCCATTGTCCTCTGCCATCCATCTGTCCGAATGTTACTGACATCCTGATGTCCTTCTCCCTCCCCACCGTCGTCCACTTCCATCTTGGATCCGTAAGGCAGCTCCGCCGCGCCTCCCCCACCACAGCCACCCATGCGAGCCACCGCGTGGGCATAGTTGTCTCCCGCTCCGTTGCTTGTCCCGCGGTGACAGCGCCAGGAGACCGTCCTGTCCACCGTGCTGCCACCCCGGGTCTCGACGTCTTGCGACTGTGCTCCTCCCCCTCGCCGATTGCCGGGGGGGGGCTCCACACCCGACCTCACTGACGCCTGGCTCTGGACCGCAGCCGTTGCTGTCCCCGGTCCTCCAGGGCCACCGCAGGCCTCCTGTCGCCGGGTCCTCCCTCCCCAAGGGAGACCGCTGCTACCAGGGGGCTGCACGATCGATGTACGTGACCGGGCGGTCCCTCAGAGCTCCCGCCGTCAGGCTCACTCACCGGCACACAACCGACCTTCTCCTGACATCCGATCTGCTGTCTGCGGGGGGTTCTGCTGGCCTCATTCTGCCGCCAGACGCGCTCGCAGCCAGGAGCCGCCGCAGTCACTCCTACTCCAGCCGGAGGCCCGGGACCGGAAGTAGGCCCCTGTGTTGGCCACTCCCACCTCCCGGCCGTCGCGGCCAGAACGCAGATTCCTCCCGCCACAGGACAGGCCGGAGCAGCGCCAGATGCTGCTACTGCTCGACCCGCTGCGGAGGGTCCCCGGAGGGGCTCTGACATCATCTCCTCGCCCCCCCGCGCCTCGGGAATACCTGCGGGGGGGCCATGACCGCCACCCGCTGCTACTGGGGGAGCGAGGGGAAGGCGCCAACGGGTAACCCCGGCAGCCCTGATGTGGAACTGCACTGCCAGGGGTCCGTGCGCTGCTACCGCTGATCACCTAGAGATCCTCTCTGCAATCCCCGTCCTGTTCAAACTGTCCAAGCTGCAGATCTGCAATGTCCGGATCTATCAGGCTGGATGTCATGATGGAGGTTCCCCAGCCCGTCCAAGCTGTCATCCAGGAAGTGCAAGAGAAGGTAACTGGCCCCCACCTCCTCCTATATACCCATGCAGCTCCTCCTTTTCCTCCCACCACAATCCGCTCCCTAACCAATCATCATCTTCTTCCACCTTCCTATGATATCACCATTAACCCCATCAACTCCCTACCCTCCAGACTGTCATGTCGCTCCTACACCCTATGGGTTCCATGGCTTTCTCTAAGCCAAGTGGAGCACTTGTGTATAGGAGATGCAGGAGAGATTGCTGTCTGCTGAATGAACTTTCATCATACAGTTATCTCATGCGTATATCCAGCTTTAGTTTGCATTGCTTAAACTTAGATAGTATTGATAAATTTGCTCCATTGTTTAAAATATGTTGTGTTAAAATATCAGAATGAAGAAAAAAGCATTTAATGTATCAAATAGCAAGCATGTAATTAATTATATAGATAATATACACCCCCAAGATTGAAATTACAACACTAAGAAGGACAAGTCACAGAGTTATGGAAATCACATGGTAGCATAAAGCCCACTATAACCAATTAACTTACCATTAATAAAGAATAAATACTCAGACACATGACATTTGGATAAAAATGGCCGTGGTGTTTTATTATTGGTAACTTGATAAATTAAATTCACCATATTATTGAAATTCAATAACCATAAAATTCCATAAATACCACCATAAAGTACCATTAACCACTTATAAAACCACAATCCACCCAACATAGTTGGGCGATTTTTTTCCAACTAATAAAACATCACGACAAACATAATAAACAGTTAAAAACCATGACTTTACACTGGGAGGGCGGGCGGGGGATTCTTCTTTCTTCACAGCTGGAAACTGACACAGCTGGCTCACAGCTGGCTCCTTATAAAGGCAAGTCTCCTGCATATTTACCTCTGTCCACCAATGACAGACTTTAAAATTGGCGCGCAGCAGGCTGACCAATCACACAGCCTGCTCGCGTTACTCACAGGGGGCAGATTAACCCCATAAATTCCCATCATAACAACTTCCATTACCACCACGCAGCAGGCTGACCAATCACAGCAGCCTGCTCGTGTTACCACATGAAGGGAATTAACCCTTCATTCCCCATACTGAATTTGGCACCGCTCAATGCCACAACTTAAACTTGAAACACCTATAAACATACTGTCAGGGGGCCCATGCCACCATGTAATCACCAGGCTATACGCTGCTGGTGATTATACATGGTAGCATAAAGCCCACTATAACCAATTAACTTACCATTAATAAAGAATAAATACTCAGACACATGACATTTGGATAAAAATGGCCGTGGTGTTTTATTATTGGTAACTTGATAAATTAAATTCACCATATTATTGAAATTCAATAACCATAAAATTCCATAAATACCACCATAAAGTACCATTAACCACTTATAAAACCACAATCCACCCAACATAGTTGGGCGATTTTTTCCCAAACGGCCGAGTATTAACAATACGAGGCCCCCCCCAAACACCGCAGCCATTTTTCTATCATATTCTGGATACCCACATTAAAAATGTCCAGACCAACGTCAGAGAGATGTACCCCATCAGACCTGTACAGGCCAACCGTAAAACCTTCCAGATCACTATGGCGATATGAGAAGTCGCCCAAACTAACAAAAAATTTTGCCATGTCGCGATTGACACGTTTCCTTATTTTTTCCAAAAAGGCAAGCTGGCC
Source organism: Anomaloglossus baeobatrachus (assembly GCF_048569485.1). Taxonomy (NCBI): domain Eukaryota; kingdom Metazoa; phylum Chordata; class Amphibia; order Anura; family Aromobatidae; genus Anomaloglossus; species Anomaloglossus baeobatrachus. The sequence goes on along the minus strand of NC_134353.1, from coordinate 445,737,340 downwards.
ATTCCAAACCAGTCTCGGAACAATTTCAGAAAAAATCAATGCTGAATAAGGAAAAAGATTCTTTAATAACGCAAAATCTCTGCGGAAATTAGATAACAAGTCCAAAGTCTTTATTTTACCCAAGTCATTCCCTCCAATGTGTAAAATTATAAGGTCAGGATACGGATGAGTCAACAGCATACCTTTTAAGGTGCCAAGTAAATTAGAAAATTTCAGACCCCTTATACCGTACCAAAAAAAAAACATTTATCAGTTCATACTGAAAAGATAAGTTTTCTGTGTAACTTCTACAAGCCGCTCTCCTCTGCGCCCAGTGTATAAACGAATGGCCTACAAGCCAAATCACCATTGGGCCCAGAATTGGAGAGAGACAGAATAAATTAATTATAATAAATTCGGGCGTATATACAACTGATAGCGTTTTGACGCCCATCTGCCAATTTTACCAATTCTTTTTCCGGAGAGGCCAGCTCTTGCTGCCTCGGTTGCCGCCCCGATCCGAAAAGAATGTGATGAGAAGTTGGAGCTATCTAGCTGCAACTTAACCATACATTTTTTTAATATTGCATTAAATTGAAACTTAGTGGCAGGCGAACCGTCTACATGTAAAAACAACAAACCCGGGGTATCCCCCCGTACAGTAAGCCATTTACATAAATTGGTGACGGGGCATATACATGAATCCCATAAAGGACGCAACTTCACAGAACACCCTTTACCAAGTTGATCCATTTTGGACCTACTAATAAATAACACCGCACAAGAGTCAGATACATAAACATCCTTTCTATATAAACCCGAGGTGTTGTACCGACTATGGGACAACAACTCACTAATTCTGAGTGCTGCGAAGAAACAAAGCACAAAAGCTGCACGAAATAAACATAACTCAAAATTGTTAAAACAAACTTCACTCAACATAAACCATAATCTTTCTAAGAGATTCACGGATATAGGCCTGCGGCGATCAGGCACAACACAACCTTTTTTACAACCCTTTAGCGCCTGCCGAACCACAAATAAGCTTAATAGAGACTCCTCACCATATAATTTTAAGAAAAAAGAAATTCCACAAAATGTTTTATACAAAAAATTATAACGATAACCTAAACCAACATAAAAATTCAAAAAACCAAGTGCTGTCGACACATCACACTTGCGGGGAACCAGATTCCTGGAATCACAAAATTGATTCCATGCCAACCAAGCAGCCGAGTATGCCTTCCAAGTCCCTGGTGCAATAGAATTTTTAATGGAATCTGCTACTAATCCAAAATTGCCTCCCACAACTGGGACGGGCATGCAGTCAAAAGGGGATCCATCTTTCCTGAACTCTTCCTGAATTCCTCTAACCGCTGAGAAGAGAGGTAAAAAACGGAAGCATTATTGCACTCAGGAGCAAAACGAGCCTTCAACCAAATATTCCACTTCAGACACAATAGAACCAATCTGCGCAACACACCACCCAGAAACCTACACTTCACCACCAAGGTGTTCAAAGCAAAAACCAAACCTTGACAATGCGATATGAGTATAATCCTCCTATTCGCTAGTTCCTTACCCCAAATATGCACTGAAACAAAAACCGGAAAAAGCTCCAATAACACCTGCTTCTCCAGCAAACCTTCCGACAACCAAGATGAAGGCCATGAAGAAAAGCACCAGTGTGTACGAAAAATCGTACCGAACCCCACTTCCTTAGACACCCCTGTAAACCAAAGGAGATCCTGAGACAACATAAAATCCTGTTGAACGCAGCTAATCCCGTTGAAACTTTCTAAAAATTCATACCAAATTCTTAAATCCTTCCTCATCTCACACGAAATTCTAATGTGTGAACCTGAACACCTAACACCCTTAGTTGCATCATACAAACGTCTGGAAAACACTCTCCCCATTGGCAGAATTCTTAATGCAAAGTTCAAACCACCCAGCAGAGATTGGAGCTCTCGCAGGGTACACTTTTTCTTCACTAAAAAACTCGCAATACAGCCTTTTAACTTCGTAATCTTCTGGCCAGGGAGCCTCAATTCCATTTTTTGTGAATCCAGAACAATCCCTAAAAACTCAAGCTCCGTACAAGGGAAAACTGTTTTATCCTGAGCTAACGGCACCCCAAAAAACTTCATCAAACCCAAAAATTTATTTAGCAATTGCAAACAACGTCCTGACCTACCAACAAAAAGGAAATCGTCCAAATAATGTAACATACCCCCCTCTGAAAACCCCTCTTGAACTGACCAACGCAAAAACGTGGAAAAGGACTCAAAATAATAACATGATAAAGAAAAACCCATAGGGAGGCACCTGTCAAAATAAAAAGAGCCCTCAAAACAAAAACCCAAAGAATTAAAACCCAAGGGGTTAATTGGCAGAAGCCGGAAGGCAGACTTGATATCAGATTTGGCCAGGAAACAATCCGGGCCAAACTTCCGTAGCAAATCCACAGCCTCATCAAAGGATGTGTAACTCACCGAAGATGCATTAGGATCAATAGCATCATTCAGTGAGCTACCTGCTGGATAAGACAGGTGATGTATGATCCTAAAAGAATTAACCTCCTTCTTGGGGACAACCCCCAAAGGTGATATCCTAAAATTTGTAAACGGAGGAAATTCAAAAGGACCAGACACCCTGCCTAACAACAGCTCTTTTTCAATATGTGCCCTGACTACCTCCTTATGGCTATCAACTGATTGTAAATTCCTAGTTACATTACAACCTATACCTTCAAAAGAAGGTACAGGAAAACCTGCCTGAAACCCACTACGAACCAGAGCTGCCTTCGGCCTGTCTGGAAAACGGTCTAGCCACGGGAGCATTCCTTCCAGGCTCACTGGAGTCTGAGCCTTTGAAAAACTGCTCCCTAACACCAGATGGCTGTACCGTGGACTGACCATGCTTTTTAAAACATTTAAACAAGGGGTGAGCCCCGCCACAAAACGAGCACTCATGGCGAAAGCGACAGGTACCCTGCCACTTGCACGAGGACTCATTGAATGCAAAGCACACCCCCCTTTTTGAATTGACATTCACCTGCTGTCTGTGAGGGTTCTGTCGCTGAGGCAGCATTAAATTCAGCCATAACCCGACATCCTTAACACCCCACTTGACAGCAGGGTGAACCGCCAACTTCTGCCTGAAAGACTCATCGTAATTCAGCCACGCTAAGCCACCGAAATTACGATAAGCCTCCAGAATACAATCTTGGTGCTGAAACAAACCACTACACAATTTAGGAAACTTCTCCCCAAGAACTGCAGCATAAATGGAGAAAGCCTGTAACCATGAATAAAATGATTTAAAAATTTTTTTTCGTTCTGACTCAACCTCTTGTTTTCCATCCGGTTTCTCCACTTTATGCTGCAGTTCCCTAGCAACCGGTAACAGAGAAAAGATCTCTACATATTCTTGTCTCCAAATCTTTTCCTTAAGGGAAGCACTGAGATGAAAACCCAAAGGGGAAACATCACATGTCAGTGCTTCCTTTAAATGAGACTCTGCCACCCCAGGGAACCTGTCCTGAATAGAAACTTCAGCAACAGGTGCCTGAGGTAGCACTACATGGCCCCCAAGCAGTTCAGACAAAGTCCTAATGACCATGTCCTTTACACAATTAACATTGGGTGCTCCAGCAAGGGGGGCTCTCACCATGTCCTCCGCTCCCGGGTCCATCCAACGCGCTGTACTGGGGTTGACGACCTCCGCTCGCTGCGACGTCCTCTTCGGATTCTTCTGTCGAGCTCCAGACCTGCGTCGCCGCCGCCAAAGCCCCAGCTGAGCTCTTTTGCAATGGGGCTGGCGGCGCGTACAGGCCCGTGAGCGACCCAGGATCTCCGCTATACCCGGCCACAACAGCCGGAGCGGAACTCCCGACGGCGACTTCCGGGATAATCGCCCGCCGAGCCTTCTGGGAGTCGCGCCCTGATGACGCGGCCAAATCTCGTCGGCTTCTTGGGCGGTCTCGCGATGCTCCGGACCCTCCTCTCGCCGGAAATCCCGCCTCTCGCGATGTCTCCGGCGTCTTCCTCCCATCGCCGCGCCGACCGCGAGCAGATGCCGACCTCTTCCTCCCTCCGCCGGACCGCTGAGAACATGATGCAGGCGGTGAGTAGACGTCGCTCTTCTTCCTCTTCTTCCGCAGGGATCTACGGACGTCTTCTCCGGGCCGCAGAAGTTCTTCCCTCCGCGCAGGAACGCCGGCGAGATCCGAAGCTGGATCCAGGACCACTTCGGCGGCTTCGTTCACCGGCGCCAGACACCTCTTCAGCCACTCCTCGCCGTCCGCTGCGCCGACCCGAGCCATCATCTTCTCCAGGAGGGACTCCATCTGGATTCTTCTTTCTTCACAGCTGGAAACTGACACAGCTGGCTCACAGCTGGCTCCTTATAAAGGCAAGTCTCCTGCATATTTACCTCTGTCCACCAATGACAGACTTTAAAATTGGCGCGCAGCAGGCTGACCAATCACACAGCCTGCTCGCGTTACTCACAGGGGGCAGATTAACCCCATAAATTCCCATCATAACAACTTCCATTACCACCACGCAGCAGGCTGACCAATCACAGCAGCCTGCTCGTGTTACCACATGAAGGGAATTAACCCTTCATTCCCCATACTGAATTTGGCACCGCTCAATGCCACAACTTAAACTTGAAACACCTATAAACATACTGTCAGGGGGCCCATGCCACCATGTAATCACCAGGCTATACGCTGCTGGTGATTATACAGGACCGATAGACAAGTTGTAATGCCGACACTCCACTCACTCCCCACTGGCAGGGACACAGGCACACTCATCATCCCGGCCGCTCTGCAGTATCTCCGACTCCAGCTCCCACCGCAGCTACCTGCTCCTGGAGCCTGCACATGCTGCAGAGGTCTACCGGAAGTGAGCTTAGAGCATGCACGCTCTATCCCTGCCTCTTATAGGGCAGCACACTCATTCAGAGCTTGGAGGCATTAGGTATTTAAGGCATCCTTCCTATTAGCAACAAGGTCCCTGTGCTCACATCTTGTGTGTCCATATTGTGCATAACCTGTGTCCTGTACCCTTGGCCTGTATCAAGTAGTGGAAATTCCTTTCCTGATCCAGCAACACGTCCGAGATAGATGTGAATTAAAAATTCATTTTATTGAAAAATTGTTAAAACACCAATCATCAGAATGACATCCAAAAAATTTTTTCTTTAAAAAGAAAGCGTCTTACGCGTTTCTGGCCATTGTGGCCCTTAGTCATAGACATATGTTATCCAAATGAAACACATAATATATAGAAAAAAAAAAAAAAAAAACCCCTTTCACTTCCCAGAATGCTACATCCGGTCAAACATACACAGGTTAACCCAATTATGTCAGTAAGGCAGCAGCCTAATACATTGCAAAAAGGAGATCTTCCTGAATCAATTTAACCCTTTGGGATGTGCCAAATATAATTCATTAAATTCCATAAGATCCCATACAGGAAAAATTTATATCCATTAATCTCCATGGATTGACACTTTTCAAAGAAATGGATCAATTATGAAAATTATGAATAATGATTACAAGCATAAGCATACCTGTATGCAATAAATACCGAAAGCATTCAGAACAATAATCAACATATCAATATATATACATTAAATCACTTTTGATATTCATGCCCATTGGCATGCAGGTATTGTATGTCAAAATCCACCTGGCTTCCCTGTCCCGCAGTATCTGAATACGGTCACCACCTCTTCTAGGGGCTGGAATCTGTTCCACAGCATTCACTTTAAAGGAACTAACATCCCCATTGTGATTATATAAAAAATGCTGTGAAGCCCCTGACAAATTCCTAGAGGCGGGATTCATAATATCATATAAATGTTCCCCAATGCGTCTCCTTAACCCCTTCAGCCCCCGGGCACTTTCCGTTTTTGCGTTTTTGTTTTTTGCTCCCCTTCTTCTGAGAGGCGTAACATTTTTATTTTTCCATCAATCTTGCCATATGAGGGCTTGTTTTTTGCGGGACGAGTTGTACTTTTAAATGAAACCATAAGTTTTACCATATAGTGTACTGGAAAACGGCAAAAAAATTCCAAGTGCGGAAAAATTGCAAAAAAAGTGTGATCGTACAATAGTTTTTGAGATATTTTATTCACTGTGTTCACTATATGGTAAAACTGAGGTATCTATGTGATGCCTCAGGTCGGTGCGAGTTTGTAGACACCAAACATGTATAGGTTTACTTGTATCTAAGGGGTTAAAAAAAATTCACAAGTTTGTCCAATAAAAGTGGCGCACGTTTTGCGCCATTTTCCGAAACACGTAGCGTTCTTATTTTTAAGGATCTATGGCTCAGTGATGGCTTATTTTTTGCGTCTCGAGCTGACGTTTATAATGGTACCATTTTTGCGCAGATGCTACGTTTTGATCGCCTGTTATTGCATTTTGCGTAAAACTTGCGGCGACCAAAAAACGTAATTTTGGCGTTTGGAATTTTTTGCGACTACGCCGTTTACCAATCAGATTAATTGATTTTATATTTTGATAGATCGGGCATTTCTGAACGCGGCGATACCAAATATGTGTATATTTATTTATTTTTTAACCCTTTAATTTTCAATGGGGGGAAAGGGGGGTGATTTGAACTTTTAGGTTTTTTGTTTTTTTTTTATTTTTTAAAACTTTTTTTTTTACTTTTTTTTTTTATTTTACTAGTCCCCCTAGGGGGCTATAGCGATCAGCAATCCGATTGCTGATCGCTATCTGCTGATCACAGCTTTACCGCTGTAATCAGCAGATTCAGTCACTTTGGTTTTCCCTCTGCTCTCGGCCGAGGGAAAATGAAAGTGAAACTTCGTAGCTGCAGGCGTCATCACATGACCCTGTGCTACGATGGCAACCACCGATAGTCACGTGATAACACACGTGACTTCCGGTGGGGGCGGCGGTGAGTAACAAACATGGCCGCGCGCATTTAAATCTTGCTGCCAGACTTTGGCAGCAAGATTTAAGGGGTTAATGGCCGCGGGTGGAAGCGATTCCACCCGCGGCTAGCAGGCACACATGTCAGCTGTTGAAAACAGCTGATATGTGTGCCGATCCACGCCGCCTGCCCGCGGCAGGGGGCGGGGCTTAACGGGACACGATCCTGGACGGATAGATCCGTCCAAGGTCGTGAAGGGGTTAAAGTGCGGCTTGTGGAGCCTACATACTGTTTGCGACATTTTTCGCAAGTTATAACATAGACGCAGTGATCTGAACTGCAGTTGATGAAAGAATTAATTTTATAGCGTTTCCCAGTAGTGGAATTAACACTCTCTTTGGTATTATACATATGAGAGCATGTCCCACACTGCTTGTTGCCGCACTTATAGGAGCCACATGTAGGTAACCAGTTTTTTATTGAACTGCATGCAGGTTTTGCTAGATATGCATCACTAGGAGAGATGAGACTGCCAATAGTAGGGGCACGTCTAGAAACAAATCTACAACCTGTGTCCAGAATATTTTTAAGAGTTTTATCCACAGATAAAATAGGCAAAAACTTGCGTACAATCTCAGTAATTTTCCAAAAGCTATTACTATATTGGGTAGAAAATACTGGAACACTGTTCTGATTTGTTTTTTCCATAGGAATTTTCTGCTTCAAATAGTGTGCTCTGGATTCAAGATTTACTTTAGTCTTGGCTCTATTAATCATTGCTCTATCATAACCCCTATGCCGCAGTCTACCATCAATGACCTCGCATTCTCTTATATAGGCTGTCTCAGTACTGCAAGATCTCCTGGCCCTAACATATTCCCCCACAGGTATATTCCTTACTATATGCTTAGGATGGTGGCTAGTAGCATAAAGAAGGGAGTTCCCTGATACATCTTTCCTGTAGAGCTCAGAGTTAACTCGTTTGTTCACTGAGTCACCAACAAGAGTGAGATCTAAGAAGGAAATAGACTCACGCTGGCTACAAGAAACAAATTTCAGATTGAACATGTTAGAATTAATGTACTTAAAAAACTCTGGTATGGCCGCTTCACATCCACGCCATATTATCAAAATATCGTCTATGAAGCGACCATACCAGAATATATCTGAAAGAAAAGGGTTCCAAGAGTTGTAAATGAACTGCTTCTCCCACCAATTCATGTAAATATTGGCTAGCGATGGTGAGAATTTTGCCCCCATGCTACAGCCACAGATCTGGATGTAAAACTGATTCAAAAAAATAAAATAATTATTTTTGAGCAAAAAAGAAATTATATCCAAAATAAATTCTTGTAATTCTTCCGAATAGCTTGTACAAACCAGCATCTGTTCCTGTAATGCAATTAAAGCCAAACTGTGGGGTATAGACGAATACAAAGCAGTAACATCACTACTTATCCATGAGTAGCCTTCTTGCCATTCAATTTCCTGCATTACAGTAAGAACATGTTTAGAGTCCCTGATGTATGCTGGAGAGGACTTCATAAGGGGCTGGAGTCTCTCATCCAGCCATGTTCCGATGTTTTCAAACAGGGACCCTATTCCAGACACGATTGGCCTAAAGGGTGGAGGAAAAACACCCTTATGGGTCTTTGGAAGTGCATGGAATAAAGGGATCCTAGATGTTTCAGGCACCATATACTCCAATTGTTTCTCAGTTAATAATCCCATGTCTGCACCTCTCTGCAGTAATAGTTGTAAGTCTGTCCGTATTCCAATAGTTGGATCACTATCAACTTTGCGGTATGTCCGTTCATCATTTAACATAAGCTGTAATTGTCCTTCATAGAGGCCACGGTCCAAGATCACCACTGAGCCGCCTTTATCTGAGTTTTTAATAATGATTCTATCGTTGGATTTTAATTTATTCAAGGCTGTTCGTTCCTGGACGGTCATGTTGTCATTATCCAGGATTCCACTATTAACCGCATGCAGCTTTTTAAGCTCCTCGAACACCACATGCTGATAATCATCCATGGCAGGAGATCTTGAAGCCAAAGGATAAAACTGCGGATTTGGCACTCTACTGGAAAAATCAGTGTCAGTTATTAAATCTAGATCTTCCCCATTGTTGGTACTCAATGATTCCAAATTCTGCAAAGTAACCTGTTCCATAAACATTAAATTCTCAAATTGATTTGGAGTATATGGTGCCTGAAACATCTAGGATCCCTTTATTCCATGCACTTCCAAAGACCCATAAGGGTGTTTTTCCTCCACCCTTTAGGCCAATCGTGTCTGGAATAGGGTCCCTGTTTGAAAACATCGGAACATGGCTGGATGAGAGACTCCAGCCCCTTATGAAGTCCTCTCCAGCATACATCAGGGACTCTAAACATGTTCTTACTGTAATGCAGGAAATTGAATGGCAAGAAGGCTACTCATGGATAAGTAGTGATGTTACTGCTTTGTATTCGTCTATACCCCACAGTTTGGCTTTAATTGCATTACAGGAACAGATGCTGGTTTGTACAAGCTATTCGGAAGAATTACAAGAATTTATTTTGGATATAATTTCTTTTTTGCTCAAAAATAATTATTTTATTTTTTTGAATCAGTTTTACATCCAGATCTGTGGCTGTAGCATGGGGGCAAAATTCTCACCATCGCTAGCCAATATTTACATGAATTGGTGGGAGAAGCAGTTCATTTACAACTCTTGGAACCCTTTTCTTTCAGATATATTCTGGTATGGTCGCTTCATAGACGATATTTTGATAATATGGCGTGGATGTGAAGCGGCCATACCAGAGTTTTTTAAGTACATTAATTCTAACATGTTCAATCTGAAATTTGTTTCTTGTAGCCAGCGTGAGTCTATTTCCTTCTTAGATCTCACTCTTGTTGGTGACTCAGTGAACAAACGAGTTAACTCTGAGCTCTACAGGAAAGATGTATCAGGGAACTCCCTTCTTTATGCGACTAGCCACCATCCTAAGCATATAGTAAGGAATATACCTGTGGGGGAATATGTTAGGGCCAGGAGATCTTGCAGTACTGAGACAGCCTATATAAGAGAATGCGAGGTCATTGATGGTAGACTGCGGCATAGGGGTTATGATAGAGCAATGATTAATAGAGCCAAGACTAAAGTAAATCTTGAATCCAGAGCACACTATTTGAAGCAGAAAATTCCTATGGAAAAAACAAATCAGAACAGTGTTCCAGTATTTTCTACCCAATATAGTAATAGCTTTTGGAAAATTACTGAGATTGTACGCAAGTTTTTGCCTATTTTATCTGTGGATAAAACTCTTAAAAATATTCTGGACACAGGTTGTAGATTTGTTTCTAGACGTGCCCCTACTATTGGCAGTCTCATCTCTCCTAGTGATGCATACCTGGCAAAACCTGCATGCAGTTCAATAAAAAACTGGTTACCTACATGTGGCTCCTATAAGTGCGGCAAAAAGCAGTGTGGGACATGCTCTCATATGTATAATACCAAAGAGAGTGTTAATTCCACTACTGGGAAACGCTATAAAATTAATTCTTTCATCAACTGCAGTTCAGATCACTGCGTCTATGTTATAACTTGCGAAAAATGTCGCAAACAGTATGTAGGCTCCACAAGCCGCACTTTAAGGAGACGCATTGGGGAACATTTATATGATATTATGAATCCCGCCTCTAGGAACTTGTCAGGGGCTTCACAGCATTTTTTATATAATCACAATGGGGATGTTAGTTCCTTTAAAGTGAATGCTGTGGAACAGATTCTAGCCCCTAGAAGAGGTGGAGATCGTATTCAGATACTGCGGGACAGGGAAGCCAGGTGGATTTTGACATACAATACCTGCATGCCAATGGGCATGAATATCAAAAGTGATTTAATGTATATATATTGATATGTTGATTATTGTTCTGAATGCTTTCGGTATTTATTGCATACAGGTATGCTTATGCTTGTAATCATTATTCATAATTTTCATAATTGGTCCATTTCTTTGAAAAGTGTCAATCCATGGAGATTAATGGATATAAATTTTTCCTGTATGGGATCTTATGGAATTTAATGAATTATATTTGGCACATCCCAAAGGGTTAAATTGATTCAGGAAGATCTCCTTTTTGCAATGTATTAGGCTGCTGCCTTACTGACATAATTGGGTTAACCTGTGTATGTTTGACCGGATGTAGCATTCTGGGAAGTGAAAGGGGTTTTTTTTTTTTTTTTGTTTTTTTTTTTCTATATATTATGTGTTTCATTTGGATAACATATGTCTATGACTAAGGGCCACAATGGCCAGAAACGCGTAAGACGCTTTCTTTTTAAAGAAAAAATTTTTTGGATGTCATTCTAATGATTGGTGTTTTAACAATTTTTCAATAAAATGAATTTTTAATTCACATCTATCTCGGACGTGTTGCTGGATCAGGAAAGGAATTTCCACTACTTGCTGCTTTATATTCCTGAACACGGAATTCATATCCCTGCACCGTTCTGGGTCCTGGAGCCAGGTGAAATAATACTACGGGTGAGCTGAAAAAAACTTTCCACCCTTGGCCTGTATCCAGTACCTGTGTCCTGTATCTGTAGCCTATATCCAGTACCTGAGTCATGTACAAACAGCCACCATTCAGTAGTTGTGTCCTGCATATTCGTAGCCAAGTTCCAGTCGGTACCACCCATCCTCCCAGTGTCAGTCGTTCTGTCTGTACCTGCCATTTCCTGTTATCTAGCCAGTACCAGCTGTTCTGTCTGTTCCTGTCAGTTACCCAAAATCGGTATCTGCATTGCTGAACCACTGGGGTCAGCTGCTGCAGAACCAGGGACTGTCCTGGTGTGGTACCTGGCGGCTACATTCCAGCATAAGCCTATCTTCACCATCAGAGGCTCTAATCAAGATGAGGTAGTCACTTAGTCACGCCCCTTCAGGGTAAATCTGGACCCGTGGCGCAGTGGGTCCACAGCCACCAGTGGGATACAAGTTACACAAATGATGAAAAAATAGAAACACTTTTCAAAATATCTCAATTTATTCAGTATAAGAAATAAGCACCAAGTACAGAAATACACTTATGTACCTTGGCATGCTATAAGTGAGATAGCTATCTGATGAATGTTCTACCACTGTGAATGCACTTGGGCAAATCAAGATCCCTTTCCAATTGAGGAGTCTTTAAAACCTCCAACTTCGACTCCTCAATTTACCTGATTCCAACTCCGACTCCATGACTCCGACTCCCTCATACAGTTTAAACCAGACGTTTCCATCCACTATAAAGACACATCTGCATGTTTTTCTCACTATCTCACATGAAATCAGAATAAACCTTTCCCGTTTTAGGTCAATAAGGATTACCAAAATTATTTATATTTACCAAATGCCAGAATAGTGAGAGAGAGAATGTTTTAAGGCATTTTTATTACTTTCTGCACATTAATTCGTTTACATACATTTCATTAGTATTAAGTACCATTGCCCTTAAACTGTATGACTTGGTTCAAACGTCTTGGATCTCCTTCCACAAGCTTCTCACAATAGCTGGTAGGAATTTGGGCCCATTCTCCCTGACAGAACTGGTGTAACTGATCCATGCTTGTGGGTCGCCTTGCTCGCACCAGCCTTTTCAGCTTTGCCCATACATTTTCAATAGGATTGAGATAATAATGTATAATATTTATTCACTTATATATTGCAATTAATTCCATTGTGCTTCACATTGATCAGCAATCAGGGCTTTATCATGGCCACTCCAAAACATTGACTTTGTTATTAGTGATGAGCGAGTACTAAAAAGCTCGGGTGCTCGAAGCTCGGGCCGAGCCTCCCAAGATACTCGTGTACTCGGGCCGAGCAACGAGCCCAATGTTATCCTATGGGAGACCCGAGTATTTTTGTGAAATGACCCCCCGGCAGCATGGAGAAACCCTAAAAATGTCACAAAAGTCTCAGAAGAGTGCTCAAATGACATGGCAACAGCATGGGGAAGACCCCTTGAAGCATTTATCACTGAAAAGTCACAGCTGTGAACAATTTTGTCCGCGTTTTACGCCATTTTTACGGACTCACCAGAAAACCTTCCAAAATGACCCCAAAATGATTTTTCATGGCGGAAATGTTAAGGGCACATACCCAATAGTGAGATAGAGCTGGTGTATGTTACTTTTTGAGATTAATACATGAAAGATTTTACGTGAAAACATTGTGTGGCACTCCGATGTCCCTGAGAAGAGACGTACATGAAGGCCTCTTGAGTCTAATGTGCCCATTTTGAGGAAGTGAGTCTTTGTAGTATTTTCCTTTGCCAGGGCAGTCCAAAATTGTGAGGTTCACCAATGCCCCTGCATACAGACGTGCATGAGGGCCTGTAAACCTGAAGTGCCCATTGTAAGGAAGTGGGTCTATTGTACTATAGCCCTTAGGCAGGGCAGCCAAAAATTGGGAGGCTCCACGTTGTCCCTGGGTAGAGACGTGCATGAGGGCCTCAAAACATTAAGTGTCCATTTTAAGGAAGTGGGTGTATTATAGTATAGCCCTTAGGCAGGGCAGCCAAAAATTGGGAGGCTCCACATTGTCCCTGGATAGAGACGTGCATGATGGCCTGTAAACCTGAAGTGCCCATTGTAAGGAAGTGGGTCTATTTCAGTATAGCCCTTTGCCAGGGCAGCCAAAAATTGGGAGGCTCCACATTGTCCCTGGATAGAGACGTGCATGATGGCCTTTAAACCTGAAGTGCCCATTGTAAGGAAGTGGGTCTATTTCAGTATAGCCCTTTGCCAGGGCAGCCAAAAATTGGGAGGCTCCACATTGTCCCTGGATAGAGACGTGCATGATGGCCTGTAAACCTGAAGTGCCCATTGTAAGGAAGTGGGTCTATTTCAGTATAGCCCTTTGCCAGGGCAGCCAAAAATTGGGAGGCTCCACATTGTCCCTGGATAGAGACGTGCATGATGGCCTGTAAACCTGAAGTGCCCATTGTAAGGAAGTGGGTCTATTTCAGTATAGCCCTTTGCCAGGGCAGCCAAAAATTGGGAGGCTCCACATTGTCCCTGGATAGAGACGTGCATGATGGCCTGTAAACCTGAAGTGCCCATTGTAAGGAAGTGGGTCTATTTCAGTATAGCCCTTTGCCAGGGCAGCCAAAAATTGGGAGGCTCCACATTGTCCCTGGATAGAGACGTGCATGATGGCCTTTAAACCTGAAGTGCCCATTGTAAGGAAGTGGGTCTATTTCAGTATAGCCCTTTGCCAGGGCAGCCAAAAATTGGGAGGCTCCACATTGTCCCTGGATAGAGACGTGCATGATGGCCTGTAAACCTGAAGTGCCCATTGTAAGGAAGTGGGTCTATTTCAGTATAGCCCTTTGCCAGGGCAGCCAAAAATTGGGAGGCTCCACATTGTCCCTGGATAGAGACGTGCATGATGGCCTTTAAACCTGAAGTGCCCATTGTAAGGAAGTGGGTCTATTTCAGTATAGCCCTTTGCCAGGGCAGCCAAAAATTGGGAGGCTCCACATTGTCCCTGGATAGAGACGTGCATGATGGCCTTTAAACCTGAAGTGCCCATTGTAAGGTAAGGAAATGGGTCTATTTCAGTATAGCCCTTTGCCAGGGCAGCCAAAAATTGGGAGGCTCCACATTGTCCCTGGATAGAGACGTGCATGATGGCCTTTAAACCTGAAGTGCCCATTGTAAGGAAGTGGGTCTATTTCAGTATAGCCCTTTGCCAGGGCAGCCAAAAATTGGGAGGCTCCACATTGTCCCTGGATAGAGACGTGCATGATGGCCTTTAAACCTGAAGTGCCCATTGTAAGGAAGTGGGTCTATTTCAGTATAGCCCTTTGCCAGGGCAGCCAAAAATTGGGAGGCTCCACATTGTCCCTGGATAGAGACGTGCATGATGGCCTTTAAACCTGAAGTGCCCATTGTAAGGAAGTGGGTCTATTTCAGTATAGCCCTTTGCCAGGGCAGCCAAAAATTGGGAGGCTCCACATTGTCCCTGGGTAGAGACGTGCATGAGGGCCTCAAAACATTAAGTGTCCATTTTAAGGAAGTGGGTGTATTATAGTATAGCCCTTAGGCAGGGCAGCCAAAAATTGGGAGGCTCCACGTTGTCCCTGGGTAGAGACGTGCATGAGGGCCTCAAAACATTAAGTGTCCATTTTAAGGAAGTGGGTGTATTATAGTATAGCCCTTAGGCAGGGCAGCCAAAAATTGGGAGGCTCCACGTTGTCCCTGGGTAGAGACGTGCATGAGGGCCTCAAAACCTTAAGTGTCCATTTTAAGGAAGTGGGTGTATTATAGTATAGCCCTTAGGCAGGGCAGCCAAAAATTGGGAGGCTCCACGTTGTCCCTGGGTAGAAACGTGCATGAGGGCCTCAAAACATTGTTCCCATTGCAAAGGAGCGGGTCTCCTGTCGTTGTAATGTCCATTCTGCAAAGAATGGGCGAAAAAATTTACCACTGGGGGTATACCTGAAACAAAGGCCTAAGTATTGCAATTTGTAACGGTCATCATCATGGTGGCGCATGAGGAGAAGGAGGAGGAGTCCAGCGATTATCCAAAGTCCAGAAGTGTGTACCCATGGGTGAGTGGAGGTACATGGCAAACTTTAAATTCCGCTCTCATTTGCTGGTGGTGTGGTGAAGTCTGGCCCAATCCAACCCTTGTTCATCTTGATCAGAGTCAGCCTGTCAGCATTTTCAGTTGACAGGCGGGTGCGTTTATCTGTAATGATTCCACCTGCGGCACTAAAAACACGCTCTGACAAAACGCTAGCAGCAGGGCAGGCCAGGACTTCCAAGGCGTAGAGAGCCAATTCATGCCACGTGTCCAGCTTGGATACCCAATAATTGTAAGGCACAGAGGAATGTCGGAGTACAGTTGTTCGATCTGCAAGGTACTCCTTCAGCATCTGGGCAAACTTAGGATTTCTTGTGGCACTACCCCGCACCTCAGGGGCTGTGGTACGTGAGGGGCTGAGAAAACTGTCCCACATCTTAAAGACTGTTCCCCTACCTCTGGCGGATTGGACTTGTGCCTCTCTCGGCTGTACGCCTCGGTTGTCCACTGATTCATGACCTATGCCGCTAGCGTTTTGTGAGGGGAATGCTTTGCCTACTTCCGTGAGTATGGCCTTCCGAAACTGCTGCATTTTGGTTGACCTCTCCTCCACGGGAATAAGAGACAAAAAGTTCTCCTTGTAGCGTGGGTCTAACAGTGTTACCAACCAGTAATGATTGTCGGCCAAGATGTTCTTAACGCGAGGGTCACGAGACAGGCAGCTTACCATAAAGTCAGCCATGTGCGCCAGACTCTTAACAGCCAGGACTTCAGTAGCCTGACCAACAAGATGACTGAACATGCTGTCCTCCTCCTCCTCCTCCTCCTCCTCCTCCTCATCTACCCTGTCCTCTGGCCAGCCACGCTGAACCGAGGATATGACTGGTGTGCATGTCATATCCTCAATTTGGCCGGAGAGTTGCTCCATGTCTTCATCCTCCTCCTCGTCATAGTCCTCCACTGCACGTTGTGATGAGACGAGGCTGGGCTGTGTGTTATCACCCACACCCACTACTGTTTCTTGCTGCAACTCATCGCGCTCCGCCTGCAATGCATCATGTTTGTTTTTCAGCAGAGACCGTTTTAGAAGGCAGAGTAGCGGTATGGTGACGCTAATAATGGCGTCATCACCACTCACCATCTTGGTGGAGTCCTCAAAGTTTTGGAGGATGGTACATAGGTCTGACATCCATCTCCACTCCTCAGGTGTTATGTGTGGAGTTTGACCCATTTCCCGACGGCTTAGGTGATGCAGGTACTCAACAACTGCCCTCTTCTGCTCACATATCCTGACCAACATGTGCAGAGTTGAATTCCAACGCGTGGGGACATCACACACCAGTCTGTGAGCCGGAAGATGCAAACGGCGCTGAAAGCCGGCAAGGCCGGCTGAAGCAGTAGGTGACTTTCGAAAATGTGCAGACAGGCGGCGAACTTTTACCAGTAGATCAGACAGCTCTGGGTATGACTTTATAAACCGCTGAACCACGAGGTTGAGCACATGGGCCACGCATGGAACATGTGTCAGCTGGCCTCGCCTCAAAGCCGCCACCAGGTTCCGGCCATTGTCACACACGACCTTTCCTGGCTTTAGGTTCAGAGGTGTGAGCCAGTGATCTGCCTGCTGTTTCAGAGCTGTCCACAGCTCTTCTGCATTGTGGGGTTTGTCACCTATGCAGATTAGCTTCAGCACAGCCTGTTGCCGCTTCGCCGAGGCAGTGCTGCAGTGCTTCCAGCTTGTGACTGGTGTGGAGGGCACAGTGGATGAGGATGCGCAGGAGGAGGAGGAGGCTGAAGAGCATGACATTCCGGAGCTGTAGAGTGTGGGTGAAACACTGACTGAGGTAGGGCCTGCAAACCTTGGTGTGGGAAGGACGTGTTCCGTCCCTCGCTCAGACTGGGTCCCAGCTTCCACAATATTAACCCAGTGTGCCGTCAACGAGATGTAGCGGCCTTGCCCACAAGCACTTGTCCACGTGTCTGTGGTTAGGTGGACCTTGGGTGAAACAGCGTTGTTCAGGGCACGTGTGATGTTTTGTGACACGTGGTTATGCAACGCGGGGACGGCACACCGGGAGAAATAGTGGCGGCTGGGGACCGAGTAACGTGGGACAGCTGCCGCCATCAGGTCACGGAATGCTTCAGTCTCCACCAGCCTAAAAGGCAACATTTCCAGCGCAAGCAGTCGCGAAATGTTAGCATTTAGAACTGTGGCATGTGGGGTGTTGGCAGTGTATTTGCGCCTGCGTTCAAAGGTTTGCTGAATGGATAACTGAACGCTGCGCTGGGACAAGGACGTGCTTGATGATGGTGTTCTTTCTGCGTAGGCAACTGCAGGTGCAGGAGTGGAGGAGGCTTGTTCGCAGGCAGCATGGACAGAGGATTGGCTCGCATGCACAACCAGCGAAGACGTAGCAGTGACATCAGCAAGCACTGCTCCTCGACTCTGTTGTACTTCCCACAAAGTCGGGTGCTTGGCTGACATGTGCCTGATCATGCTGGTGGTGGTCAGGCTGCTAGTTTTGGTACCCCTGCTGATGCTGGCACGGCGGGTGTTGCAAATGGCCTTTTTTGAATCATCTGGATCCAACTTAAAAAACTGCCAGACTCGGGAAGACCTAACATTTGTACAGGCACCTTGTGTCGTCGTGTTGTTCCGGGGAACGGTTGCCTGACTTCTGCCTGGGGCCACCACCCTGCTTCTTACTGCCTGTTGTGATGCTACGCCTCCCTCCCCCTGTGCACTGCTGTCCTCGCTCTGCATATCCTCCTGCCAGGTTGGGTCAGTTACTGGATCATCCACCACGTCGTCTTCCTCTTCCGCACCCTGCTCCTCCTCCTGACTTGCTGACAATTGTGTCTCATCATCGTCCACCACTTGTTGAGACACGTTGCCAACTTCGTGAGAACGTGGCTGCTCAAATATTTGGCCATCTGTACAGACGATCTCCTCATGACCCACTTCAATATGAGCTGGCGAGAGGCCAGAATGTGTGAATGGAAACGTGAACAGCTCTTCCGAGTGTCCAAGTGTGGGATCATTAATGTCCGAGGAGGACGTGTACTCAGCCTGGTGGTAGGAAGGAGGATCAGGTTCAGAAATGTGCGGTGCAGTATCACGGCTACTGACACTTGACCGTGTGGAAGACAGAGTGTTTGTGGTGGTGCCAATCTGACTGGAAGCATTATCTGCTATCCAACTAACAACCTGTTGACACTGGTCTTGGTTCAAGAGCGGTGTACTGCTGCGGTCCCCAAGAATTTGGGACAGGACGTGCGAGCGACTAGATGTGGCCCTTTGTTGTGGCGAAATTAGAGCTTGCCCACGACCTCGGCCTCTGCCTGCACCACCATCACGTCCACTTCCTTGTTCCTTGCCAATGCCCTTGCGCATTTTGCAATGCTGTGCACTGCTGACGTGTATATTCACTACTTGTGCGTTATATCAAAGTGTGTGGAAATTGCACACAAGTGCACCTGTACGCTGCCACCAACAGGCACACACGTGCGGTTTTAAAAACCAAGCACGGACGCAATAATAACCTAACAGGTTTTTTTGGGGAGCAACAATTACAGACAAGTCAGACACTATCTGGACTGTTTTACACTGTGTACACCAGCCCCAGATATGATGAAGGCTGGTATACGGTCACCACTACCCTGCCTGCCTGCCTGCCTGTATACTGGTACAATAGTCCTGACAAGGACTCTTTTGGTCACTAGCCTGTATTCAGACCTGGCTATACCCTGCCTGTATATAGCAACAATAGTCCTGAGAAGGACTCTGCTACTGTACTCCGACCTGGCTATACCCTGCCTGCCTGTATACAACTAGAATAGTCCTGAGAAGGACTTTTGGTCACACTGTTTGCAGCCCTGCAACTGAAAAAGCTATAAAGGGCCGCAAAGCTTTCCCTGAATCAGCGACACTCTCCCTACACTGACTGTCTGAATAGCTGTGAGCAGAGCACAGCGCGCCGGCCGATATAAAGGCTCGGTCACGCTGTGCAGGCCGGCCAATCACTGCAATTCCACAACTAACAGGGCTGTGGCATTGCAGTGGTCTGCCAGCCAATCCCTGCATGAGGGCTGGCTCTCAAAAGAGCGCCAACATGCAGAAATGAAGACCACGAGTACAGCACGAGTATCGCGAGATTACTCGGTCCCCGCCGAGCAGCCCGAGTACAGCGATACTCGTGCGAGTACCGAGTAGTGACAAGCATGCTCGCTCATCACTATTTGTTATCCTTAAGCCAGTTTGTAACCAGTTTGGACGTATGCTTTGGGTCATTGTTCATTTGGAAGACCCATTTCTGCCCAAGCTTTAAGTTCTTGGCTGATGTCTTGAGATGTATGCTTCAGTATTGCTACATAATCCTCTTTCCTCATAATGCCATCTATTTTGTAAAGTGCACCAGACCTTCCTGCAGCAAAACAACCACACTCCTGTTTTGCACAGTTGGGATGATATTCTTAGGCTTCAAAGCTTCTCCCTTTTTCCTTCAAACGTAACGATGGTCATTATGGCCGAACAGTTCAATTTTAATTTGATCAGACCACAGGACATGTCTCCAAAACGGAAGGTTTTTGTTCTTGTGCGCATTTGCAAACATTAATCTGTCTTTTTTACGTTTCTTTTGGAGTAATGGCTTCTTCCTGCCAGAGTGGCCTTTCATCCCATGTTGATACAGTCCTCGTTTCACTGTGGCTAATGACACAATCTTACCGGCTTCTGCCAGCATCTTCATAAGGTTTTTTGCTTTTGTTCTTGAGTTGATATGCAGAAATCTGTACAAAGCATGTTCATCTCTGGTACACAGAACCCCTCTCCTTCTTGAGCCGTGTAGTGGCTGAACATTCCCATCTTGTTTGTCTTGTGTATAATTGTTTGTACAGACGAACAAGGCACCTTCAGGTATCTGGAAATTGCACACAAAGATGAATCAGACTTGTGCAAGTCCACAATTTTTCTCCTGAGACCATAGCTGATTTATTTTGACTTTCCCATGATGCTACACAAAGAAGCAGTTTGTTTCAGGTATGCATTAAAATACAGCCACAGGTGTGTCCCTAATTAACTCAGATGTTGCCAATTAATCTATCAGAAACTTCCAAAGACATGACATCATCATATGGGCTGTCCTATATTGTTTAACCCCATAGCGACGGCCTAACGTCTCAAGACGTCGGAAAAACAGGGTACTTATTCTGTTCCGACGTCTTGAGACGTCAGGCCGGAAAAACCCTGTAGCGCCCCCCAGTGACGAACAATCTCGGGGGTTTCAGCTACCGGGGGTAGCTGAGACCCCCCAGATTATGAATCGGGGTGTTTTGTATGCACCCCGTTAATGCGATCGCCGGTATACACCGTATACCGGCGACAACATAAAAAAAAAAAAAATGGCTGGTAAAATTTATTTATTTCTCATCTGACGTGATCAAACATGTCAGATGAGAAATAAATGTGAGCCCTTAGTGCCCCCAAAGCCCCCGGTACCGGAGAAATCCATCCAACCCCCCCCCCCTCCGGAAAATCCAAGATGGCGCCGACGCGCGCTGAAAACTCCCGCCGCCGCCGCCTCTGCATTCATTTCCCTCCGATCTGAAATGATCAAACATTTCAGATCGGAGGGAAATGTCCCCCTCCTGACCTCTCCTCCGGTACACCGGAGCTCTTTGGTCCCTGGAGCCCCCTCCAGTTCTTCAGAGCCCCCCTCCGGAGCGTGCAAGATGGCGCCGACGCGCGCTGAAAACTGCCGCCGCCGGCTCTGCATTCATTTCCCTCCGATCTGAAATGATCAAACATTTCAGATCGGAGGGAAATGTCCTCCCCCTGACCCCTCCTCCGGTCCACCGGAGCCCTCTGGTCACCGGAGCCCCCTCCGGGTCTCCAGAGCCACCCCCCCTCCCCCGCATTCATTCTGCTCTTTCTGCCGCATGTGACACGTCACATGCGGCAGAAAGGTGTCCCCAGGTCCCCCCAGGTCCCACTAGGTCACCCCCCATCACCCCCCCCCAGCCCCCCAGCCCCCCAGCCCCCGAGCCCCCGGTCATACGTTATCTGTCTGGTGATCCGTCCCGCGATCACGCCGCCTCCTTCTTGAATGCTGACGGCGCATGCGCAGACAGCGGCTGTCAGCTGGATTCCTCCCCCGGTCCACAGTGGAGCAGCCTGTGCATCAGCGATGTCAGTCTTGCAGGGACGCTGACGTCGCTGATGCACAGGCTGCTCCACTGTGGACCGGGGGAGAGTGAGTGCAGTAATCAGCAGTCTCTCCATGTGAGGAGTGTGGTCCTCACATGGAGAGACTGCTGTTCCAGAAAATGGGGGGTACGTTCTGTGAGCGTGCCCCTCATATTCTGGAATGAGGTTACTGCAGGTCACTCTGCCCTAAGTTGGACCGGGGCAGTGTGAGTGCAGTATTCTCAGATTACTGCACCCACACTGCTCATGGAGAGCTTGCTCTTCCAGAAAATGGGGGATACGTTCCCTGAACGTGCCCCCCATATTCTAGAAGATCCAGAGTCGGCGTGGGACCTCACGGATTACAGCGGATTACAGCGACCGTAATTTCTTTATTTTCAATAAATTGGGGAAAGAGGAATGTTTCGGGGAGTTTTTTTTTCAAATAAATTTTTTTTTGTCTTTTTTTTTTGTCTATTACTTGACTGGGTTAGTGATGTCGGGTATCTGTTTAGATGCCGTGACATCACTAACCCCAGGGCTTGATGCCAGGTGACATTACAGCTGGTATCAACCCCATATATTACCCCGTCTGCCACCGCACCAGGGCGCGGGATGAGCTGGGGCGAAGCGCCAGGATTGGCGCATCTAATGGATGCACCACTTCTGGGGCGGCTGCGGCCTGCTATTTTTAGGCTGGGAAGAGTCCAATAACCATGGCTCTTCCCACCCTGAGAATACCAGACCCCAGCTGTCCGCTTCACCTTGGCTGGTGATCTAATTTGGGGGGGACTCCACGTTTTTTTTTTTTTAAAAAAAACGCCTGGGGAGCCCTCCAAATTGATCACCAGACAAGGTGAAGCTGTCAGCTGTGGTTTGCAGGCTACAGCTGTCTGCTTTACCCTAGCTGGCTATCAAAAATGGGGGGGACCCCACGTCGTTTATTTTAATTATTATTTTTTTGGGGGGCTAAATACAAGGCTAGGCACCCTTTAGTGCCACATGAAAGGCACTAAAGGGCGCCAGCTTAGAATATGCAGGGGGTGGGACGTTATATATGTTTGACATGTATCCATTCATCCATTGTAGCATTTTAGGCTGTGCGCCCACAATCGGGATTTGCAGCGTTTTGGGCGCAGAGTGTTTTCCCTGCGTCCATAACGCTGCATTGTGCAGTAGAAGCACAGTGGAAGGATTTTTAGAAATCCCATGCCCAATGTGCTTGCCCAATGTGCTTCTTTTCTCCGCCACATAAACTGACCTGTGGCGCAGCTTCCTGAGCCTCAGCATGTCAATTTATGCTGCGGAGATGAGTGTTCTCTGCAGGTAGCATAGAGCTCCACAGCGGCCTGAACCCAAATCGTGGGCATGAGCAGCTGCGTTCTCCCGTGGACAACACTCACATCTTTGCAGGAGGCTGACACTGTGTACTAGACGCCGTGTCGCTGGCTCATGGCCACATAGCCTAAAAGTGAGACATTGGTTGCTACAGCAACATTTTTGTGAAGTACCTGTGGATTCAAAATGCTTATTATACTCCTGAATAAAATCCAGTTTCCAAAATGGGGTCACTTGTGGGGGTTTCTAATGTATAGGTACCCAAGGGGCCCTGCAAATGTGACATGGTGCCCGCAATTTATTTCAACTTTTCCAGAATTCAAATGGTGCTGCTTCCATTCCAAGCCCTCCCATTTATCCAAACAGAGGTTTTTGGCCACATGTGGGGTATCCCTGTGCTCATAAGACATTGGATAACAACCTGTTGGGTCCACGGTTTGTTGTTGTCTCTTGAAAAAGTGAGAAATTTGATGCTGAAGCAACATTTTTGTGAAAAAAATGAAAATTTTCAATATGGCAACCTAAGCTTATCAAATTCTGTGAAGTATTCGTGGATTCAAACTGCTCACTATACACCTAGATAAAAGCCTTGAGGTGTCTTGTTTCCAGAATGGAGTCACTTGTGGGGGACCTCCACTGTTTAGGCACCTCAGGGGCTCTCCAAATGCAACCTGGCGTCCGCTATTGATTCCAGCCAATTTTGCAGTCAAATGGCACTCCTTCCCTTCCGAGCCCTGCCATGCGCCCAAACAGTTGATTTCCACCACATATAAGGTATCGCCAAACTCAGGAGAAATTGCACAATAAATGTTATGCTGAATTTTTTCCTTTTACTCTTGTAAAAAAAAAGCTACCTGGTTGAAATAACAATTTTGTGGTAAAATTTTTTTTTTTTTTTTTCATGGCTCAACGTTATAAAATTCTGTGAAGCACCTGGGGGTTCAGGGTACTCACCAAACATCTAGATAAATTCCTTGAGGGGCCTAGTTTCCAAAATGGGGTCACTTGTGTGGGGTTTCTGCTGTTTAGGTACCTTAGGGGTCCTCCAAATGTGACATGGTGCCCGCAATCTTTTTCAGCCAAATTTCCTTTCCAAAATTCAAATATTGCTCCTTTCGTTCCAAGCCCTCCCATTTGTCCAAACAAAGGTTTCAGACCACATGTGAGGTATCACCGCGCTCATAAAAAAGTGGTTAACAAACCTTGAGGTCAAATTTTTGGAATTACCTCTTGAAAAAGTGAGAAAATTGATGCTAAAGCAACATTTTTGAGAAAATTATTAAAATTTTCAATATGACAACGTAACGTTAACAAAATCTGTGAAGTACCTGTGGATCTAAAATGCTCACTATACCCCTAGATAGAAGCCTTGAGGGGTCTAGTTTCCAAAATGGTGTCACTTGTGAGGGGTTTCTTCTGTTTAGGTACCTTAGCGGACCTGTAAATGCAACATGGTGCTCGCAATCTATTTCAGCCAAATTTGCTTTCCAAAATTCAAATATTGCTCCTTCTGTTCCGAGCCCTCCCATTTGTCCAAACAGAGGTTTCTGACCACATGTGGGGTATCGGCGCACTCATAAGAAAGTGGGGAACAAGTTTTGGGGTCCATTTTGTTGTGTTAGTTCTTCTAAAAGTGAATAAATTTGGGTTAGAGCAACATTTTTAGGTAAAATTTAATTTTTGCTTTTTTTCATTCCACATTGCTTTTGTTCATGTGAAGCACCTGAAGGGTTAATAAACTTCTTGAATGTGGTTTTGAGTACTTTGGGGGGTGCAGTTTTTATAATGGTGTCACTTTTGGGTATTTTCTGTCATCTAGGCCTATTGAAGTCACTTCAAATGTGATGTGGTCCCTAAAAAAATGGTTTTGTAAATTTTGATGTAAAAATGAGAAATCGCTGATAAACTTTGAACCCCTCTAACTTCCTAACAAAAAAAAATTTTGTTTCCAAAATTGTGCTGATGTAAAGTAGACATGTGGGAAATGTTATTTATTAACTATTTTGTGTCACAGAAATCTCTGGTTTAACGGTATAAAAATTCAAAAGTTGAAAATTGCTAAATTTTCAAAATTTTTGCCAATATTCAATTTTTTTCTTCAATAAACGCAAAAAATATTGTCCTAAATTTGGTACTAACATGAAGTCCAATATGTGACGAAAAAACAATCTCAGAATCACCGGGATCCGTTGAAGCGTTCCAGAGTTATAACCTCATGAAGTGACACTGGTCAGAATTGCAAAATTTGGTCTGGTCATTAAGGTGAAAATTAGCTCCGTCACTAAGGGGTTAAAGGCAAAATTCTCATAGTGTATGCAAACATTTGACTTTGCAGAAAGTAATAAAAATTACTCTGGCATTTGGCAAATATAAATAATTTTGGTTTCCTAATTGACCTAAAACGGGAAAGGTTTATCCTGATGTCATGTCAGATAGTGACAAAAACATGCAGATGTGTCTTTTTAGATATTGTATGTAAGCCTCTGGTCTAAACTGTACATGACTTATGTTTGTGATAAATTTACTGTAGTAAAATGGTAACATCACTACTTATATCATGTAGGTGAAGTGCAGCACAGATTCATCTCAACTAAAAAGCCCAGATGCTTTGCTCAGGAATGGAATAGTCATTTATAGGACATTTCATAACTTTCCCAAATTCTTATGAAAAAATATTCATCACATACTACCTTGAACCGCTGTTCCCAGTTCATTATATATTTTAGGAGTTGGTCAATTTTATACTGACTCCAACTCCGACTACCACAAAATGGACACTGACTCAGACTCCACAGCCTTGGTCGGGAGACAACATGATTAAGCAATGGAGGCTGCTCATAGTATCATGAACAACTCAAAGGCTGGCATTGTGGTATTCAAAAATGGCTCCTGGAACACTTTGGAGGAATGGACTTACAAGTAGTTTCACCAACAAATCAATATATCGTCGAGTTGTTAGTGTACCTGGAATGAAGACTGGTGGGGTATGGCTTTTCAAATTCAATTTGATATATTCCAGGGGTTAATTTTATCTCAAAAATATATTATAAACCCCAACTTTTTTTAAAAAAATCCTTTATTATACCAAAAGCTAAACAGACTCATAGACATAAATACATACAATGTCTCAGCTGGATTCAACCAATAAGGGGGTAGATACATTGCAATATACAATTCATCCTTCTTTCACGATTCGATACCTATTTCCCCTCGTCAAAAAATTCCTCAGAGGGAAAAATTGCAATTTTTCAAAGATTTATATATACTTCATACCATTATTCACATTATATATATATTTTTAAATACCTATTAAACTCACCGTCACACAGTGGTTTAGGAGCTGAATACAGAGACAAAAAGATATTTCGTCTCTATATCTAGTTCCAACCCCTATCCAGTTTTTGAGACCATAAAAACACACTTATGATAATGTCATCCCTGGTCACTCTTTTTGATGTTTTTGACAGCTACTCGACATCCAAATCACATCCTCAACTGGTCAATTGAACAGAGGAAAAAACAGGGATAACTTTTTTGAAAAAAAGCACATCCTGGAATACCCTAGGTTATTCCTAACAGAACCAACACCCAATATGTGGTGCAAACTCATCTACCGAACTGTTATTTTAGATACCATGCACCCTATAGAATGCCAAAGGTCATTCTCTACAGAACAGAGACTTAATATCGGCCCAAGGCCATCATCTGAACTGTTAGAAAAAAGATTTTTTCAGCAAAGCAACAAACATATGCCAAAGATAATACAAAATAAAAAAGTCCAGTAACCATAATTTGTTCCTTAATAGGATTCTTGATAGATGAAATATTTATCACATATCCACTTGAGAATGTCATATAAAATAATATCCTTCTTCATAGAGGTAGTTGATTTCAGACATGTGAAATGTCACAGGTTCCTTTTGGTAATGGTTAGACACTCTGTGCTTGATAGCTTCACAATCTTGGGATACAATTTACACCTTACACCTCGACGCTTTCCCCCCCTTGTATGATAGAGCCAAAGGGTTCATCAGGAGGTTTTATTGATCCATGAGTTTAATATCAATATTCAATATGGATCTAAAAGAGGAAGAGAGAAATATATACAATCTCTCAGTATAGATAAGAAACGCTTCCCAACATACACATAAGAAGACTACACCGTCAAGATCTTACTCAAAATGAGGCTATAAATGATCCCATTAGATACCAATTGCCCCATTCCATATACATATTCCCTACATCAAAACAGGTCTACTCCTTACAAATGAAAAGGAGAGCACAAATATGTATGCATATATCTAAATCAGTAACCCCAAATACAATCATATAGACCAAGTCAGTCAGCTGATTTTAAAAAGATACAATAGATATAGACAATGTCACTTACCCCAAAATCACCTCAGATAAAGTATGGTATGCCAAACCGGACCACTACAGCAATCGTTTAGGGGTCCAAGTAAGATGTGACAGTAGAAACTGTCAAAAAAAATTTAAATCTAATAATAAGGAACAGTGTCTTGCTCTGGGAGTAGAGGAGGAGGATATAGAGGTCTTCGGAGATTTGATGGATCTTGTTAATGATGAATTGCCAGAATTAGGAAAGGGTCCCTTTACCGATTTAAAAAGAAAAAGTACTAAGATGCCTCCCTCTGGGGACTATGGTAAAATCGACTTATTCCTACAGCTAGTTGAAAAGGATCTTGGAAGACTGGGACCTCATAATGGTAATGTGCCATCTAATCTTAGTCAGGTGGAATGGGAAGCATTGATGAGTTTGGAGAAAAATAGACATGTTGTCCTCAAGTCCTCCGACAAGGGGGGCAACATTGTTGTTTTAGATCATGAAGAATATAACTCCATGTGTATGAGAATCCTGAAGGATAATGATACGTATGGAATTCTCAAGACTGATCCCACTGAACGGTTTCTTAGGGATTTGGTTGTGTTAATAGATGAAGCCTTGGATACTGGTTTAATCTCAGCCCAGGAGCACAAGTTCCTTGTCCCTACTCATCCGGTGGTGCCTACCTTTTATGCACTTCCAAAATTGCATAAGGGGGTGGAACCATTGAGGGGAAGGCCCATTGTGGCCGGAATAGGTTCGATTGGTCAGAACGTCGGAATTTATGTTGATAAAATATTGCGGCCTTTTGTTGTATCACTGTCCACATACTTAAGAGATACATCGGACCTTCTATTGAAATTGGAGGGGATGACAGTGGATCAGGGAACGTTCTTGGCATCGATCGACGTGGAGGCGCTCTATAGTAGTATCGTGCATGAGAAGGGTTTACAAGCTGTCCGATACTATCTATCTGGGAGGGCCGTCCACTTCGGCCGGCACAATGATTTTGTCCTCGATCTACTGTCATTTGTCTTGCACCATAACTATTTTTTATACGGCGGTAAGTACTTCCATCAACTCAGGGGGACTGCGATGGGCTTCTCATGTGCGCCCAGCTATGCAAATCTCCTCCTGGGTTGGTGGGAGGAAACCGTTGTATTTTCTGGGGAATATAAATGGTGGCAAGATAAGATAAGTGCATGGTACAGATATATAGACGACGTTTTGATCATCTGGACTGGGACTAGGGATGAATTTGTGCAAATGGTGGAGGAACTAGGTGTGAATAGTTTTAATCTAAGGTTCACATACGAGATAGACCAGCAGAAAATATCGTTCCTTGATCTTCTTATCTCATTGGATGAGAAAGGCTCTATTCACACAACCATATTTAGGAAACCTACATCAACTAATAGATTATTGCGATGGGAGAGTCATCACCCCCTGTCCCTTCGGAAGGGTATTCCAAAGGGACAATACCTTAGAGCAAGGCGCAACTGTTCTGAGATTAACTCTTTCAAATTGGAGGCTTCCAATTTGAGGGAAAGATTTAGAAACAGAGGGTATCCTGAGATGGCCCTGAATGGAGCTTTTCAACATGCTCTCCATAAACAGAGGAGTTCCCTGCTAGTCCCAAATACACAGAGAATTAACCCGGATGAAATCAGGGTTATTGGTACTTATAATGTGCAGGCGGAACGAATTTTTGGAATTTTGAGGAGACACTGGGGCATTTTGAAGGCGGATGAATCTATAGGAGATAATATCTCGGAGGTCCCCAGGATAACTTTCAGGATAGGTAGGTCATTAGCAGACCGATTGGTGCATAGCCACTATAAGAAACCACTATCGGAGGGGACGTGGCTGAACCGTCGGATTTGCGGCACTTTTAGATGTGCTAGATGCCACTTCTGTGATTGGATTAATGTTTCTAAGTATTCGGTTAGTGTAGCCACAGGAAATAAGTATTTTCTGAGGGACTTTGCAAATTGTCTGACAAAAGGGGTAGTATACCTGTGACATTTCACATGTCTGAAATCAACTACCTCTATGAAGAAGGATATTATTTTATATGACATTCTCAAGTGGATATGTGATAAATATTTCATCTATCAAGAATCCTATTAAGGAACAATTTATGGTTACTGGACTTTTTTATTTTGTATTATCTTTGGCATATAAGTGTTTGTTGCTTTGCTGAAAAAATCTTTTTTCTAACAGTTCAGATGATGGCCTTGGGCCGATATTAAGTCTCTGTTCTGTAGAGAATGACCTTTGGCATTCTATAGGGTGCATGGTATCTAAAATAACAGTTCGGTAGATGAGTTTGCACCACATATTGGGTGTTGGTTCTGTTAGGAATAACCTAGGGTATTCCAGGATGTGCTTTTTTTCAAAAAAGTTATCCCTGTTTTTTCCTCTGTTCAATTGACCAGTTGAGGATGTGATTTGGATGTCGAGTAGTTGTCAAAAACATCAAAAAGAGTGACCAGGGATGACATTATCATAAGTGTGTTTTTATGGTCTCAAAAACTGGATAGGGGTTGGAACTAGATATAGAGACGAAATATCTTTTTGTCTCTGTATTCAGCTCCTAAACCACTGTGTGACGGTGAGTTTAATAGGTATTTAAAAATATATATATAATGTGAATAATGGTATGAAGTATATATAAATCTTTGAAAAATTGCAATTTTTCCCTCTGAGGAATTTTTTGACGAGGGGAAATAGGTATCGAATCGTGAAAGAAGGATGAATTGTATATTGCAATGTATCTACCCCCTTATTGGTTGAATCCAGCTGAGACATTGTATGTATTTATGTCTATGAGTCTGTTTAGCTTTTGGTATAATAAAGGAATTTTTTAAAAAAAGTTGGGGTTTATAATATATTTTTGAGACTGGTGGGGTATGGCTATCATACAGTATGCTTCCCCACACCATTATTCTGCGTGTAGGACCAGTCTTACATTTCCTTGTGAAGATTCATGGCATTATCCATTTAAACTGCAGATGCATACCGGAGGCTTCAATAGAGCAATAGACTCTGGAACGGAGGTCTCTCCTCTTCACGAATTGGTCTGGAGACCATGTGGGTAATGCCATGAAAAGGCCTTCAAAAGGAACATCACACCACCCTACTTCCGGGATAATGTTGTTAGGTGGAATAGTATACAGTAAGTGGACCTCCCAAGTCTTCCTTCTAGGTAACCCCTTCACGCCATGGCCTTTTTTCTGTTTTCATTTTTCCTCCCCTTCTACTTATGGGGGCTTTACACGCAACGACATCACTAACGAGATGTCGTTGGGGGTCACAGAATTCGTGACGCACATCCGGCCTCGTTAGCAACGTCGTTGCATGTGAAACGTACGAACGACCGCTAACCATCAAAATTACTCACCTAATCGTTGATCGTTGACACGTTGTTCTAATCCCAAATATCGTTGCTGTTGCAGGACGCAGGTTGTTCGTCGTTCCTGAGGCTGCACACATTGCTATGTGTGACACCCCAGGAACGAGGAACAACACCTTACCTGCATCCTCCGGCAAAGAGGTGGGCATCACTTTCTTTCGGCTGCTCTCCGCCCCTCCGCTTCAATTGGACGGCTGCTGTGTGACGTCGCTAGGCAGGTAAGTACGTGTGACGGGCCCTAGCGATGTTGTGCGCCACAGGCAGCGATTTGCCCGTAACGCACAACCGGCGGGGGTGGGTGCTTTCACCATCGACACCGCTAGCGATGTCGCTGTGTGTAAAGTGCCCTTTAAAGTCACCATACCTGTGTAATTGTTCTGTCAATATAGCCGTATGAGGTTGGGACAAGTTGTACTTTTGAATGACACCATTAATTTCACCACATAGTGTATTGGAAAATGGTAAAAAAAAAAATCCAAGTGCTATGAAATTGCAACCAAAAAAAATGCAATTTCACAATTGTTTTTATTTTTTTTTTATTTACCATGTTCACTATATGGTGAAACTGACTTGGCAATATGATTCTTCAGTATGCAGATAACAAACAAGTTTTAAATATTTTTGCAACTAAAAACAAAAGTTGGAAATTTGTAAGATATGAACTTTTTGCTTTTGTATCCATTTGTCGAGACCCATAGCATTCTCATTTTTCAGGATCTCGGGTTGTGTGTGGGTTCATTTTTTTATGCCCTGAGCTGACGTTTTTACAGATACCATTTTGGGGTAGATACGATGTTTTGACTACCTCTTACTGCATTTTATTGAAATCTTGCGGTGACCAAAAAACATTACTGCCATTATTATTTTTTTCTTGTTCTGCAGTATACCAATTGGATTAATTAATTCTGTATTTTTATAGATCAGACTTTTACGAACTCAGCGATACCAATTATGTGTATTTTTTATTGTTTTATTTGTAAGGGACCAAAGGTGGGTGCTTTGAACTTTTGTGGGTTTTTTTTTAATATTTTTTAAAACTTTTTTTTTTACTTTTTACTGTATTTGATTGTCAACTTAGGGGACTTGATGCTGTGATCAACCGCATTGCTAAATGTAGCAAAAATCATCATTTTTATAGGAGCATCGTAATAACAGGCATGGGGTCATTAGCAGAGCTGGCATGATAATCCATCGGTGCATAGTGATTGCATCATAGGCGTTCCGATAGGTAGGAAAAATGATGCGCTCCCCTGTTGGTGCATGTTAAATGCCACTGTTAGAGATAGACAACGGCATTTAACAGGTTAACAGTTCTACCCACGGCTATAAGGCTATGGTCACAAGTTGCATTGTAATGTAGTAAAACTTGCTCTCTTTGCAGTAAAAAAATCTGCGTTTTTGATGCATTTTTTGTTGCCTTTTCGTTGTGTCATTTGTCTCTACGTACATGTTTGCACAAAGTTAGTTTCATTCACCACAAAAGCAACAAAAACGCAGCTGCGTTTTTTCCCTCTCATTGTTTTCAATGGTGAAAAAGCAGCAAAAACTCTGAAAGATTTGACATGCTGCTTCTTTCAGAAACGCAGCAATTTTCCATTTCAGTTAAGAAAAAAAAAATAAGTGTTTGTGCGATTTCTGGAATCACATAGGTTTGCTGGTACTGTAAAAAGCAGATTTCTGTTTTGCATAAAACTGATGACAAAATATGCAAAAACACAATGTGTGAACATAGCCTAAAGCGGGCTTTACACACTGCGATATCGCCCGAATTTTGTCGTTGGGGTCACGGTTTTGGTGACGCACTTCCGCAATCGTTAGCGATATAGCTTTGTGTAACAGCGTTCAGCGATGTAAAATCGTCGCAAAAGCGTGATTTATCGCTAATCGGCTACACGGGTCCTAATTCCCAAAAATCGTTACTTCAGCAGTAACGAGGTTGTTCCTCGTTCGTGCGGCATCACACATCGCTGCGTGTGACGCCGCAGGAGCGAGGAACGTCTCCCTACCTGCCTCCCGGCCGCTATGCGGAAGGAAGGAGGTGGGCGGGATGTTACGTCCCGCTCATCTCCGCCCCTCCGCTGCGATTGGGCGTCGGTTCAGTGACGTCGCTGTGACGCCGCACGGACCGCCCCCTTAGAAAGGAGGCGGTTCGCCGGTCACAGCGACGTCGCCGGACAGGTAAGTATGTGTGACGGCTCTGGGCGATGTTGTGCGGCACGGGCAGCGATATGCCCATGTCGCGCAACAGATGGGGGCGGGTACGCACACTAGCGATATCGGGACCGATATCGCAGTGTGTAAAGTAGCCTTAAGGCCACATGCACACGTTGAGTATTTAATGAGTTTTTACCTCATTATTTGTAAGGCTATGTGCGCACTAGAAAAATAATTTTTCTCATTTTTCTTAAGAAATTTCTTGAGAGTGAAGGAGTAGCGCACCTGCGTTAAAAACGCACCAATAACGCACCTAAAAACGTGTGTGCTGTGGTGCATTTTTGGTGCGTTTTTTTTGCAGGTTGGTCCCTGAGTTTTTTAATGTTTTAACAGCAATACATAATATAGATAATAGATAGATAATCGATAGAAAGATAGATAGATAGATAGGTAGATAATGGATAGATAGAGGAATAGATAGATAATGGATAGATAGATAGATAATAGATGAGAAAGACCTATATAATGTCCCTCCTCCCTGCATATTCTAAGCTGGCACCCTTTAGTGACTTTCATGTGGCACTAAAGGGTGCTTAGCCTTGTTTTTAGCAAAAAAATAAATAAATAATTAAAAAAAACGATGTAGGGTCCCCCCTATCTTTTGTAGACAGCTAGTGTAAAGCAGACGGCTGCAGTCTGCAAACCACAGCTGGCAGCTCCACCTTGGCTGGTAATCCAAAACAAAGGGCACCCCACGCTGTTATTTTAAATTAAATAAATAATTTAAAGCAAAAAACGTAGGGTCCCCCCCAAATTGGATCACCAGCTAAGGTAAAGCGGACTGCTGTGGTCTGGTATTCTCAGACTAGGGAGGTCCACCGTTATTGGACACTCCCCGGCCTAAAAATAGCAGGCTACAGCCGCCCCAGAAGTGGCACATCCATTAGATGTGCCAATCCTGGCGCTTCGCTCCAACTCATCCCATTGCCCTGGTGCGGTGGCAAACGGGGTAATATATGGGGTTGATGCCAGATGTGTAATGTCACCTGGCATCAAGCCCTGGAGTTAGTGATGTCACGCGTCTATCAGATACCTGACATCACAAACCCAGTCAGTAATAAAAAAAAAATAGACAACAAAAAAGTTTTATTAGAAAAAACACTACCCAAAATATTCCCTCTTTCACCAATTTATTTAAAAGAACAATCAAATCCGGGTCCGGCGTAATCCAATAAGGGGTCCCATGACAATCCATACCATAGTCAATGTCCCAGTCAATGAAGAACAGAATGTTCCCCATTGGCTGGTAGAGTAGTGCAGTGACCTGAGCTAACATCAATAGGTCAGCCCAGGTCACTGCAGGGCATAACGTGTGTCGACGTCATGGGGTTATCTGAGTTCATTACCTCCAGTGATCAACTCTGAGAGGGAGGGGATGACGAGCGCTGCTGTCAGGAGGTTAGATGAGATCATTACTTGCTGTGACGATCTCCTGCACTCCTGACGTCAGCGCTGTCACTGACTTCCATTGTCCGCCGCGTTCTCAGCAGTATTCCGGGAGCCCGTAACGTCACCGCTAGTGACAGTCTCGGGCCGCCCGCGAGACATGATGTGAGAACGCAGCAGGCATAGAAGGCAGTGACAGTGCTGACATCAGGAATGCAGGAGATCGTCACAGCAGGTAATGATCTCATCTAACCTCCAGACATCAGCACTCGTCATCCCCGCAGCTGCCTGCACTGCAGTGTGAGAAGCTGCTGAGCCTGCAGTGCGTGCAGACACTGACACACTGCAGTGCGGGCAGCCGCGGGGCTGGCAGGTAACGGGACACAGACTGCACGGGCACCCGACGGAGGTCACAAGGAAGTGCTTCCCTGTGGCTTCCAGGGATTTTGCGGGCCCATTGACTTGTATTGAGTCACGGTCCGTTATCACGGAACAGAATAGGATATGTTCCATAATAACGGAACGGACATACGGCATCCGATGTGTTTTTTTGTAGGATCGGATGCATACAAAAGTGCTACCGTGTGCCATCCGATCCTACACAAAAGACATTGAAAAGATGGTCCTGCCCGTGGGTCCGCAAAAAAACAGGAACTGACCAGGACAGACGGAACGGTCATTTAATGAGGCCATAATTACATCACTTCCCTGATGAACATTATGTCCAGAAAAACGTGAAATAACGCGGGAATAACGCAGGAAAGCGCAATGAAACACACATAATTTGCTACCTGCGTTATTCCCTGCGTGATTTCATGATTACATTACAGTCAATGGAGTGAATAACGCAGTTAGCTGCAGAAGAGAAGTGACATGCTCATTCTTTTTCTCAAGAAAATCTACTGAAAGAATTTTCTTGAGAAAAAAACGCAGTATGCGCACAGCAAAATTTTTTTTCCATAGGTTTTGCTGGGAAATGTCTGCAGAAAGGTTACAACCAATTTTCTGCAGCAAAAACGAACAAAAGTAAAAATGCAGTGTGCGCACAAGGCTTAAGGCCATGTGCACACGTTGAGTATCTGGTGAGTTTTTACCTCATTATTTGTAAGGCCATGTGCACACGTTGAGTATTTGGTGAGTTTTTTTACCTCAGTAATTGGTAAGCTATCACCAGTGGAGTGGATCAATCAGAGGAAAAGTTCAAACGTGGGCACCGCTTCTGCATTATTACCCACTCCTGGTTTTGTCTTAGTAATACTGAGGTACAAAACTCAACAAATACTCAATATGCATACATGGCCTAAAGCCTGCTTTACATGTTACGATTCTGCATACGATATTGTGTGCGATCGTAACCGCCCCCATCGTATGTGCGGCACGTTCAATTTTGTTGAATGTGCCGCACAAACGATTAACCCCTGTCACACGTACTTACCCGTCCATACGACCTCGTTGTGGGCGGCGAACGTCCACTTCCTAGAGTGGGAGGGACGTTCGGTGTCACATCGACGTCACGCGGCAGCCGGCCAATAGAAGCGGAGGGGCGGAGATGAGCGGGACGTAAACATCCCGCCCACCTCCTTCCTTCCGCATTGCTGGCCGGGAGTCACAGGACGCAGGTAAGATCTGTTCATCGTTCCCGGGATGTCACACACTGCGATGTGTGCTACCCCGGGTACGATGAACAATCTGACTTTCAATTTATGAGGAATGAACGACGTGCGTGCGATGAACGTTTTACCGTTCATTCGCAATCGCATGTAGCTTTTACACACTATAATGTACCTTACAATGCCGGATGTACGTCACTTACGACGTGACCCCGCCGACACATCCTAAGATATATTGTAGTGTGTAAAGCGGGCTTTAGAGGCACGTGTCGGCTGATTAAACATTCCTAAGCAGACATACATCTCCCAGTCCCCAACTATTTCTCCTATATTGTACAAGAAGGGTGGAGTAACGCCTTCTCTTGTTGTTATAGGATGATCTCATATTCCCTCCACCCTTTGCTTTGGGACTCCTATCTATGATTGGCTTTGTACCCTGAGAATCCTATTAACAATTCTTATGTAGAAATGAAAATGTAAACTCTGTCTTGTCAATATCTGTTTAACTTCTGTAGTTATCAAATAAGTAGGATTGCTCAGTGCTGGATACAGTACAAGGTGCTCCTTCAGTAGTGAAC
Organism: Anomaloglossus baeobatrachus; assembly: GCF_048569485.1. Lineage (NCBI taxonomy): Eukaryota > Metazoa > Chordata > Amphibia > Anura > Aromobatidae > Anomaloglossus > Anomaloglossus baeobatrachus. The sequence continues at coordinate 445,700,801 of NC_134353.1, read as the reverse complement.
CTATTTGGTAGTAAATCTTCTTAATATCTCAGGATATATGGATACCGAACGTAGATTCCACTGCAATTTGCACATTGGATTTCAAAATCTGCTTGCATATTATGTATATTTTACTGTGGATTTGCTGATTTCACCCCTCTATATTGACATGGATGACATCCAGGGCTGTGGAGTCGGTAAGCCAAACATCCAACTTCGGCTAATCAATTTCTATCACTCTGCGAATCTACCTCATACATGGCTCATGTTTAAATGATAAATTTACTGTAGTAAAATGGTAACATCATGCTTTTAATCATTATTATGGTATAATCAAGCTATTTAGATAGAAAAAATATATTTATTTAAATAAAACTTTAAAACATAAAAAACGTTAATCTAATATATAAAGCTCAGTGTATGTATGTGTGTGTGTGTGTGTGTATGTCCGCTAAAGGAATCCCGGGAAAGAGACAGCCCGGGAAAGAGAGAGCCCGGGAAAGAGACAGCCCGGGAAAGAGACAGCCGGGCAAAGAGACAGAGAGAGACAGACAGATACAGAGATTGAGACAGACTGATGCAAATACAGACAGAGATAGAAACAGACAGACAAGGAAAGAGACAGAGAGCGAGACAGACAGACAGCAACACACAGACAGAGACTGGGAGAGAGACAGAGACAGTTACTATCCCGGGCAACCCCTGGGTACTACAGCTAGTCTAATATATAAAGCTGAATGTGTGTATGTATGTATGTGTGTCCGGGATTGGCATCTGCACCGTCACAGCTACAGCCACAAAAATTTGCACACTCACACGTCTGGACCCCTAGAGCATCATAGGCTATGTTGTGAGGCGAAATTTTAACCCCGCGCATTACAATTTACCAATCAATTTTGCCCCCTATCTACATAATGGGGAAAAAGTGAAACGAAAAGTGTATCGTTGCATTTACAATCACGAAATTTTGCACAGACACCTCATGTGACCCAGGGAACGTCGTAGAGTATGTTTGGACAGGAAAATTTAACCCCCGCGCTTTACAGTTACTCTCCAAAAAACATGCCTCCATTAAAGTAAATGGAGCCTGGAACTGCAGGTTATTAGTAGGAGCTGTGATTGGTTGCTATAGGAACAAAAAAAATTCATAGTATAAGAAGCTTATATGTGAGGTAATAAGATGTCGGTGGGGAGACGGATAGAGAGAGACAGAGAGAGACAGAGACAGAAAGGGAAAGAGACAGAGAGATAGAGACAGACAGGGAAAGAGACAGATAGAGACAGACCTGGAAAGAAACAGACCTGGAAAGAGACAGATGGGGAAAGAGACAGACAGACATGCAGACAGGGACAGAGACAGGCAGACAGGGAAGGAGGAGACAGCCAGAGAGACAGAGAAAGATAGATGGGGAAAGACACAGACCTTGATATAGACAGACGGGGACAGAGAAATAGAGACAGAGAAGGAAAGAGACAGACAGAGACAGGCAGACAGGGAAAGAGACAGACAGGAAAAGACAAAGAGACGGGGAGACAGACGGGGAAAGAGACAGACCTGGGAAAGAGACAGACCTGAAAAGAGACAGATGGGGAAAGAAACAGAGAGATAGAGACATACAAAGAAAGAGATGGGGAAAGAGGCAGACGGGGAAAGAGGCAGACGGGGCACAATACTTGGCCAATTTAGTTAAATCTGTGTGGAATATCTGTCGTGTTGAAATATATGTTGTGAAATGCTTCTATTAGCTTAGTATTTGCCTTTTAATAATTACATTTCTATCTATTTGTTTTGTGGTTTTTGTGTGCTCAATAAATTTTTGTTAAAACATTCTATTTTGTTAACAGCAGTTATTAACCCGGGCGAAGCCGGGTAGTACAGCTAGTAAATTATAAATATGAAATACAGCCACCTGTGTACATTGACCTTCATTTAGTATTACATGAAGGTTTGCTACGTCTATAAGAAAGGGTTTCAGCTCAAGCAATCGCTCAGTCATTAAATAATCCACCGAGTGGATTGATCGACAATTCCTCCTTTTCCACCACGTGTCTTCAAGATAAAATCAATTTTAGAGGTCCTGACAGCAATAACCAATTTCCTCACCTTCTCAATCAGAGTTCCAGCATGTCCCTCTGGGCATGGTTCCACTTGCATTTTGCACGGACGAGTGCAATGCGATAAAACATCGGATTGCACTCGCACCAGTGCAAGGCTATGGGGCAGTGTCCATCTGGGATTGATTTCTCATGCCATAGCGGCATGGGGATTGAATCACAGCATGCTGCATTTGGCAGCGATTCTCGGCTCACGCACCCCCATACAAGTCTATTGGAGCGTGTGAAACAGCGCACTGCACTCGCATGTAATCCAAGTGCAGTGTGATATATGCATATACAGGCAGCAGAGGAGATGGGGAGAAAGTGCTCCCTCCCTCTTCTCCGCAGTTGTGAGGCCATCGCAAGTCGCATCATAGTCGTATGACCCTCGGCATATCGCTACTGATGCTCTTGTATCGGAAACTATACGCAAGTGGAACCGTACACTCTTGCAGACTCTCTCTTATTGCCAGCTCCAGAGTGTGCACAACACATGTGATAAATGCATGTGATAAATAGGAGAGAGGTGTGAAGGAGCTTCAACAAGATCTAATTCTAAAGGATCATTTTGTTGTTTGTCTGTAGTAATATCTGTTTGTTCCTCAGTTACAGAAACAGGACTGTGGCTCCATCTCAAACATACTGAATCTGAAATTTTCTTCTAGCTGCTGTTCACCTTCATTATACTCATTCATCATTGTACTTATCATGTTTGAAGCATTGTCAGTTGCAATAGCAAGAACATGTTGTAGCAGTTTTGAAATGGATGCAGGCATTCATTCCTTCCCAGTGTGTTTTTCTCCTTATCTGTAGAGGAGGAGGTTCACTACTTATGTACTAGAGCCCTTGATCAGGAATAGAACAGAAATTTATAGGACATTTCAGAACTTTACCAAATTCTTATGGAAACATATTCAACACATACTGCATTGAACCACTGTACCCAATTTATTATATATTTTAGGAGTTGGAGTCAGTCAATTTTATACTGACTCCGACTCCACGAAAATGAACACCGACTCCACAGCCCTGGTGAAATATACAGGGTCATGGTATGAGCTGCAACTACACGTAAGACAGTTTCTTACTAGAGATGGGCGAATAGTAACTATTCATGTTTGTATAATGCTTACTGAACACCAAAGACTATTCAAATATTCGTCACGACAAGTAAAATGCTTGGGTTCCCCATTGACTTGCATTCGGTTCATGACGAATACCGTAATAGTACTTTGGGTTGCGTTACGAATAATCCGAACACTAATAGTTACTATTTGCCCATCAATATTTCTTACATGGATCACTGGTAGAATCTATAGATGCATAAATGGGTCCCTGCATTCTTTCAAGTGAGTAAATCACAAGTTATGTGAAATGGTAATGTCGCCAATGAAGAGTACTCATTGGTTCGCCTATGGGTCCAGTCCTGTAGACAGCGATCAGTGGACAGTGGAGCATGAGGTTCTGTTTGTGAATTGGTGTTTCAGTGGGTGCTTTTCTGTCTACTGCCATCATTTTTAACCTGCCGAATTGTTGAGGTGGTTGGTCTCTACATTTTTTGCCAGTTGATGGGTTATGCAGTGACTATGAGAGCTTCCAGTTAGTGATGTTTTTCTGGCCTTTTTAACCCTTTTCCTCCTAATAAAAATATTTAGAGAGCAAATTAGGAAAGTTTCTGCAAGACCATAATAGTATATAAACCTCACATTCCATCTGAGGATTTTTTATTTTTGTGCTTTATTTCTTTACCCCCTTTTTAAAGGCCTATAACCTTTTTATTTTTCATCAAATTTTTACTTTTTTGTACGAGATAAAGCATTAGTTGCACATACAATCCCAAAAAAATACATTTAAGTTTCTGGGTGTAATGTGAAAAAATGTGGAACATTTCATGGGCTATGAATACTTTTTCAAGGCACTTTGCCTGGCTGGTGCTGCGTTCTTTTTGGGCAGCATGAACCACCTGAAAATATCCCTTTCAATGCTGCTATTAAAAATTGATATTGGCATTTAAGGGGGTAAGCAGCAGCTATTGGAGCTTAGCTCCATTTACCGGTGTGTAGCAAAGAAACCCAAAAACCAATATAGGGCACTCACCACTAATCTAAAATCATAGAAAAAAACAAAGAGAAAAATTGTATGAAAAATACTATAAATAAATAAATTGCAAGTGCTTAATAACAGGGTACTTAGTGTATACATTTTTGCAAAAATGTATACACTAAGTACCCTGTTATTAAGCACTTGCAATTTATTTATTTATAGTCAGGGTATTTTTCATACAATTTTTCTCTTTGTTTTTTTCTAGCTTTAAGGCTGCAATTCACATGCTTAATGTTGCATGTTTACTGAACATTGTTTCAGCTCAGGTTTTTGTGTTTAATCTAAAATCATGCTGTTTTTTTCTTTTTTTATGGTCTCACAAGACCATTTATTGACTAACAGACTTATCGTGTGAGAAAAACACTACCTCTAAAGCAGGAGTCTCAAACACGCAACCCGCATGCGGCCTCTTCTTGCAGCCCGTAGGCACATGCTCACTCCCCTAGAGCAGAGGTCCCCAACTCCAGTCCTCAAGGCCCACCAACAGTGCAGGTTTTTGGGATTTCCTTAGTATTGCACAGGTGTAATTACCTGCCCAGGTGCTGGTTCCAACAGCAGTGCAATGCTAAGGAAATCCTGAAAACATGCACTGTTGGTGGGCCTTGAGGACTGGAGTTGGGGAACCCTGCCCTAGAAGATCACAGCCAATGCAGGGGCTGCAGCCGTTAGCACTTTATTTTAGACTAGCTGTAGTACCCGGGTGTTGCCCGGGATAGTAACTGTCTCCCTGTCTCTCTCCCAGTCTCTGTCTGTCTGTCTGTCTCTGTCTGTCTCTTTCCCTGTCTGTCTCGGTGTGTCTATCTGTGTCTATCTCTCCATCTGTCTCTGTATCAGTCTCTGTCTCTCTATATCTTTTGTGTCTCTGTGTCTGTCTGTCTCTATCTCTGTGTATGTCTCTCTCTATCTCTTTGTCTGTCTGTCTGTCTGTCTCTTTCCCCGTCTTGACTCTTTCCCTGTCTGACTCTTTCCCCGTCTTGACTCTTTCCCCGTCTGACTCTTTCCTCGTCTGTCTCTTTCCCCGTCTTTCCCTGTCTGTCTTTGTCTCTCTGTCTCTTTCCCTGTCTGTCTCTTTCCAGGTCTGTGTCTTTCCCCGTCTGTGTCTTTCCCCGTCTGTGTCTTTCCCCGTCTGTGTCTTTCCCCGTCTGTGTCTTTCCCTGGTCTGTCCCCTTCCCCAGTCTGTCTCTTTCCCTGTCTCTTTGTCTGTCTCTCTGTCTGTCTCTTTTGCTGTCTGTCTCTTTCCAGGTCTGTCTCTTTCCCCGTCTGTCTCTTTCCCTATCTGTCTCTTTCTCTGTCTGTCTTTGTCTGTCTCTGCCTGTCTTTTTCATTGTCTGTCTTTGTCTGTCTCTCTGTCTGTCTCTTTCCCCGTCTGTCTCTTTCACCATCTGTCTCTTTCCCCGTCTGTCTCTTTCCCCGTCTGTCTCTGTCTGTCTTTGTCTGTCTTTCTGTCTGTCTCTTTTGCTGTCTGTCTCTTTCCAGGTCTGTCTCTTTCCAGGTCTGTCTCTTTCCCCGTCTGTCTCTTTCCCCGTCTGTCTCTTTCCCCGTTCTGTCTTTGTCTGTCTCTTTCCTTGTCTGTCTGTCTCTGTCCCTGTCTGTCTCTTTCCCTGTTTGTCTTTGTCTGCCTCTATCTGTCTCTTTCCTTGTCTGTCTCTTTCCTTTTCTGTCTCTCTGTCTCTTTCCTTGTGTGTCTCTTTCCCCATCTGTGTTTTTTCAGGTCTGTCTCTTTCCCCATCTGTCTTTGTCTGTCTCTCTGTCTCTTTCCTTTTCTGTCTCTCTCTGTCTCTTTCTCTGTCTGCCTCTGTCTGTCTATTTCCCCGTATGTCTTTCTGTTTGTCTCTTTCTGTCTGGCTGGCTTTTTTTCCCTATCGGTCTCTCTGTGTCTCTGTTTGGTTCTATCTCTTTCCCTTTCTGCCTCTGTCTGTCTGTCTGTCTCTCAATCTTTGTCTGTGTCTGTCTCTCCACCGACATCATATTACCTCACACATCAGCTTCTTATACTATGAATGTCCTTTGTTCCTATAGCAACCAATCACAGCTCCTATTAATAGCCTGTAGCTCGCAGCTCCATTCACTTTAATGGGGGCATGTTTTTTGGAGAGTAACTGTAAAGCTCGGGGTTACATTTTCTTGTCAAAACATAGTCTATGACGTTCCCTGAGTCACATGATACGTCTGTGCAAAATTTTGTGATTGTAAATGCGGATTCCTTTAGCGGACATACACACACACACACACAAACACACACACATACACACATACACTCAGCTTTATATATTAGATGAACATTTTGCCGGTGCAGCGCAGAGTCATGCTCTCTCTACACAACTATTCCAGTGGCATCGCGTATGATGGCGGCTGCCATTTTAATAGCTGTGCGGAGAGAGCTTGACTCTGCACAGCTCCAGCAAGCAGCAGGGAAGAGGACACCAAGCAAACTTTGGACAGTTGAGAATATGTTTTTTTTTGTGTATGTGATGAACGGCACAATAGGGGAACAGGATGGGACATTGCTACAAGAACAGAACTAGTAAAGGGGTCATTACTACAAGAAGAGGACCTGCATGGGCACATTAGTAAAAGGGGACAATGATGGGGCAAATTACTACAGGATGGGGACAAGGATGGGCACATGAGTAAAATGAGACATTAATGGGGCACATTACTACAAGTTGGGGACAAGGATGGGCACATTGCTGCAGGATGGGCACAAGGATAGGCACATTAATATAGGATGGTCACATTACTACATGATGGGCACATTACTACAAGATGGAATCGTTACTACAGGATGGAGATAAGGATGGGCACATTACTTCAGGATGGGAAGAAGGATGGGCATATTACTAGAGGATGGGGACAAAGATGGTCTCATTACTACAGGATGAGGACTAGGATGGGGCACATTACTACAAGAAGGGGACAAGGATGGGTACATTACTACAAAGGGACAAGGATGGGCATATTAGTATAGTATCTATACAAAGATGGGCTCATTCCTACAGGATGAGGACAAGGATGGGGCACATTACTACAGAATAGGGACAAAGATTGGCTCATTACTTCAAAGGGACAAGGATTGGGGCATTACTACAGGATAAGAACAAGGATGGGCACTTTACTACAGGAGACAAGGATGGGCATATTACTACAGGATGTGGACAAAGATTGGCTCTTTACTACAAGATGAGGACAAGGATGGGGCACATTACTTTAAGGGGATAAGGATTGGAGAATTATTACAGGATGATGGCAAGGATGGGCACTTTACTACAGGGGACAAAGATGGGCATATTACTACAAGATGAGGACAAGGATTAAAACATTACTACAGAATGGGAACCAGGATGTTGCAAATTGCTACAAGAAGGGGAACAGGATGGGGATATTACTACAAGATGGGGAACATTACTAAAAGATGTTGGCCAAAATTACTTTATGGTGCTAATTGTAAAACTATATTGATTACAAGAAAGGGATAAAATGTAAAAAAGTAAAGCATGACTTTTTTTACCATCAAAAATGTTTTACATATATATATATATATTTATACAAAAAAATGCATGTTTATTATAATAAATGAGTGAAAATGTTCAAAAACAGTCATCCAAACGGGTATAGAAAAAAAATGGTATCAATAAAAATGTCCTTCAAAGAATGCGGCCCTCCAAATTATATTTTTCTCTGAGCAGCTCATCCACCCAGCCAAGTTTGAGACCGCTGCTCTAAACCATAGCTTGGATTAGAAGAATTGTGCTTAGCACGACCGATGTTTCAGAAACTGTTGATTAATGTGCCAAACTGCCCGAGTTAGTACAATATACAGGTATAATTAAGCAGTGCCAGTGTTTTATTTGCTTCATCTTATAGCTATGCAGCACAGCTTGTATATTCCATGAGTAGAGCGGGCTCAGCTTCTGACCCCACTCCATATGCTTACACCTGCTGCATGATGTAATGGTACTGTACGTCATATTGCAGGAATAGATTAAGGTAGTTATAGAGCCATCTTGAAACCACTTCCTCTGACATCGCCATGTTATCTGTTGTCGGTTCAGATGAGCACAGTGGTTAGATCATTTTAGTTTTTTTTTAAGTTCATGTCTTTGAAACTGATTTGTGACTTGGAAAGGATGTTGCAACTGTTGTGAAAATCCTAAGAGTGGATGAAAAATATCCATCCAGAAGCAGTGCTGGTGGAAACCTTTGAGACTTTTCAGGTGATGGTGTAGGTAACCCAGGTCTGGCTGGCCATGCAGTAGACTGGTGACATGTATTGCCCTATAGACCTTTAACTTGGTTTCCTTCTTAAGGTCATGGTTCTCAAAGTACCACTGAAGCAGTTTCTTGAAATATTTTCTGGCACCAGTTAAGCAGTTACTGAAATATTGCCTCAATGGTTAACATTTGGGATGTGACCACTGAGGTAGAGCAAGTAGTAGACAACTTCCAGTAATTATGGGAGGCTTGGTTATTGCCTGGAACATCTTGGAAAAGGTTCCTAGTTTGCACAGATTCTTGTTAGCCTGTGGTGAAGAGGTCCATGTTTGGAGTCCTACAGAATAGCCAAAAGTGTTGCAGCTATCTGCACATAGGATGACTGTTGTCTTGGCCTTCAGGTGACATTGATTGAAGAGCACTCCATCAGTGTGGTAGTTGAACTCAATTCCACTGGTAAATCAGTAATAGAATAATGTATAAATGGATATAGAAAAGTGCAGACATGATGGTACAACCCCACTAGCATTGTACTCTATATGATAGCCCATGTTGCTTACAAGTTCTTCAGAAAGATTACATAACCTAGGAAATGCTAGTGCTTTGACCTTGGATCTATCCATATAGATATATTTGTCCTTTTGGCAGAACAAATTGCTGGCGATGACAGGATCATATTCCACACATTTATTGAGCGGTAGGGTACCACTAGACTATACCCACACCTTTTTTTTACCAATAGTACTCTTTCAAATGAAGTTATTCTTAGGTCTTGTGTTGAAATTCCACAAACAAAATAAGCTGGTCCGCTTTCAGAACAATGCCAGTCCAAGTCTAAATTAAACTACTATTTGATGTTCTTGTCAGCAGCCAGGGTTGGTGCATATGCGCTGATGATGGTGGCTGACTGGCTGTTAATCAGATAGAGAAGGAGGGTTATGATGTGTTTAGAAATGAGTGAACCCGAACTATAACGTTTGGGATTCGTACCAAACATGGACTTTACAAAAAAAAACCCCACATAGTTTCCGAGTTTGGAGTTCAGGTGCTTAACGTATGAGAACCACTCGATCGAGCATGGGTGTGCTCGGGTACCTCAGTGCTCAGCCCAGTCGGAGCCAGTTGCAGTCTTTGAATGGCTCTCACTGGGGGTAAAAAATGTGTTCAGATGTAATGTGTACAAAAATAAAAAAAAACGCAGTCTCTCAGAAATGCTCTGTTTATAGCTGGCTTTATGTGGGTGGAGAGCCAAACTGCCCATTCAGCGACTTCCAATGGGGGTCAAGTCAAGTTTGCGTCCTGAATGGAACTTTATCTAAAGCCCAGGTGAACCCAAACTTCAACGGGTCTGCTCATCTTTAGTGTTCCATGATACCAATGGGATGTTAAGGAAGTTGTCTGACAGTCATGTTTTTTCATAGCAAAACCAAGTGTGTGAATATAATGCTTGGTTGCCTATAGTTCTACTTAAAGGGAATCAGTTAACAGGATTTTGTTATGTAATCTGAAGAATGTTTTCTGTAGGGGTTAAAACACAGTTCAATATGGTCTTTTATCAAGCTCCATGCTGTTATTTACTTTCAGTGATTGTTTTTATAGAATGGTAGTATTCGAAGGGACCTCAAGGGCCATCGGGTCCAACCCCCTGCAATTGCAGGCTTTCCTAAATCATCCCAGCTATATGGTTATCCTGTTCCACTTGAAGATTTCCCTTGATGGAAAGCTCATCACCTCCCCTGGTAGCCTGTTCCACTCCCTGACTGCCCTCACTGTCAGAAAGTTTTTTCTAATGTCTAATCTGAATCTCTTTCCTTTAAGTTTCATCCCATTGTGTCTTGTACTTCCTTGTGCTAATGAGAATAGGGTAGTTCCCTCTGCACTGTGACTACCTTTTAGATATTTGTAGATCGCTATTAAGTCTCCTCTCAGCCATCTGTTTTTCAAACTAAACATCCCTAGTTTTTTAGCCATTCTTCATATGACATGGTTTGTCGACCTTCTACCATCTTGGTTGCTCTTCTCTGGACTTGCTCCAATATATCGATGTCTTTCTTGAATTGGGGCACCTAGAACTGTACACAGTATTCCAGGTGGGGTCTGACCAGGGCAGAGTATAGGAGAATAATTACCTCTCTTGATCTAGATTCAATGCTTGTCTTCATACATCCCAGAATTTTGTTGGGCTTTTTAGCTGCAGCTCCGTATTGTTGGCTCATGTTGAATCTGGGATTCACTATTATGCCCAAGTCCTTTTCCCCGGTGCTATCACCTTGTTTTATTCCTCCCATACTATATATGCTTTTTACATTTCTTTTGCCCAGATGTAGGACTTTGCATTTGTCACTGTTAAAAACCATTCTGTTCTCCTCAGCCCATTGTTCGAGTGTGTCTAGATTCTTTTGAATACGCTCTCTTTCCTCCGTAGTGTTGGCTACTCCTCCTATCTAACTACAGGAACTACATTGCTGGACTACCTCTTGCCTGGTCATATAAAATAACAAAAACATGCTGACAGATTCCCTTTAAAAGATGGTATAGACACTATATTCTTTTAGTTGAAGGGGTTGTTCACACTACGCTATGTGACTACACCCTTGTGAATCCTCCCTGTGCTGCGAGTATTTGTCAGAGTGGGAATAGGAGTCATGTGACTGCAAATTTGTGATATGTATACTCCTTCACAAGTCTTCAGTCACACGCTGTATTAGGATCCAGGAAACAAGGCATTGGACACTCTCCTCCAGTTAAACAATTTATTGGTAACAGTATACACAGATGAATTTCCATGCGACATTTCAGCTACACAGGGCCCTTTTAAGCCATACATGATAAGAGATCTGCATAGCAACATACATACAAAGGGAGGGCTATTTATAGGGAATCACTTGTGGACCACGCCCCAAAACACCTCCTACAGGTCCAATCTCCATGGCCATAGTAGCACTACATAATAAAAAAACAACAACAAAGTGCAAGTTCAAAACAATCATGTTCAACAAAAACAACTAATGGGTTAAAATCCATTGTAATATAGTGTAAAAATGTGTACAGAGTTACAGATAATTATGCTTGCAGGGCGAGCATGGTAATAATGGGTCCACTTGACCGAAAGTACCGTTCACTTGCCTGGAGGAGCGAACTGTACAATAGGATAAAGAGTTGCACACTAGTCACAATTTATAGGGGAATGATGAAAAGCAGAACTGCTATGGGAATACTAGACTGAAAAATACAATGAACTATCTTAAAAAATTAAAACATGAAAATGGAATATGCATAACTGCTATGAATAATAGGAATATAAGAAATGTTTTGCCATTGTATTGATCAATGCAAAATAGCCCCAAAACCACGCCAAGGTAATCTCTTTTTTTGTCCCTCAGCTATGTGTATGTAAAGAAAAAAATCCAGCACCTGTAGTTTGATCTTCAATTTAAATAAAACATCCTTTTATTGGAAACATGTTAAAATATACATGTATAGATAGAAAATCCTTACGCGTTTCAGGTCAAGGTGACCCTTACTCATAGGTAATATGTTTAGAAGAAAGCAGATATTTATACAAACTTTGAAGAAAGGGAATGCAATGCATGTGGAATAGGTAAATTACAACAGCTGTGCCCATTAACTATTTCTTGTCCATGGTCACGATGTGCCAATTAACTATTTCAACTATTTCTTGTCCATGGTCAGGATCACAAAAAATGGTGGTGTGGGGGGTGGATCAAATATCTCAGAGGAATATAAATCTCAAGTGACAAAAAATGCAATAGAAAAATGCAAATACAGATACAATTCCAGCACAGAGTACTACATCAATAAAAACATTGCAATAAGTATCCCATAGAAGTTGTTAAAAAACCATAAGGCTATGTGCCCACGGGAGATTAAACCTGCGGATTTATCTGCGGAAAATCTGCGGATTTTCTAGATTTTCCAGATAAATCTGCAGGTTTCAGCATGTACAGAAACTCTGCATGCTATCCTATGGGACATGGGGAGTGCTGTGTCCATGCTGCGGATACGTGCGGCTGCGGAACATGCTGCGGATGTCCCACAGCCGCACGTAATTGCATGTCAATTATTGTTGCAGAATTACCTGCGGAAATCCCGGTCCTCCACTATGGAGATAGAGGCCGGGACTTCCGCAGGTAAGCCGCACGAATGCCCGCAGGTTTACCGCAGCTATTTCACTGGAATCCCACAGCAATGTATAGCTGTGGATTCCCGCGAGCAGATGCGGGAAACTTGCGGATGTACCTGCGGATAGATCCGAAGGTACAAACTCCCGTGGGCACATAGCCTAAGGCTACTTTCTGTTGTAATATACATATTAATATTCGTGAGCAAAAAATCTCCAAAATCTGTATATTTCCTCACTAAAAATGGAGTTGCCGGTTATTTCATTGATTAAATTAATCTAAGATTAAGTTTTATAAGGATAATGCATCTTATTGAACCTGGTCTGGAGATGCGTTTTTTATGAAAAAACTGTCATTTAATTTTCCTGAGTTTAGCATTATACATCAAAAAATATATATCATTTGGTTTCCAGAAAAATACAACATTATGCCTCAAAAAATGGGGAGACATTTTTTTTTTCCAGAAATATTTAATTTTAAAGCAGAATATCTGACTACCTAAATTATTAAAAGAAGAAAAAACAAAAAGCCAGCACCAAATGTGCACTACAGCACTAAACATTCCAAACTGTACTTATTATAAAAAAAAATTTTTTTAAAAAAATTTTTTGAGATTTTTTGCAAAAAATTGCAATTTCTTGAGCTGCTTCGCCACGTCACGGCAAATCTCATTTGAAGCAGTCCTACACTAAAATATTTTTATAAAATGTGCCATACGGCCTCACATATGAATAGTAGAACTGCTCTTAGCAGCACTCACCTGGTCTATTTCAATCCCGTACCCATGACTGAGTCATGGCTGTGGGCGGGACAGGTCCAAGCAAATGCTGCATGAAGTAAATAGCCTGTGGACAAAGCCTGATGACTTAATGTGAACAGTCACCAACCGCCAAAATCCAGACAGATGGAATACATCCCAAATTGGGGTGCATAGCAAGGTGGAGGTCAACCACCGACCAATTCAATGAAGAAAAAACAAAAAGCCAGCACCAAATGTGCACTACAGCACTAAACATTCCAAACTGTACTTATTATAAAAAATTTTTTTGAGATTTTTGGCAAAAAATTGCAATTTCTTGAGCTGCTTCGCCACGTCACGGCAAATCTCATTTGAAGCAGTCCTACACTAAAATATTTTTATAAAATGTGCCATACGGCCTCACATATGAATAGTAGAACTGCTCTTAGCAGCACTAACCTGGTCTATTTCAATCCCGTACCCATGACTGAGTCATGGCTGTGGGCGGGACAGGTCCAAGCAAATGCTGCATGAAGTAAATAGCCTGTGGACAAAGCCTGATGACTTAATGTGAACAGTCACCAACCGCCAAAATCCAGACAGATGGAATACATCCCAAATTGGGGTGCATAGCAAGGTGGAGGTCAACCACCGACCAATTCAATGAAGAAAAAACAAAAAGCCAGCACCAAATGTGCACTACAGCACTAAACATTCCAAACTGTACTTATTATAAAAAATTTTTTTGAGATTTTTGGCAAAAAATTGCAATTTCTTGAGCTGCTTCGCCACGTCACGGCAAATCTCATTTGAAGCAGTCCTACACTAAAATATTTTTATAAAATGTGCCATACGGCCTCACATATGAATAGTAGAACTGCTCTTAGCAGCACTCACCTGGTCTATTTCAATCCCGTACCCATGACTGAGTCATGGCTGTGGGCGGGACAGGTCCAAGCAAATGCTGCATGAAGTAAATAGCCTGTGGACAAAGCCTGATGACTTAATGTGAACAGTCACCAACCGCCAAAATCCAGACAGATGGAATACATCCCAAATTGGGGTGCATAGCAAGGTGGAGGTCAACCACCGACCAATTCAATGAAGAAAAAACAAAAAGCCAGCACCAAATGTGCACTACAGCACTAAACATTCCAAACTGTACTTATTATAAAAAAATTTTTTGAGATTTTTGGCAAAAAATTGCAATTTCTTGAGCTGCTTCGCCACGTCACGGCAAATCTCATTTGAAGCAGTCCTACACTAAAATATTTTTATAAAATGTGCCATACGGCCTCACATATGAATAGTAGAACTGATCTTAGCAGCACTCACCTGGTCTATTTCAATCCCGTACCCATGACTGAGTCATGGCTGTGGGCGGGACAGGTCCAAGCAAATGCTGCATGAAGTAAATAGCCTGTGGACAAAGCCTGATGACTTAATGTGAACAGTCACCAACCGCCAAAATCCAGACAGATGGAATACATCCCAAATTGGGGTGCATAGCAAGGTGGAGGTCAACCACCGACCAATTCAATGAAGAAAAAACAAAAAGCCAGCACCTAAATTATTAGTTCTACTTCCAAAATTAATTAATTCTAGTTGGAAAGCAATTCATAAAAGCAATGAAAAATCTTCAAATTTAACTAAAAAATGAATTGTAGGTCATTTTGGTAATTAAGTCCACCTGGGGCCTGGGATTTCAGGAGTTGTATCCACTGAGCCTCCCTCAATAGGAGTTTTTTTCGCCAGTCCCCTCCACTCCTGTATGGCCGACACCCGCGGGGACTCTTAGATGTAGCCAAGGAGACCTGGGAAGCCGAAGTGACCCCCTACCGAAGCGTCATTGAACACGTCACCCAGATGCAGGAGAGGATGGCTAAGGTAATGCCTATCGTAAAAGAGCACCTCCTCCAGGCACAAGAAGCTCAAGCAAGGATCTACAATCGGTCGGCCAGAGTGAGACACTTCAGCCCCGGAGACAGGGTACTCGTGCTGATTCCGACAGTGGAGAGTAAGTTTCTGGCCAAATGGCACGGTCCATATGAAATAGTAGAAAAACTGGGAGAAGTGAACTACAAAGTACATCAACCCGGGAAGCGGAAACCATCTACCACATCAACATTATCAAGCCATGGCAAGACAGGGAATCCCAGGAAACCTCATGTTTGGTGGCCAAGCCAGAAGATAACATTGAAGATGTAATCGTGGCAGAGTCGCTGTCGAAAGCCCAAAAACAGCAATGTCGAGAGTTACTTCAGCAGAACAGAGACCTCTTCTCGGACCTACCTTGATGTACCCAGGTATTAGAACATGAGGTTCTGACGGAACCCCACGTGCGGGTGAACATAAAACCCTATCGAATTCCTGAGGCTCGGCGAGAGGCGATCTCCAAAGAGGTGAAATGAATGCTGAAACTAGGAGTCATCGAGCAGTCCAAGAATGGTTGGTCCAGTCCAATTGTCCTTGTGCCGAAGCCGGATGGGGAATGGAGATTTTGTAACGATTATCGGAAGCTGAACGAAGTCTCCAAGTTTGATGCATATCCGATGCCTCGTGTCGACGAGATGATTGAGAGGTTGGGCCCGGCACGGTATATAACCACCCTGGATCTGACAAAAGGATATTGGCAAATTCCCATGTCACAAAATGCCAAAGAGAAGACAGCCTTCTCTACGCCTGACAGATGCTTCCAATACACCCGGATGCCGTTTGGACTGCAGGGAGCCCCGACCACCTTTCAGAGGGCCATGGACCAGATCCTGTGTCACGCTCCCCGAGTCCTCTGCTCCGCTCCCCGGGTCCTCTGCTCCGCTCCCCGGGTCCTCTGCTCCGCTCCCCGGCTCACCTGCCACGCTCCCCGCTCTCCAGCCTCCAGTGCCCGCGCTTCCCAAGCCTCCTGGTCCCCGCTCCCGGCGCCCGTCGGCTTCCCAGTCCCTGGCCGGCTCTGCTGCGTCCTCCTCTCAGCTTCCTGCCCTGGCTTCTGGCACCCGGGCCGCGCGCATGCGCATTAGGGCGCGCGCGCGGTCACTGACCCTTTCTTAAAGGGCCAGTGTCCACTGACAGGAAATGATGCATACAGGTACAGGGTATAAAGGGGGTTAATGTCCAAGGGAGCGGGGCCTGTTCTTCGTGTTTTCCCAAGCTAGGAGTCAGGTCTCCTTGTGTTCTGTGAGATACTTACCTCTCTGTCTTCTAGAGCCGATCCTGCATCGCCATCCGGTCCTGCTGTATCTCGAACCCCGAACGCTGCCCATCTGCCATCTTGACAGTCCGTACCATCTCGGTTCCCTGCGGTGACCCGTCATCTCGCTCCAACGGTTCCGGACCCCGCCAGACATCATCACGGCTTCCGAACCTGAGCTCCGTCACCCGGACCACCATCAGTGACCTCGTGGTCCCAGGGACTTCTCCATTGTGTTCCAGTGCACGGACTGTCCTGCTACCGAAAGTGCTCCGGCTACCGGACTCCTTTCCCTCAGCGGGGACTTCGGCCCAGTGGATCCACCTCCCGGGTCTGCCCGTCCATCTGGCCCTAACAGTAAGAACAGGCCATGGATCCCGCCGAAGCACTAGCGGCCTTGCATGAGGAACTCCAACGCCAGCGTGAAGTCCAGACACGCATGCTGAACTTTATGACCTCCGTGGACGCCCGCTTGAACACGCTACAAGCCTCGGTCACATCTTCAGCGCCCCGGGTCTCCTCTAGTCAATCCACGGCCCCCGCTCCTGTGGCAGCCTCCTCGGATGCTTCCAGACTGCGTTTGGCCTCACCACCCCGGTACGCCGGAGATCCCAAGACCTGCAGGGGGTTTATAAACCAATGCTCCCTCCATTTCACGCAGCTGCCACATTTGTTTGCCTCCGACCAAGCCAAGGTCGCCTTCATCATGTCTCACCTAGAGGGCGAGGCACTGGCGTGGATGAACCCTTTGTGGGAGAAGGAGGACCCTATGACCAAGAACCTCCAGGAGTTCCTGCAGGCCTTTCGCAGCACCTTTGACGAACCCGGACGCGCCTCCGCGTCTGCTTCATCTCTTCTCCGGTTACGTCAGGGGACTCTGACGGTGGGTCAATACGCCATCCGTTTCCGCACCTTGGCTTCAGAACTCGGGTGGAATAACGAGGCCCTAACCGCCGCCTTCTGGGAAGGACTCTCGGGTCGAATCAAAGATGAGCTGGCTGGACGTGACGTACCGTCCACCCTGGACGCCCTGATTACCCTAGCGACTCGAGTGGACATACGCTTTCAGGAGCGGTCCAAAGAGGTGTCCCGTGAGAGACGTCCGGTAAGGCATTCCTCTCCTCCACGGAAGCCCGCCGTACTCCAGTCAACGGCCTCTGGTGTCTCCATCCATGAGCCCATGCAGATCGACCGTGTGCGACAGTCAGAACAACGCCGAGCAGAGCGGCTCGCCAAGGGTCTCTGCTTCTACTGCGGAGAGGGCACACACCTGCTACGCTCCTGTCCAGAGAGGCCGGGAAACTCCAAAGCCTAGGGTTGGTAGGAGAGGCCACCCTAGGTGCTGGGACTCTCTCAGACCCAGTTACATGGACTGTGCAAGTGACAACGGGAGAGACGCGGTTTACGGCTGAGGCGTACCTCGATTCTGGGGCAGCAGGCAATTTCATCCAGCAGGCCACGGTGGACAAATACCAGGTGCCTGTTACTCCACTCGCCAAACCTCTTGTGATTGCCTCTGTGGATGGGAGACCCCTCTCTGACACCATCTCCTGGATCACCAAGCCGCTTGAACTGCGTATCGGTGCTCTGCACACCGAGAACATCGCTCTCTACGTCCTCCCACATATGTCACATCAAATCCTGCTGGGCCTTCCTTGGTTGCGGACACACGAGCCTTCAGTCAGCTGGGGCACTGGCGATATCACTCGATGGGGGTCTTCTTGCTATGAGAACTGTCTGAAGACCATACAACCTATCCGGCGACCTCCGGTTCCCGAGTCCCTACCGGGACTGCCCTCAGCCTATTGGTCCTTCGTGGACGTCTTTGATAAGAAGGAGTCCGAAGTACTTCCGCCACATCGGCCTTACGATTGTGCCATTGACCTGCTCCCGGGAACTACACCACCTCGAGGACGGATATATCCACTGTCTCCAGCCGAAACAAGGGCCATGTCTACGTACATCACAGAGAGCCTGGCTAAGGGATTCATTCGGAGATCCTCCTCTCCTGCTGGAGCAGGCTTCTTCTTCGTAAAGAAGAAAGAGGGCGACCTACGCCCATGTATAGACTACCGGGGATTGAACCTAATCACCGTAAAAAACAAGTACCCCCTGCCGCTCATCCCCGAATTGTTTGATCGGCTCAGAGGAGCTCGTGTGTTCACCAAGTTGGATCTTCGGGGTGCCTACAACCTGGTCCGTATCCGCTCAGGGGATGAATGGAAGACCGCGTTCAACACTCGCGATGGGCACTATGAATACTGCGTGATGCCGTTCGGCCTGTGTAACGCACCAGCAGTCTTCCAAGAATTAGTGAACGATGTGTTCCGGGACCTTCTCTACGTTTGTGTGGTGGTATATCTGGATGACATCCTTGTCTTCTCTCCGGACCTCCAGACCCACCGAGAGAATGTGCAACTGGTTCTACAAAGACTGAGAGAGAATCGTCTGTACGCCAAGTATGAGAAGTGCGTCTTCGAACGGTCTTCTCTCCCCTTCCTGGGTTACCTCATCACCGATACCGGACTGCAGATGGATCCAAAGAAGGTCTCTTCCGTTCTCAACTGGCCTCCTCCTTCTGGACTGAAGGCAATCCAACGCTTTCTGGGATTCGCCAACTATTACCGCCAGTTTATTCCTCACTTCTCGGCTCTGACTGCTCCTCTTTCCGCCTTGACCAAGAAGGGGGCTAATCCAAAGGACTGGTCACCTGCGGCCGACGCCGCGTTTGGCTCTCTAAAGCGAGCCTTTGCCTCCTCTCCTGTACTCCATCGTCCAGAGTTAAACCGCCAGTTCACCTTGGAGGTGGATGCCTCCTCCTCGGGAGCCGGAGCAGTACTCATGCAGAAGTCCTCCTCCGGGAAGATGGTGACTTGCGGTTTCTTCTCCAAGAGCTTCTCAGCGCCTGAACGCAACTACACCATCGGTGACCGAGAGCTGTTGGCAGTCAAACTGGCTCTGGAGGAATGGCGCTATCTTCTGGAAGGAGCAGTGTACCCCGTCATTATTTACACGGACCACAAAAACCTGGAATACCTGCGGACGGCTCAGCGACTGAACCCACGGCAAGCCAGGTGGTCCTTGTTCTTTGCCCGGTTCGACTTCCAGCTCCATTTCCGACCCGCGAACAAGAATGTACGCGCTGATGCCTTGTCTAGGTCTTTCATGCCCATGGAGCAGGAGGAAGAGACATCCCAACCCATCATCTGCCCTAGTAAGATCATTCCGGTGGCTCCTGTCACCCTGGCCCAGATACCGCCTGGGAAGACCTATGTCTCTGAGACTGACAGGCAAAAAGTGTTACACTGGGGCCATGCCTCGAAAACAGCCGGTCATGCAGGTCAGAAGAGAACATGGAGTGCGATTGCACGTCATTACTGGTGGCCATCTCTTCGCACGGACGTCGCCTCTTTTGTCTCTGCCTGCTCCTCCTGTGCCAGGAACAAGACTCCCAAACACCTGCCATATGGCCGTCTTCTGCCTCTGCCCATACCCTCAGTTCCCTGGCAACACATAGCGATGGACTTTATTACGGACTTGCCATTGTCCTCCGGACACACAGTCATATGGGTCGTGGTGGATCGGTTCTCTAAAATGGCCCATTTCGTTCCTATGGCTGGACTGCCCTCTGCCCAGGAACTCGCGGACGCCTATATACATCACATCTTCCGCTTGCATGGCTTTCCATCACACATAGTGTCCGACAGAGGAACTCAGTTCACCTCCCGCTTCTGGAGGGCTCTCTGTAAACATCTGGGAGTCACTCTGGACTTTTCTTCGGCCTACCATCCTCAGTCGAACGGCCAAGTGGAACGGGTCAATCAGATATTGACCTCTTTCTTACGTCACTACGTGAACGCCCATCATGACGATTGGTCCACGCTTCTTCCTTGGGCTGAATTCTCCCATAATCACCACGTCAGTGAGTCCTCCTCCAGTTCTCCCTTCCATGTCGTCTACGGACTTCAGCCGTCTGTCCCATTGCCTGTATCCTCTTCCTCGGACATCCCTGCTGCTGATGCAGTACTCCGTGACTTTACAACCATTTGGGACTCAGTTAAGGCCTCCCTTGCACGTGCATCCCTGCGGATGAAGAGACACGCGGACAAGAGACGTCTGGATCCTCCGTGTTTCTCTCCGGGAGATCTCGTCTGGCTTGCTTCCAAATACATCCGACTGAAGATACCATCCTACAAGCTGGGACCTCGCTACATCGGACCGTTTAAAGTCCTCGGCAAGATCAATGAGGTCTCCTACAAACTACAGCTCCCGGCCACGATGAGGATACCCAACTCCTTCCACGTGTCTCTGCTCAAGCCGGTTGTCCTTGGTCCCTTCTCCGCTGCCGCCAGTCCGGCTCCTCCTCCTATTGCTGAGGACGACATCTATGCGGTAAGGGATATCGTGGCCATGAAGACCGTACGAGGTCGACAGTTCTTCCTGGTGGACTGGGAAGGGTATGGTCCTGAGGATAGGTCCTGGGAGCCCAGGGAGAACGTGGGCACTCCTCTGATCCGTGCCTTCCTGTCCCGGTTGCGGGGAGGGGGGCGTGGGGGGGGGGGGTACTGTCACGCTCCCCGGGTCCTCTGCTCCGCTCCCCGGGTCCTCTGCTCCGCTCCCCGGGTCCTCTGCTCCGCTCCCCGGCTCACCTGCCACGCTCCCCGCTCTACAGCCTCCAGTGCCCGCGCTTCCCAAGCCTCCTGGTCCCCGCTCCTGGCGCCCGTCAGCTTCCCAGTCCCTGGCCGGCTCTGCTGCGTCCTCCTCTCAGCTTCCTGCCCTGGCTTCTGGCACCCGGGCCGCGCGCATGCGCATTAGGGCGCGCGCGCGGTCACTGACCCTTTCTTAAAGGGCCAGTGTCCACTGACAGGAAATGATGCATACAGGTACAGGGTATAAAGGGGGTTAATGTCCAAGGGAGCGGGGCCTGTTCTTCGTGTTTTCCCAAGCTAGGATTCAGGTCTCCTTGTGTTCTGTGAGATACTTACCTCTCTGTCTTCTAGAGCCGATCCTGCATCGCCATCCGGTCCTGCTGTATCTCGAACCCCGAACGCTGCTCATCTGCCATCCTGACAGTCCGTACCATCTCGGTTCCCTGCAGTGACCCGTCATCTCGCTCCAACGGTTCCGGACCCCGCCAGACATCATCACGGCTTCCGAACCTGAGCTCCGTCACCCGGACCACCATCAGTGACCTCGTGGTCCCAGGGACTTCTCCATTGTGTTCCAGTGCACGGACTGTCCTGCTACCGAAAGTGCTCCGGCTACCGGACTCCTTTCCCTCAGCGGGGAGTTCGGCCCAGTGGATCCACCTCCCGGGTCTGCCCGTCCATCTGGCCCTAACATCCTGGCACCCCATAAGGATTACGCAGTGGCATATTTGGACGACATTGTGATCTTTAGCCCTGAATGGGGAAGCCATCTGGGAAAGGTCCAGGCGGTGTTTGATGCACTGAGGAAGGCGGGGTTTTCAATAGATCCGAAAAAATGTGCCATGGGAAAAGAAGAGGCCAAGTATCTAGGCTATGTGGTAGGTAGAGGTGTAATTAAACCCCAAATCAACAAAGTGGATGCAATCCAGAACTGGCCAAGATCACTTTCGAAGAAGCAGGTCAGGGCCTTTCTAGGAATCGTAAGGTACTATAGAAGATTTATTCCCAACTTTGCCATGGTAGCTGCACCTCTGACTGACCTCCTTAAAGGGACGAAATCAGCTATGGCCAAGTGGACCTCGGAGGCGGAAACGGCATTCCAGGAATTGAAAGTAGTTTTGTGTAAACAACCGGTCCTGGTGGCACCCGACTTCAAGAGGGAGTTCGTGGTCCAGACGGATGGCTCGGAAGTTGGATTGGGAGCGGTCCTGTCTCAAGAATTACACGGAGAGGAACATCCCATTCTTTACCTGAGTAGAAAACTGTCACCTTGTGAGAAAAATTATTCTATCATAGAAAAAGAATGTTTAGCCATAAAGTGGGTGGTGGACACGTTACGTTACTACCTGCTGGGTAGACAGTTTCGGCTGATCTCGGATCATGCCCCGCTCAGGTGGATGAGGGAGAAAAAGGGTAGGAATGCCAGAGTTACCCGTTGGTTTCTAGCCCTGCAGGATTATAGCTTCCATGTTGAACATAGAGCTGGGCGGCTGCATGGTAATGCTGATGCCCTATTGAGACTCCCTTGTCTAGTGGTAGGTGGTGCCAAGCCCCACGGCTTTGGGCAGAGGGGGGAGGTGTGTAACAGGGTTACTGGTCCTATAGTCGATGGGAGGTATGTGTCGCAGAGATGGTTATACTCTGTAATGTAAGCCTGGGAGTAAGCTCCAGTACATGTAGTGCTGGGAGAATATTAGGAGAATATTAGGAGAATATTAGGGCCGGGTTTTACGAGCAGCCGGAGAGATGGGTGGGTCTGGCTGCTCACATATCTCCACTTCTGGGTCTGCTTGTGGATATAAAAGGAGACCAGGAGTCTCATAGGGTGTCTGTGTTTGGGGATTGCTGGACTCTAACAGAGAGGAGCTCTGTGTGAAAGAGGACTGTTTATGCGAGCGGGCACGCCCGCAGTCACACGGACTTATTGGGGGTTTTTTTTGTTGTTTTATACCTTTGTGGCCGAAAAGGCTTGCTTTATGTTTCTGCTGAAGCAGGTTATGAGACTTTTAAATTAAACCTGCTGGACTTTTCTAATGAAACCGTTCCTGTCCTTACCTCAACATGCAGCCAAGTGAGTAGCCTTGTTACAGGCCCCATGACAAAAGTCTGAATGGGACCCAATGTTACGAGGGGGACCCGGGGAAGCGTGCCAAGATGGTATATGGACAGCTTCCGCCGGTCAAGGTCCACTGTGCGGTGTAAGGGACCGCTGCTATGGTGGGAGAAGAGTGAGCGGGTTGCTGCTAGCGATCGTCTGGAATGTCACAGACGATCTGCGTACACCTGTCCGCCCTAACCCGTGAGGGTTGTATGGCACGGGGCTCACAACTCGGTGTACCTGTTGCACGGGGACGCACAGAGGTGCCTACGCACGTGCGCCAGTGGGAGTCACAGGAATATGGCACGAGGGTAGCACAGAGGTGCCCACGCACGTGTGCTTCAGAAACCAGGTGAGTCCGACAGATTCAAGGAGCTCACCTGGGACAGGAACACAGCCTGTTAAACGGAATACTGCCGGAGCAGCAAGGCAGGGGCGAGACCTGCAAAATACAATGACGTCTGTACAGTGGCGTGGCAGCACGCTGCCAGACATCCAAACATAGAAGGACGGTCGCGCGCCGCCATGATGGCAAGAGGGGTTTTTAAGGAGATGTAGCTCCAGCCAAGGGCGGGCGCGAGACAGATGTGACCCAATCATGATCTGTGACGTCCTGGCCCGGCCAGTCAGGATTCAGCACATCACCAGCCTCGTTATCTGGCCGTGTGATACCAGTGAGCGAATCAGAAGACGTCACGTGGGGCACATGCTCAACCTCCTGCCTCTGGGTCATAAAGGCGGGATCTTCGGTTTCACAATGTGCAGAGCTAAGGGAAGTCTTGCTGCTTCCCTGAGCATCTATCCTTTGCACACTGTGCAACCACTCCGACCCTCTGCGATGCCGAGCAGGAGGGCACGTGGCAGGCAAGGGATGGGAGACCACTCCATTCCTTACAAGGAGTAAACCACTAGGTGTCACCCTTCTGCTGCATCTAGGAGGAGGAAACTCCTGCAGTCTCCCAGGCCTTTGGCGCTGCTGAGCAGGAGGGCTCGCGGCAGACAAGGAATGGGGGACCACCTCATTCCTTGCAAGAGGAGAGCCACGAGATGTAACACCCCCCACCTGATAAAAAAAATGCAAATGAATATTAATATAATAAACAGCATACATGTTACTGGGGAGACATACAAGTTACTGGGGGCCGACATGCAAGTTACTAGGGGTGTATATACACATTATGAATTAATCTTTTTCCTAGCCAGGCTATACATCTACCAGTCCAGTAAGTAGACTATTACCAGGCCCGGCTCCAGTTGCAGAGGACCAGTCTAGGCAGTACGGTGTGCCTATTTTATAAATGTGTAAAATGCACCAGTCTGAGTCCCTGCTGGGTGCCGATGCCGTGCTGAGCCATCCGCGAGCAGTACACTCCATGAGTAGAAGTTCTGTCTCTTTTCTATGTTATGTAAATAAAAGCTTATAACCTGACTTTAAATTCATCCATTGGTTTTATAAATTACTCTTTTGAAAGCTGAAACCCTCCCGAATTTGGTTTAGGTTATGAAAATAAAGTTACTGCAAAGCTGAAATGTTGATCTTTCAATGAACACAGACAGATCAGATTTTGGCATGGCAAAAGTTTTGTCGCCTTGTCATATAATGCACCCAATCCTAGTTTACATCCTTTTCTGTGCTCACTAAATAATCGGTTAATTAGTGGGTGTGTATAAAAAGAAACCCACCACCGGACACCTTCACTTGAACTGCACCTTGACCTCTGACAACGTGCCAAAAATCCACCCTGCGACCAAAGCCTTGATTATCAAGAGGCTGAAGACCAGATCCACTGCAGAGGTGACTGGCACCTATAATGTGTCTCAGCATCAAGTACAAAGAATTAAAAAAAGATTTGAAAAGACTGGAGATGTTTTTGACAAGCCCAGGTCCGGCAGACCCTGCAAGACAACTGCTCAGGAGGAACGTTTGTTGGTTAGAAAATCCAAAGCCATGCCCTCTTCCACTGCAGCAGAGCTCCAACAGGCCTGGTCACCTCAAGTCCTTGTGTCAACTAGAACAGTTTGTAGGATTCTGTCTCGAAATGGCCTCCATGGTCGAATCAGTGCCCAGAAGCCAGCACTAAACAAAAGGCAATTAAAAAAACGTGTGGCATTTACAAAGTCCCACAGCCTGCTAAACAGATGGACGCTGGAAAAGTGGCAGAAGGTGGATTTCCCTGGTGAATTTTCAGTTGAATTACACCACAGCTGCCGCAAATACTGCAGGAGACCTACTGGAGCCCATATGGATCCAAAATACACCCAGAAAACAGTTACGTTTGGTGGTAAAAAGATCATGGTCTAAGGTTACATTCAGTATGGGGGTGTGCAAAACATTTGCAAGGTGGAAGGCAATATCAATAGTCTAAAATAACAAGAAGTATTAGCTACCTCTTACATTCCCAATCATAAAAGAGGTCAAATTCTGCAACAGGATGGTGCTCCATCTCATACATCCATCTCTACAACAAAGTTCCTCCTGGCAAAGAAGATCAAGGTGCTCAAGGACTGGCCAGCCCAGTCACCAGACATGGACATCATTGAGCATGTTTGGGGTAGAATGAAAGAGGAAGCTTGGAAGACAAAACCAAAGAATCTAGATGAACTCTAGGAGGCATGTAAGACTGCATTCTTTGCTATTCCTGATGACTTCTTCAATAAATTGTATGAATCATTGTTGAACCGCATGGATGCAGTCCTTCAAGCTCATGGAAGTCACACAAAATATAAAATATGGCTCTAATAGCACCCAACTTCATTCACCAATGTTATGCAACATATCTTTGTATTAGAAGTTAATTATTTGTTTGAATTTCACATTATTTTCTGTGGGCGACAAAACTTTTGTCTTGACAAAATCTGACCTTTGTGTGTTCATTAAATGATCAATATTTCAGATTTGCAGCAACTTTATTTTCATAACTTAAACCAATTTTGGGAGAGTTTCAGCTTTCAAAGGAGTAATTTATAAAACCAATGGATGAATTTAAAGTCAGGTTATAAGCTTTTATTTACATAGCATGGATAAGCGACAGAACTTCTGTCAGGGAATGTACAACCACTAATGGCTGCCGCTCGCCTGCCTGCCTGCAAAGCTCCTCACTCTAGCTGTAAAACTACATCAGCCAGGGGGACATGAAAGTTAAGCCAGAGAGAGGAGCAACAGAGCAGGAGCAGCTTCTAGGACACTGCAGTGTACATGGCGCGCAATGCTGAGTTGCAGATGCTGACAGTCTGACACTCATCCTGGCTGGGAATCAAGGGCTGGCTGGCATATTTTGGCCTGGGGGCAAGCCCAAAGCAGCGGCACCTGATAATCAGCCTATAAGTATTGGCTCTGATTCATTAAAGAGGTGGTCCAAAACTCGTTGATGACTCATTTGAGCATCCGAGCATGCACAGGGATTTTCAAACGAAGCGACATCAAAGAGTAAATATAAAAAATAAAGTATTTAGAGAAGTGAGAGAGGGATAGGGAATTTTTAATTACAGTACTGTATATTAGAAAAATATTAAATTGCGAATTTAGATAGATAGAGAGATAGATAGAGATTTAGGAGTAAAATAAAATTTAATTTCGGACTGGTCCACTGCACAATATGAAGTATATTTTCCAACCTTTACAGTTTCAGGTCTTATCCTTAGGACAGGCCATTATCACATCTGGTGATCCATCTATCGGCCAATTATATAACAGTATTACACCATTGTACTATTGATGTGAATAGAATAACACTGTAATACCTTCAAGAACCTCTTAAAAAAGTACAAACCAGTGGCAGCCGAAGTAACAGTGCCCATTGCTCGCTGAACACCGCAGTGCCTAGCGCTTGAGCACCTTGCAAACAATGGAATCAGCCGCAGCCAACAAACCAAAGACCTCCAGAGTAAATAGTACTTAAAAATTGTCCTACCAAAATGCCTCACAGTAATTAGTGATACATTTACTGCCACCATAAATATAATTAAATTATACTGTAATCTGTAAATATTTACATTTCTTTTTAGTAATGCATCAACAATATAGTCATACAATTACCAATAAAACACACACACACTATATAGTGTTACTAAACAACATCCACCATACCAAGACCAATAATACTACTATACATTGCAAAATAATGCCGCCACACCATGACCAAATATTATCACCACATAGAGTCTGAATATAACCCCTGGCAAAAATTATGGACTACCTGGCTCTGAGGATGTTCATTCAGTTGTTTACTTTTGTTTAAAAAAAAAAGCAGATCACAGACATGGCACAAAACTAAAGTCATTTCAAATGGCAACTTTCTGGCTTTAAGAAACACTAAAAAAAATCATGAAAACATAATGTACAGTCAGTAACGGTTACTTTTCAAGACCAAACAGGGGGAACAATTATGGAATCACTCAATTATGATGAAAAAATTATGGAATCATGAAATACAAACAAAACAACACTCCAATACATCACTAGTATTTTGTTGCACCACCTATGGCTTTTATAACAGCTTGCAGTTTCTGAAGTATGGACTTAATAAGTAAGAAACAGTACTCTTCATCAATCTGGCTCCAACTTTCTCTGATTGCTGTTGCCACATCAGCTTTGCAGGTTGGAGCCTTGTCATGGACCATTTTCTTCAACTTCCACTGAAAATTTTCAATTGGATTGAAATCCGCCATGTCATTGATCTTATGTGTCTTCTTTCAAGGAATGTTTTCACAGTTTTTAATCTATGGCAGGATGCATTATCATCTTGATAAATGATTTCATCATCCCCAAACATCCTTTCAATTGATGGGATAAGAAAAGTGTCCAAAATTTCAATGTAAACTTGGGCATTTATTGAAGTTTTAATGACAACCCAGTGCCTTTACCTGACATGCAGCCCCATATCATCAATGACTGTGGGTTCTCTTCAGGCGGTCATCTTTATAAATCTCATTGGAATGACACCATACAAAAGTTCCAGCATCATCACCATGCCCAATGCAGATTTGCGATTCATCACTGAATATGACTTTCATCCGGTCATCCACAGTCCATGATTGCTTTTCCTTAGCCCATTGTAACCTTGTTTTTTTCTGTTTAGGTGTTAATGATGGATTTTGTTTAGCTTTTCTATATGTAAATCCCATTTCCTTTAGGCGGTTTCTTATAGTTCGGTCACAGACATTGACTCCAGTTTCCTCCCATTCGTTCATTTGTTTTGTTGTGCATTTTCTGTTTTGGAGCCATATTGCTTTAAGTTTCCTGTCTTGACGTTTTGATGTCTTCCTTCGTCTACCAGTATGTTTGCCTTTAACAACCTTCCCATGTTGTTTGTATTTGGGCCAGATTTTAGGCACAGCTGACTGTGAACAAGCAACATCTTTTGCAACATTGCGTGATGATTTACCCTCTTTTAAGAGTTTGATAATCCTCTCCTTTGTTTCAATTGACATTTCTCGTGTTGGAGCCATGATTCATGTCAGTCCACTTGGTGCAATAGATCTCCAAGGTGTGATCACTCATTTTTAGATGCAGACTAACGAGCAGATCTTATTTGATGCAGGTGTTAGCATTGGGAATGAAAATTTACAGGCTGATTCCATAATTTTTATCTCAGAATTGAGTGATTCCATAATTTTTCCTCCGGTTTGGTTTTGAAAAGTAACCGTTACTGGCTAGCACATTATCTGTTCATGATTTTTTTAGTGTTTCTTAAAGGGAAGGTATCGTCAAAAAAAATAAATAATAATAATAACTGAAAAAATGTAAAGTAATAATGTTTAAATGTTTTGTTTAAATATATATATATATTTTTTTTAATTGTGCAAAATATAAAGAAAAATAATAAAAAGTTTGATATTTTCCACTGTTAAACACTAGGGGGAGCAGCTTCTGAAATCCTACTGAATTTCCACTGTATATAAAGCTCAGATTACAGCCTGCCGTAAAGTGGGCGGAGTCTGCTCTCCTGTGTGTCATGGCACGCCTCCCCTCTCCTAATCTGAGTGTTTACAACAGATAACAGAGAATGACATGTAAGGACACAATGCACAGCCATTTTCCTGGTGACCAGAAATGTCTAAAGTGTCACCAAGGACAGCAGGAGTATCACACAGGATAGGATTAGATACACGGCTCTGCAGACAGTATCACACAGGATAGGATTAGATACACAGCTCAGCAGACAGTATCACACAGGATACAACGTGTCCTATATAATATATAGTCCTATATAACGTGTCCTATATAATCCTCTGTATCACACAGGATAGGATTAGATACACAGCTGTGCAGACAGTATCACACATGAGAGGATTAGATACACAGCTCAGCAGACAGTATCACACAGGATAGGATTAGATACACAGCTCAGCAGACAGAATCACAAAGGATAGGATTAGATACACAGCTCAGCAGACAGTATCACACAGGATAGGATTAGATACACAGCTCAGCAGACAGTATCACACAGGATAGGATTAGATACACAGCCCTGCAGACAGTATCACACAGGATAGGATTAGATACACAGCTCAGCAGACAGTATCACACAGGATAGGATTAGATACACAGCTCAGCAGACAGAATCACAAAGGATAGGATTAGATACACAGCTCAACAGACAGTATCACACAGGATAGGATTAGATACACAGCTCAGCAAACAGAATCACACAGGATAGGATTAGATACACAGCTCAGCAGACAGTATCACACAGGATAGGATTAGATACACAGCGCAGCAGACAGAATCACACAGGATAGGATTAGATACACAGCTCAGCAGACAGTATCATACAGGATAGGATTAGATACACAGCCCTGCAGACAGTATCACACAGGATAGGATTAGATACACAGCTGTGCAGACAGTATCACAGGATAGGATTAGATACACAGCTGTGCAGACAGTATCACAGGATAGGATTAGATACAAGGCTCAGCAGATAGTATCACACAGGAGTATTAAATACACGGCTAAGCAGACAGTATCACACCGGACATGATTAGATACACAGCTCAGCAGACAGTATGACACGATAGGATTGGATACACGGCTCTGCAGACAGTATCACACAGGATAGGATTAGATACAGAGCTCAGAAGACAGTATCACAGGATAGGATTAGATACACAGCTCAGCAGATAGTATGACATGATAGGATTGGATACATGGCTCTGCAGACAGTATCACACAGGATAGGATTAGATACACAGCTCAGCAGACAGTATCACACAGGATAGGATTAGATACAAAGCTGTGCAGACAGTATCACACAGGAGAGGATTAGATACACAGCTCAGCAGACAGTATCACAAGAGAGGATTAGATACACAGCTCAGCAGACAGTATCACACAGGATAGGATTAGATACAGAGCTCAGCAGACAGTATCACACAGGATAGGATTAGATACACAGCTCAGCAGACAATCACAAAGGATAGAATTAGATACACAGCTCAGCAGACAGTATCACACAGGATAGGATTAGATACACAGCCCTGCAGACAGTATCACAGGATAGGATTAGATACACAGCTGTGCAGACAGTATCACACAGGAGAGGATTAGATACACAGCTGTGCAGACAGTATCACACAGGATAGGATTAGATACACAGCCCTGCAGACAGTATCACAGGATAGGATTAGATACACTGCTCAGCAGATAGTATCACACAGGAGTATTAGATACACAGCTAAGCAGACAGTATCACACCGGACATGATTAGCTACACAGCTCAGCAGACAGTATGACACGATAGGATTGGATACACGGCTCTGCAGACAGTATCACACAGGATAGGATTAGATACACAGCCGTGCCCACCATATCACACAGCAGAGGATTAGATACACAGCTTTACAGACATCACACAAGATAGGATTAGATACATAGATGAGCAGACAGTATCACACA
Source organism: Anomaloglossus baeobatrachus (assembly GCF_048569485.1). Lineage (NCBI taxonomy): Eukaryota > Metazoa > Chordata > Amphibia > Anura > Aromobatidae > Anomaloglossus > Anomaloglossus baeobatrachus. The sequence goes on along the minus strand of NC_134353.1, from coordinate 445,669,698 downwards.
ATAGGATTAGATATACAGCCCTGCAGACAGTATCACACGATAGGATTAGATACACAGCCCTGCAGACAGTATTACACGATAGGATTAGATACACAGCTGAGCAGACAGTATCACACAGGATAGGATTAGATACACAGCTCAGCAGACAGTATCACACAGGAGAGGATTAGATACACAGCCCTGCAGACAGTATCAGACAACATAGGATTAGATACACGGCTCAGCAGACAGTATCACACGACAGGATTAGATACACAGCTCAGCAGACAGTATCACATGACAGGATTAGATACACAGCCGTACAGACAGTATCACACAGGAGAGGAGTAGATACACAACCCTGCAGACAGTATCACCGGTAAACACACAGGTACTCACATGCAGTGGCGCGCGCACGCACACACACACACACAATCACCCCTGATGGGGACCTTGTGCCACACACACACATACACAATCACCCCTGATGGGGACCTTGTACTACACACACACACACACACAATCACCCCTGATGGGGACCTTGTGCTACACATACACAATCACCCCTGATGGGGACATTGTGCTACACACACACACACACACACAATCACCCCTGATGGGGACCTTGTGCCACACACATACACAATCACCCCTGATGGGGACCTTGTGCTACACACACACAATCACCCCTGATGGGGACCTTGTGCCACACACACACACACACACACACAATCACCCCTGATGGGGACCTTGTGCCACACACACACACACACACACACACACACACATACACAATCACCCCTGATGGGGACCTTGTGCTACACACACACAATCACCCCCGATCGGGACCTTGTGCCACACACACACATACACAATCACCCCTGATGGGGACCTTGTACTACACACACACACACACACACAATCACCCCTGATGGGGACCTTGTGCTACACATACACAATCACCCCTGATGGGGACATTGTGCTACACACACACACACACACACACAATCACCCCTGATGGGGACCTTGTGCCACACACACACACCTTTCACATCATTCCTCCCTGTGACCTCCGGTGGGCGCTCCAGGCAGCTGTGCTGCATGCTATCCTCCCCTGCGTCCGGCCGACATTTCACACATCCGATCGCTTACACTCACACATCCGATCGCATACACTCACACACACTCACAATATCGCACATATCTGTACAATCGCGCGCACACACTCACAATATCCGGAGATATCACATGCTTCCCATGTGATCCTCTCGCAGGTCCTGGAAGCTCACTGCACTGCCTCGCAAGCGCCGACACACACTCACAATCACCCCTGATGGGGACCTTGTGACACACACACACACACAGCAGCGGCGGGCAGAGCTGGGGGAGCTGCGGCAGCGGGCAGAGCGGGGACTTGGGAGAACAGAGGGAGGGGGGTGTCATTGGAGACGGTAACGGCGGGGGGGAGTGGCGGCGTCAGTAGCTGGGGCAGAGCAGGGGCTGGGGAGAACGGAGGGATGGGATGTCATCGGAGACAGTAACGAGGGGAGGGGAGGCGGCCAGTACTCACACATCCCGGCGGGTGACAGGGGTAAAGTGGAGCAAACAGCACACGCTGTGAGTTCCACAATAATGGCGCTGAACTCCTCCCTCTGTTGTGTTCTGGACAGCCCAGGGGGCGCGTCCAGGTCACAGCAGACGCCCACTGTAATGTACTTCATGGCGTCGCAGCCCGACTATCAGAGTCTATGCACAGGGGCTGCCATAAAGGAAGGAGTTACTGTCGTTACACACACGGCAAATCCAGCATGGCAGCCCCCAGTGCCTCCAGTAAAATAAGAATTACATAAAAACTAAATAAGCAGCGATTTTCATTTTGTATTAGAAATACTTGATTTCATAATCACTATTTTTAATACAAAAATAAAAAACCGCGACACCTTCCCTTTAATGCCAGAAAGTTTACATTTAAAATAACTTTAGTTTTGTGGCATGTCTGTGATCTGCTTTTTCTAAACAAAAGTAAAAAACTGAATGAACATCCTCAGAGCCAGGTAGTCCATAATTTTTGCCAGGGGTTGTATAAATACCATCCTGTTCCTGAGCAAAGCCCACTGCACAAAGACCAGTGGGTTCACACTGCAAATCCCCAAACAATCTGCTGTGTGTGAACTTGGTCTAACATAGAGATATACTCCTTTGTGCCCTTCAGCACACACAACATAAATTTTCATATCTGTCTCCCCCATATAAGGGTAACTGTTGTGAATATATTTTCCAGTTTGGGGCTCCCTCTTGTGGTCAGTGCTGGCGGTGCAATTGACTTGTCGAATGAGAGCCAGACACCTGTGGAGGACTGGCAATCAGGTCTTTCAGATTTCAGATATATAACTGAGTAGTTTGCTCCTGTTACTTGCCAGTGCTCAATCGATCTCCAGTGTGCTAAGGACATTCTGAAACCAGCCCTTTTCTCTACCAGAACTCGTCTCAGATAAGTTGGTTTTGTACCTCTGCTTATTGTTTCCATTTCTTGGTGTTTTTTCTGTTTTGATACTAATGCTTGATTCCTATTTTGCCTGTGTGGAGTTCTTGGTGGAATTGGATCATTCCCTGCTGGGAGTGTCTGTATACTTAGCTCCATGATTCTGCTATGTATTGTGTTTTGTCATGCTTGGTATTAAATTCAGTCCCTCATCTATATTAGTGTTTTTGGATCCCAGTAACATCAGAGTACTGATATAGTGGGGGAGAGCCTGTGTGGGCTCAGGGTCTTTCCATATCAGGCGTGCTGAGATTTATTAGGGTTTTTACGGCTGCTCCCTCCTCTTCAGCAGAGGCCGCGCAGTGTGCAGTGTGGACGAGTCTGCATATATGTGTTACAGCCAGACTGCAGCTATTCAAGCTGTATGGGCCCCCAGCTGCCTTAATCAGCTGCTTGGTGACCGTCCCGGGGCAGCCCGTCCCACTGGGAATGATGAAAGTACAAGCACACACAGTGGGCAGCCACATGGGCCCCCTCGGCTCACGGGCCCCATAGCAGTAGTCATATTTAGTTTAAACACTCCAGGGAGGGACTGTAAATAAGTAACAAAAGTGTTGTAAATGTGACAATCACCCCCCCTCATCTTTCAGAATACACCCATGTATGGTATACAGTGTATTCCTAAAGATGAGTAGGCTGGTAGTCCAAGATCCCCATAACAGTGTGTCATCCACAAATGCCCATAGCAGTGTGTTATCCACAGATCCCCACAGCAGTGCGTCATCCACAGATCCCCCACAGCAGTGCGTCATCCACAGATCCCCCACAGCAGTGCGTCATCCACAGATCCCCCACAGCAGTGCGTCATCCACAGATCCCCCACAGTAGTGCGCCATCCACAGATCCACCAAAGCAGTGCGTCATCCACAGATCCACCAAAGCAGTGCGTCATCCACAGATCCCCCAAAGCAGTGCGTCATCCACAGATCTCCCCAAAGCAGTGCGTCATCCACAGATCCCCCTCAACAGTGCGTCATCCACAGATCCCCCACAGCAGTGCGTCATCCACAGATCCCCCGCAGCAGTGCGTCATCCAGAGATCCCCCACAGCAGTGCGTGTTGTGAATGTCAGTTATGCTTTGGCTGCTGTGAGGCTCCCTCTTGTGGCCAGGAATGGTTTGGACAGAGACCAGGTATGTTGAGCAATGGGCGTTTCCATTGCTAACTCTCTGCTTATTTAAACCCTGGTCTGATAGCAGGCTATGCCGGATGTCAGTTGTTCTTTGTTCACCAGCCTGCTTCATCCTGCTCCAGACCACATCTACCCCAGATAAGTGCTTGGCTCTTTATTTTTGTTTGGTTCTTTTTGTTCTTATCTGAGTTTGTCATTTGCTGTGGTTGTTGTCAGTTTATTTGCATGCAGGGATCTTCCCTCTCAGTTGCTTAGCTGGAAAGCTCCCTGCAGCTATGTTTGCAGTATTGCTCCTATTAGTCCATGTGTTTGTTGCTTCTTGAATTTGTAATGGTTCTTCTTTTCTGTTCATTGGTTTGACAAGAGCGCCTGGTATAGGACAGAGTTCAGATCTAGCGATCTGAGGGCTTTTTTGTACTATCAGGTTGTTGGATTTTTGCACGGTTTTTCTCTGGCCACCATCAGTCCCTTTCCTGTCCTGTCCTATTTAGTCAGTAGGGCCTCACCTTTTGCTAATCCTATCATCTATCTGTGTATTGTGTTTTCCTATATCACTGCAGTCTTTGAATGTGGGGGGCGTGCTATTCTTTATCTTTTTTCTGAGGCAGAGAGTTATTCATCTTTTCTTCCTTTAGGATAGCTAGTTCTCCGGCTGGGTTCGCGGTGCACAGGATGTTAGTTCACCCCTCGGCTACTTCTAGTTGTGATGGTTAGTAAGGGGATGGCGGACAGATTAGTTGCCAATGCTCTGGTCACCTTTTACCAATGATTTATGGTTGTCTTCCATGGTTCCGGATCATAACAGTACATCCGGCCACCAAATTTAAAGGGTACTCTTAAGAAGAAAAAAAAAAAAAAAAAAAAATACTGAGAATTTTTTTTAATTTTTTTTTTTTTTAGGTTTTTCCTCTTCTTCTTTGGGTTCCGTGGAAGATTTCTTTTTTCTAGCATGGATGAATTGGGTGAGCGTGTTGCTCATCTTGATGCTAAGGTTCGTCATATTGAGTCTTACCTTGCTCAGACTCCCCTTGCAGAGCCTCAGATTCCCGTTCCTGAATGTTTTTGAGGAGATAGGTCGAGATTTTTGAGCTTCAAAAATAATTGTAAATTATTTTTTAACCTGCACCCTAAGTCCTCAGGGAATCCCTTACAGCAGGTTAAGATTGTCATCTCCTTACTGCGTGGTGACCCTCAGGATTGGGCCTTCTCTTTAGCGTCTGATGATCCGATTCTCAGTGATGTGGACTCCTTTTTTCAGGCCTTGGGTTTATTATATGACGAACCCAATATTGTGGACCAAGCAGAAAAGGCCTCTTGTCCTTAACTCAGGGTTTGGATTCTGCAGAAACTTTTTGTCATAAGTTTCGAAAGTGGGCGGTCCTTACCAAATGGAATGATGACGCGCTTGCGGCTCTTTTTCAGAGGGGTATTGCTGATACAGTGAAGGATGTAATGGTAGGATTTCCCGTCCCTTCTGGTCTTGATGCCTCTATGACCTTGGCCATTCAGATTGATAGGCGGTTACGTGAGTGCAGGAAGATACCTGCTGGTTTTGTGCCTGTGGAACAGCCTTTGGAGCCTATGTAGTGTGATAGGGTCCTTTCTAATGCTATTCGGCAGGGGTTCAGACGGAGGAATAGACTGTGCTTCTATTGTGGAGACACTTCTCATAACATCTCTGTCTGCCCTAAATGTGAAAGGAGATTGGTTACTTCTGTTACTGTGGGTTCTTTGCAACCAAAGTTTCTTTTGTCTGTCACATTGATTTGCTCATTGTCTTCCTTTTCTGCATTTGCCTTTGTGGACTCAGGGGCAGCGCTCAATTTGATGGATTTTGGATTTGCTAGGGATTGTGGTTTCCCCATGGTTCCTTTGCAAACTCCTATTCCTTTAAGGGGCATTGATGCTACCCCTTAGGCAGAAAATAAACCCCAATTTTGGACCCAGGTGCCTATGAGAGTTGCACCAGCGCATCAGGAACCTTGTACATTTTTAGTATTGCATAATCTACGGGATACCTTGGTACTGGGATTTCCGTGGTTGCAGACCCATAATCCAGTTCTTGACTGGAGATCCTTGTCGGTAGCTAGTTGGGGTTGTCAAGGTGTTCATCAGGACCTTTCCGTGTCGTCCACGTCTGCTCAGGCAGTTGATGTTCCGGCCTTCTTGTCTGATTTCCATGATGTATCTAATGCCCAGGAATCTGATTCTCTGCCCCCACACCGGGACTGTGACTGTGCCATTGAGCTGGTGCTGGGTTGTAAATTTCCCAAGGGGCGGATTTTCAACTTGTCTGTGCCCGAACATGATGCCATGTGGTCATACATCAGGGAATCATTGGAGAAGGGGCACATTCGGCCCTCTTCTTCTCCTTTGGGTGCTGGCTTATTCTTTGTTGCTAAGAAAGATGGATCGTTGAGGCCTTGTATTGATTACCGTCTTCTTAATAAAATTACAATCAAATATCAGTACCCTTTGCCTCTGATGTCTGATCTTTTCTCTAGAGTTGAAGAGTGCCAAATGGTTTACGAAACTGGATCTCAAGGGTGTGTATAATCTCCTCCGTATTAAGGAGGGTGATGAATGGAAGACGGCTTTTAATACTCCTGAGGGGCATTTTGAGTACCTAGTGATGCCTTTTGGGCTCACTAATGCACCCTCCGTCTTCCAGGCCTTCATGAATGATATTTTTTGGGACCTTATTGGTAAATTTTTGATTGTCTATTGGATGACATCTTGATTTTTTCTGATGATTGGGACTCTCATGTTGGGCAAGTATGGGCTGTTTTTCAGATACTTAAGGATAATGCACTGTACGTTAAGGGGTCAAAGTGCCTCTTTGGGGTGCAAAGGATTTCCTTTTTGGGCTTCATCTTGTCTCCCTCCGCTATCGAAATGGACCCGGTTAAGGTCTAGGCTATTTACGACTGGGTGCTACCGACTTCTCTAAAATCCCTGCAGCAGTTTTTGGAGTTTGCTAATTTTTACCGTAAATTTATAGCCAATTTTTCTGCCATTGTCCAACCTCTGACAGATTTGACCAAGAAGGGAGCTGATGCTGAGCATTGGACACAAGAGGTGATTGTGGCCTTCCAGGAGCTTAAAAGGCGATTCACTTCTGCCCCAGTACTGCAGCAACCTGATGTGTCTCGCCCATTTCAGGTTGAGATCGATGCCTCAGAGATCGGAGCAGGAGCTGTTCTGTCTCAACGAGATGCTACTTCGGGTAAACTTAAGCCCTGTGCCTTTTTCTCTCGGAAGGTTGCCACTTCTGAACGGAATTATGATGTGGGGAACCGGGAATTATTGACCATGAAGTGGGCATTTGAAGAGTGGAGACATTGGTTGGAGGGAGCTAGACATCAAGTTGTGGTGCTTACGGACCACAAGAATCTTACCTATCTGGAATCTGCCAAGAGGTTGAATCCACGGCAGGCCAGGTGGGTTTTGTTTTTTACCCGGTTTAATTTTGCAGTCTTTTTTGCCAGGCACCAAGATTGTTAAGGCCGATGCCCGTTCCAGGAGTTTCTGTGCTGATTCTTTGGAGGTTGTCGAGCCGTCTACTATCCTGAATGATGGTGTAGTTTTCTTGGCCATTTCGCCTGATCTGCGGTTGGCACTGGCGGAATTTCAGGGGGATAAACCTGAGAGATGTCCTACGGGGAAACTGTTTGTCCCGGACCAATGGAGAAACTGAGTTGTCTCTGAGGTTCATTGCTCTGTTTTGGCAGGTCATCCTGGCATTTTTGGTACTCGGGATCTTGTGAGACGCTCTTTTTTTGGTGGCCTTCCCTGTCCCGGGATGTCCGTCGTTTTGTGCAGTCGTGTGGAGCTTGTTCTAGGTCCAAGCCCTGTTGTTCACGTTCTAGTAGGCTTTTATTGCCTTTGCCGGTACCTAAGAAACCTTGGACGCACATCTCTATGGATTTTATTTGAGAGCTTCCCGTCTCTCAGAAAATGACTGTGATTTGGGTGATCTGTGATAGATTCTCCAAGATGGTCCACTTGGTTCCTGTTACGGGGGGCTGTCTGATAATAAAACCCAAAGGAATATCAGACAGTCAGGGTCCACCGTGCAAAGACTCTGCTGCAGACTATGGCAGAGGATAAGGGGTATATAAGTGTACCACTGTAAATAGTAACAGCACAAGTGCAGAGTGCAATACCTCTGTTAAACTCACAGAGGAATATAATTCGAAAATAAAGCAATTCCTCCCTTACTTGGAGGGTGTGTGGTATTGTCTCTGTTAATGGTCACAGAGACAAAAGCAGTGAGTGTGAAATGGCACCTACCTAGGTCCGTTCCTCTAGCGGTGCCAGGAGACGGACAGCAGCGTAAGCCGCACAAAGCTCCTACCTGCGTTCGCTCCACTAGTGTGCGAGGACACGAACCACTAGATATGGCACCTGCCTAGGTGCGCTCCACTAGTGGTGCAAAAGAGACGGACAGCAGCATAAGCCGCACAAAGCTCCTACCTATGTTTGCTCCCCTAGTGTGCGAGGATACAAACAACTGCCAGACGCAGTATAAGGAACGTTACCCTAGCGGCAACGTCCACCTACAAGTAGAATCACAAGGCCCATCCGGACCATGTGCCTCAGGCACCTGCCTATGTCCGCTTGTCCGCTCCACTAAGAGGTAAGGATACGGACCGCAGCCGAAGCTGTAAGGTATAAGAACGCTACCCTGCCGGTAGCGCTCACCTAACATAGACAGAGAGATGCCTAGAGGGACATGCACAGAGCGTCTACTCTCATGCATGAACCAAGAGGAGTGAGCGCTGGGCGGCGTGCGTCAGGGTCTTATATAGTCTCTGTGCCTCATCCAAGATGGAGGACACCAGAGCCAATCCGCTGCCAGAATGACAGCAATGACGTCACGCTGGCCTATCACCGAGCAAAGCGTCACAAGCACATGATCAGCGACCAATCGGCATAGAAGGTGTCAGAGACATGTGACCACGTGTCACAAGCACATGACCAACGGCCAATCAGCTTAGAAGGTGTCAGAGACGTGACCTCGTGTCAGCGATGATGTCACCCGCACATGTGCAATGGCTCCAAGATAGGACTTAGTCTCCAGCGCTTGCACATGTGCAGTAGCAAGAAATCCGAACATAGTCTCCAGTGCCACAGCAACCGTAACAGTACCTCCCCCTCAAGGGCCCCCCTCCCGGCGACGCAGGTAATCGGCAACTAAGTCGGGAGCCTGGACAGGCTCCTCAGGCTCCCAAGAGCGATGTTCCGGGCCGTAGCCCTCCCAATCTATCAAGAAGAACCTGCGCCCTCTAACCATCTTAGAACCAACTATGGCTCGTACCTCATAGCCAGAGCGAGAGGAATCAGAGGCAGGAGAGTGCACTTCACGAGCGTGAGGTAAAATAGCCGGCTTTAGCAGTGAAACATGGAATTTGTCATGGATCCTAAGATGGACAGGTAACTTCAATTGGTAGACTACAGGATTTACCTGTCGAAGAACCTCATAAGGACCCAGGAAGCGAGGAGCAAATTTAACAGAGCTCACTCTAAGTTTCACGTGTTTTGCAGAGAGCCACACAAAGTCCCCTGGAGAAAAGACAGCAGCCGGGCGACGAAACCGATCGGACACCGTCTTCATACGGTCCTTAGCTGCTTGGATCGACTCTTGAGTCCGATCCCAAACCTCTCTGGCATTAGTTGCCCAGTCGGCCACAAGAGGAGGAGGTGCAGCAGCGGGAAATGGTATCGGTACCCTAGGGTGTTGCCCATTATTGAGTACGAACGGTGTCTGCCCAGTGGCCTCAGCCAGCGAATTGTTAAGGGCAAATTCTGCCCAGGGTAGGAGGGAGGACCAGTTATCGTGGTTCTCAGCAACAAAGTGTCGGAGGTATATAATCATGGATTGATTGGTACGCTCAACCAAACCATTGGTCTCCGGATGGTATGCCGAAGAGAGATTCAACTCAATTTGCAGAAGGCTACAAAGATCTCGCCAGAAACGGGAAGCAAATTGCGGGCCTCTATCACAAATGATATGATCTGGCATCTCGTGAAGCCTAAAGACATGCTTGAGGAATAGTTTGGCTAGTACCCTGGAAGATGGGATTCTCGATAACGGTACGAGATGAACCATCCGGGAGAAATGGTCCGTAATGACCCACACAAATCTATGTCCCTGTGAACACGGAAGATCACCCACAAAGTCCATGCCTACCACCTCCCATGGTCTATCTGGCACTGGTAAAGGATGCAAGAGCTCAGCCGGTCTCTGCCGTAACGGACGGTTGCGAGCACACGAGTAGCAGGAACCGACATATCTCTTGACGTGGCTGGCTAAGTGTGGCCACCAATACCACCTCTCGAGTAACTCTCGTGTCCGTCTAATACCAAAATGCCCACCCACCTTTGAGGTGTGGGCCTACGACAGTATATCATTCTGTCGATCCGGCGGAACAAAGGTCTTGCCCGGTGGGATTTGGTCTAACGTCACAGGGGAGAGCGTATGAAAAACCCTGGAGGGAAGGATAAGACGAGGTTCGTCAATCTCTTCCTGGGTAGAAACCATAGAGCGAGACAGGGCGTCTGCCTTGTTATTCTTACTCCCAGACAGATAGTTGATGGAGAAGTGAAAGCGGGAGAAAAACAAGGACCAGCGGGCTTGGCGAGGATTCAGACGCTGAGCGGTTTGTAAGTACGTCAGATTCTTATGGTCTGTATAGACCTGGAAAGGATGTTTCGCTCCTTCTAGCAAGTGATGCCACTCCTCCAAGGCTAATCTCAGGGCAAGCAGTTCCCTATCCCCAATGGTATAGTTTCTCTCTGCCGGTGAAAAGGTTTTAGCAAAGAAGAAACACGGCATTTTCTACCTACACTGTTCTTTTGATACAAGACCGCACCAGCACCCACTGAAGAGGCATCAACCTCCAAGAGGAAGGGCTTATTCTCATCGGGTCTTTGAAGAACGGGAACAGTTGAAAAGTGTCTTTACTGCCTCAAAAGCCTGGGATGTCTCAGTAGACCAGACTTTTGGATTAGCACCTTTCTTAGTCAAGGCCAACAAAGGGGCCACCAAAGTGGAGAAATGGGGTATGAACCGCCGGTAAAAATTTATGAATCCTAAGCGTTGCACCGCCTTCAAGGAATGAGGTTCAGACCATTCCAGGACAGCAGAGAGCTTCGCAGGATCCATAGCCAGACCCTCTTGTGAGATAATGTAACCCAAAAAAGGCAATGAGGACTGCTCGAATACACACTTTTCGAGTTTAGCAAACAATGAGTGCTCCCATAAATGGGAAAGGACACGAACGACATCCTGACGATGAGTCTCCAGATCAGGAGAAAAAATCAGGATGTCGTCCAGATACACCACGACGGAGGATAACAGTAAATCCCTGAACACATAATTTACGAAGTCCTGAAATACTGCGGGTGCATTACATAAACCAAAAGGCATGACGAGGTATTCATAGTGACCGTCTCGGGTGTTAAAAGCGGTCTTCCATTCGTCACCCTCTCGAATTCGTACCAAGTTATACGCACCCCGCAGATCCCTGAACACATAATTTACGAAGTCCTGAAATACTGCGGGTGCATTACATAAACCAAAAGGCATGACGAGGTATTCATAGTGACCGTCTCGGGTGTTAAAAGCGGTCTTCCATTCGTCACCCTCTCGAATTCGTACCAAGTTATACGCACCCCGCAGATCCAACTTCGTAAAAACCTGAGCTCCCCTCAGTCTGTCAAAGAGCTCCGAAATTAAAGGTAACGGGTATTTGTTCTTTATTGTGATTGCGTTGAGACCCCTGTAATCTATGCAGGGACGCAAATCACCCTCTTTCTTCCGAACAAAGAAAAACCCAGCTCCCGCGGGAGAGACAGACTCACGAATGAACCCCTTTTCTAAACTCTCTCTTATATAGGTCGACATGGCCTCCGACTCAGGTATTGACAGGGGATAAACCCTGCCCTTAGGTGGAACCGAACCTTGGATAAGGTCTATGGCGAAGTCATACGGCCTATGTGGTGGAAGAACCTCAGCACCCTGTTTGGAGAACACGTCAGCGAAATCCAAATAGGGAGAGAGATCAGTGGATGCAACCGCAACGACCTTAGGTGGTAAGGGAAGACATCGGGACTGACATTTCGAACCCCAACTAATAATGCTGTCGGACTCCCAGTCAATTAGAGGAGCATGGGTCCGAAGCCATGGGAGACCCAGAAGAACGTCGTCTATACCCTCAGGCAAAACAAGAAAAGAAATCTCCTCTATGTGACCCTGAGACAGGGAAAGGCGCAAGGGAACTGTCCTCAATGTAATGGAGTCAGACAACATAGTCCCATTAACAACACGGACAGGAATAGGCGCCTCTAACATGAGAGAGGGAATATTGTGTCTCTTTACAAATCCTGAGGACACAAAAGTCCCGTCAGCTCCGGAATCCACAAAAGCCATAATAGGCCATATATTCTCAGAGAATGAGAGCTAACCTGGGATACTACACTTAGAGGGTGCAGAAGACGTCTCTAGTAACCCCCCTCTAATGGTTACTAGGCCTGGGAGTTTCCCTGACGGCTAGGACACTTGTTGGCATAGTGCCCAGCCTGACGACATACGTAACATATAGGAGGACCAGACCTGCGTAGTCTGGAGGACGTATGACCTAACTCCATAGGAGTGGGAGATGTCTCAGATGCTGAGGAAGATGGTAGTGGACCCTCAACAACTGGAATTGCCCGATGCTTAGGGCGTGAGGAAGAGACTTCGAGTCTGCGTTCCTTATGGCGTACGTCGATCCTTGTTGCTACAGTGATTAAGTCCTCCAGAGAAGCAGGGACCTCACGAGTAGCAAGGGCATCCTTGACATAGCCTGCCAACCCTCTCCAGAAGATAGGAATCAACACCTTTTCTGGCCAATCTAGTTCTGCCACCAGAGTTCTAAAAGCAATGGCATAAGAACTAGTGGATAACGAACCCTGAGATAGATCTAACAGTCTCAGGGCCGCATCATGGGTAACCTGCGGACCCATGAATACCGCTTTAAGAGCTTCAAGAAAGTCTTAATGTCTCAGAGTAACCACATCAGAGCGCTCCCATAGGGGAGTCGCCCATTCTAAGGCTTTGTCCTGAAGTAAGGATATGATGAAGCCTACTCTGGACCTCTCCGTAGAGAAGCGAGAAGAGTTGACCTCTAGGTGTATCTGACACTGACTAATGAAACCACGACATGATCTGGCATCGCCAGAATACCTGTTTGGCAGAGCAAGTCGAGGATCATGTGCAGATGTCACCATGGTCTGAGGTTTATCCTCAATAGTCTTGAGCCGCGACTCAAGTACTTGTATGTAACGGCGTAACTGCTGATATTCTGCCATAACTGCCAGACCCTTGGCTCAGTCCTAATGTAATGGGGGGCTGGCTGATAATAAAACCCAAAGGAATATCAGACAGTCAGGGTCCACCGTGCAAAGACTCTGCTGCAGACTATGGCAGAGGATAAGGGGTATATACAGTTAGGTCCAGAAATATTTGGACAGTGACACAATTTTCGCGAGTTGGGCTCTGCATGCCACCACATTGGATTTGAAATGAAATCTCTACAACAGAATTAAAGTGCAGATTGTAACGTTTAATTTGAAGGTTTGAACAAAAATATCTGATAGAAATTGTAGGAATTGTACACATTTCTTTACAAACACTCCACATTTTAGGAGGTCAAAAGTAATTGGACAAATAAACCAAACCCAAAAAAAAATTTTTAATTTCAATATTTTGTTGCGAATCCTTTGGAGGCAATCACTGCCTTAAGTCTGGAACCCATGGACATCACCAAACGCTGGGTTTCCTCCTTCTTAATGCTTTGCCAGGCCTTTACAGCCGCAGTCTTCAGGTCTTGCTTGTTTGTGGGTCTTTCCGTCTTAAGTCTGATTTGAGCAAGTGAAATGCATGCTCAATTGGGTTAAGATCTGGTGATTGACTTGGCCATTGCAGAATGTTCCACTTTTTTGCACTAATGAACTCCTGGGTAGCTTTGGCTGTATGCTTGGGGCCATTGTCCATCTGTACTATGAAGCGCCGTCCAATCAACTTTGCGGCATTTGGCTGAATCTGGGCTGAAAGTATATCCCGGTACACTTCAGAATTCATCCGGCTACTCTTGTCTGCTGTTATGTCATCAATAAACACAAGTGACCCAGTGCCATTGAAAGCCATGCATGCCCATGCCATCACGTTGCCTCCACCATGTTTTACAAAGGATGTGGTGTGCCTTGGATCATGTGCCGTTCCCTTTCTTCTCCAAACTTTTTTCTTCCCATCATTCTGGTACAGGTTGATCTTGGTCTCATCTGTCCATAGAATACTTTTCCAGAACTGAGCTGGCTTCATGAGGTGTTTTTCAGCAAATTTAACTCTGGCCTGTCTATTTTTGGAATTGTTGAATGGTTTGCATCTAGATGTGAACCCTTTGTATTTACTTTCATGGAGTCTTCTCTTTACTGTTGACTTAGAGACAGATACACCTACTTCACTGAGAGTGTTCTGGACTTCAGGTGATGTTGTGAACGGGTTCTTCTTCAGCAAAGAAAGTATGCGGCGATCATCCACCACTGTTGTCATCCGTGGACGCCCAGGCCTTTTTGAGTTCCCAAGCTCACCAGTCAATTCCTTTTTCCTCAGAATGTACCCGACTGTTGATTTTGCTACTCCAAGCATGTCTGCTATCTCTCTGATGGATTTTTTCTTTTTTTTTCAGCCTCAGGATGTTCTGCTTCACCTCAATTGAGAGTTCCTTAGACCGCATGTTGTCTGGTCACAGCAACAGCTTCCAAATGCAAAACCACACACCTGTAATCAACCCCAGACCTTTTAACTACTTAATTGATTACAGGTTAACGAGGGAGACGCCTTCAGAGTTAATTGCAGCCCTTAGAGTCCCTTGTCCAATTACTTTTGGTCCCTTGAAAAAGAGGAGGCTATGCATTACAGAGCTATGATTCCTAAACCCTTTCTCTGATTTGGATGTGAAAACTCTCATATTGCAGCTGGGAGTGTGCACTTTCAGCCCATATTATATATATAATTGTATTTCTGAACATGTTTTTGTAAACAGCTAAAATAACAAAACTTGTGTCACTGTCCAAATATTTCTGGACCTAACTGTAAGTGTACCACTGTAAATAGTAATAGCACAAGTGCAGAGTGCAATACCTCTGTTAAACTCACAGAGGAATATAATTCGAAAATAAAGCAATTCCTCCCTTACTTGGAGGGTGTGTGGTATGGTCTCTGTTAATGGTCACAGAGACAAAAGCAGTGAGTGTGAAATGGCACCTACCCAGGTCCGTTCCTCTAGCGGTGCCAGGAGACGGACAGCAGCGTAAGCCGCACAAAGCTCCTACCTGCGTTCGCTCCACTAGTGTGCGAGGACACGAACCACTAGATATGGCACCTGCCTAGGTCCGCTCCACTAGTGGTGCAAAAGAGACGGACAGCAGCATAAGCCGCACAAAGCTCCTACCTATATAAAACCTAAAAATGTGTAGCCCCAAAAATACCAATAGGTTGTATAAAGGGGGGGATACAAAGAGAAAGGACCACAAATGATCAGGGTGAAATACAAAAACTTTATTGATATAAAAGGTGATACAGGGTGCACAGTAGTTGCAGGCTAGATGGAAAAAGCCTGCCAGAAACAACCCACAGCAGTACCAGGACAAACCACCAGATAACAATAACCTGATGACAGGCAGCAATGTAAGTAGAAAATTATACAAGGTGTAATAGCCCGTGAAAAATCAGATTGGGACAATGTAAAGGTAATTCTGTACAACAGAGATCTGTAGAATCTCACATAAGTCCCAATAGCTAAAGGGCATAAACGGTTAAGAGATATTACCTTGCGTCATGTCAGAGCAGGAATGGTGGATATGTCCAGGCGTGGGGACGGGGCCTCGACGCGCGTTTCACCAAAGGCTTCGTCAGGAGCTCCTACCTATGTTCGCTCCCCTAGTGTGCGAGGATACAAACAACTACCAGACGCAGTATAAGGAACGTTACCCTAGCGGCAACGTCCACCTACGAGTAGAATCACAAGGCCCAGCCGGACCATGTGCCTCAGGCACCTGCCTATGTTCGCTCCACTAAGAGGTAAGGATATGGACCGCAGCCGAAGCTGTAAGGTATAAGAACGCTACCCTGTCAGTAGCGCTCACCTAACATAGACAGAGAGATGCCTAGAGGGACGTGCACAGAGCGTCTACTCTCATGCATGAACCAAGAGGACTGAGCGCCGGGCGGCGTGCGTCAGGGTCTTAGGCTGGAAACACATCTATGCGAGTAAAATCGGTCCGACTGGGCTGAAAAAAACTCGGCTGATTTTAGTTCACGTTAGGTGCGAGTGCAACGCAAGTGCGATGCTATTTCTGAGATTTTACTAGCGTGTGTAATGCGTGTGTAATGCGTGTGTAATGCGTATTTTTTACTATGTCATCTGCCATTCAGCTCTGCTACATGGCCGCTGACAGCAGACACAGACAGCCATGTAGCAGAGCAGAACGGCAGATGACAGCAGACACAGACAGAGCCGCACTGTCAGAATGAACTCGGGTGAACTTCACCCGACTTCATTGTCATGCTGCGGCTCTGTCTGTGCTGCGTCCTGATTAGCGGTCACCTGTGAAGGGCTCACCGGTGACCACTAATCCCCCGAGTGACTGAAGTTAGCAGCCCTCTCTCATACTCACCGTTCCCCGATCTCCGGCGTGGCTCTGCACGGTTTTCTCACTGCTCCGGCGGCTTTTACTATTTTGAAAAAGCCGGCCGCTCATTAAACAATCTCGTATTCCCTGCTTTCCCCGCCCACAGGCGCCTATGATTGGTTGCAGTGAGACACGCCCCCACGCTGAGTGACAGGTGCCTCACTGCACCCAATCACAGCAGCCGGTGGGCGGGTCTATACAGTGCAGTGAAATAAATAAATAAATAATTAAAAAAAATGGCGTGCGGTCCCCCCCAATTTTAATACCAGCCAGATAAAGCCATACGGCTGAAGGCTGGTATTCTCAGGATGGGGAGCTCCACGTTATGGGGAGCCCCGCAGCCTAACAATATCAGTCAGCAGCCGCCCAGAATTGCCGCATACATTATATGCGACAGTTCTGGGACTGTACCCGGCTCTTCCCGATTTGCCCTGGTGCGTTGGCAAATCGGGGTAATAAGGAGTTAATGGCAGCCCATAGCTGCCACTAAATCCTAGATTAATCATGTCAGGCGTCTATGAGACACCCTCCATGATTAATCTGTAAATTACAGTAAATAAACACACACACATGAAAAAATCCTTTATTAGAAATAAAAAACACAAACACATTCCCTCATTACCAATTTATTAACCCCGACAAAGCCCTCCATGTCCGGCGTACTCCACGGACCTCCAGCGTCGCTTCCAGCATGAAGGTGACAGGAGCTGCAGAAGACACCGCCGCTCCGGTCACCTCCAAGCAGCAACTGAGGTGAGTATCGCGATCGGCTGAGCTGTCACTGTTGGAGGATCCAGCGGTGGCCGCGATTAACCTCAGTGACAGCTCAGCCGATCGCGCTACTCACCTCAGTTGCTGCTTGGAGGTGACCGGAGCGGCGGTGTCTTCTGCAGCTCCTGTCACCTTCATGCTGGAAGCGACGCTGGAGGTCCGTGGAGTACGCCGGACATGGAGGGCTTTGTCGGGGTTAATAAATTGGTAATGAGGGAATGTGTTTGTGTTTTTTATTTCTATTAAAGGATTTTTTCATGTGTGTGTGTTTATTTACTGTAATTTACAGATTAATCATGGAGGGTGTCTCATAGACGCCTGACATGATTAATCTAGGATTTAGTGGCAGCTATGGGCTGCCATTAACTCCTTATTACCCCGATTTGCCAACGCACCAGGGCAAATCGCGAAGAGCCGGGTACAGTCCCAGAACTGTCGCATATAATGTATGCGGCAATTCTGGGCGGCTGCTGACTGATATTGTTAGGGTGGGGGGCTCCCCATAACGTGGAGCTCCCCATCCTGAGAATACCAGCCTTCAGCCGTATGGCTTTATCTGGCTGGTATTAAAATTGGGGGGGACCGCACGCCATTTTTTAAAATTATTTATTTATTTATTTCACTGCACAGTATAGACCCGCCCACCGGCTGCTGTGATTGGGTGCAGTGAGACACCTGTCACTCAGCGTGGGGGCGTGTCTCACTGCAACCAATCATAGGCGCCTGTGGGCGGGGAAAGCAGGGAATACGAGATTGTTTAATGAGCGGCCGGCTTTTTCAAAATAGTAAAAGCCGCCGGAGCAGTGAGAATGCCGTGCAGCGCCGCGCCGGGGATCGGGGAACGGTGAGTATGAGAGAGGATGGGAAAATGACCGACAGACTGTGAGAGAGGGACAGAGATAGTGAAGGACCGACAAAGAGAGAATAGAGACCGAGAGGGAGAGACCGACTGACAGAGAATAGTGATTGACAGACATTGGGAGACATCGCTCGTTTCCAGTGTTTTAGGAAACATGCGAGAAATGTATTTAGAAAATCGGATGTCACTAGGATGGTGTGAGTGCCGTCCCGTGACATCCGATTTTTTACACGCTCCCATAGACTTGCATTGGAGAAACTCGCAGTAGAAACTCGCAAAAAAGCAGCATGCTGCGATTTTTTTCTCAGTCCGATTCGGACTGAGAAAAAAATCGCAGATGAGAGCTGAATCATTCACTAACATGTGTCCGATTCCAATGCGAGATTTTCTCGCATTGCTCTACTGCGAGAAACTCGCAAGTGAGAAGCAGCCCTTATATAGACTCTGTGCCTCATCCAAGATGGAGGACACCAGAGCCAATTCGCTGCCAGAATGACAGCAATGACGTCACGCTGGCCTATCACCGAGCAAAGCGTCACAAGCACATGACCAGCGACCAATCGGCATAGAAGGTGTCAGAGACATGTGACCACGTGTCACAAGCACATGACCAGCGGCCAATCAACTTAGAAGGTGTCAGAGACATGTGACCTCGTGTCAGCGATGATGTCACCCGCACATGTGCATTGGCTCCAAGATAGGACTTAGTCTCCAGCGCTTGCACATGTGCAGTAGCAAGAAATCCAAACAGTCTCCAGTGCTCGCACATGTGCAGTAGCAAGAAATCCGAACATAGTCTCCAGTACCACAGCAACCGTAACAGTTCCCCTATCTAAGTTGCCGTCTTCATCAGAGTTGGTGCCTTTGTTTTTCCAGCATGTTGTTCGTTTGCATGGTATTCCTGAAAACATTGTTTCTGAGGGGTGCAGTTTGTATCCAGGTTTTGGAGGATTTTTTGTTCCAAATTGGGTGTTCAGCTGTCTTTCTCCTCGGCGTTTCATCCTCAGACCAACGGTCAGGCTGAAAGGGCTAACCAGACCCTGGAGACCTATTTACGGTGTTTTGTTTCTGCGGATCAGGATGACTGGGTTTCGTTTTTGCCTTTGGCTGAATTTGCCCTTAACAATAGAGCTAGCTCTACCACATTGGTGTCCCCCTTTTTCTGCAATTTTGGGTATCACCCCATGTTCCTCTCAGGGCAGCTTGAGGCATCTGACTGTCCAGGGGTGGATTCGGTGGTACACAGAATGCAGCACATTTGGGGGCAGGTAGTGGATAAATTGTTTCAGTCCCAAGAAACTGCCCAAAAGTTTGCCAACCGGCGTCGGACTGTTGGTCCCCGGTTTAAAGTGGGGGACTTGGTGTGGTTGTCCTATAAAAATATTCCTATGAGAGTTCCATCTCCTAAATTTAAGCCGAAATTTATTGGACCTTATAAGATTTCGGAGATTATCAACCCTGTATCTTTCCGTTTGACTCTGCCTGTGTCATTTAAGATTCACAATGTCTTCCATAAGTCCTTGTTGAAGAAACATGTGGAGCCAACAGTTCCTGCAGCAGCGCCTCCTGACCCTGTTTTGGTACAAGGGGATCTGGAGTATGAGGTTGAAAAAATTCTGGATTCCCGTCGCAGTAGGCAACAGCTTCAGTACCTTGTGAAATGGAAGGGTTATGGGCAGGAGGATAACTCTTGGGTTGTGGCTTCTGACATTCATGCGGACAGGTTGGTTTGCGCCTTCCATCATGCTCATCCTGAGCGATCCGGTGGCGTTGGTGAGGGTTCGGTGACCCCTCCTCAAGGTGGCGGTACTGTTGTGAATGTCAGTTATGCTTTGGCTGCTGTGAGGCTCCCTCTTGTGGCCGGGAATGGTTTGGACAGAGACCAGGTGTGTTGAGCAATGGGCGTTTCCATTGCTAACTCTCAGCTTATTTAAACCCTGGTCTGATAGCAGGCTATGCCGGATGTCAGTTGTTCTTTGTGCTCTGGCACACGTGTGCTGGGAGCCGGGGTAAGCCAGTTACATCGGGTAACTAAGGAAAGTGGTTTCTATAGTTACCCGATGTGTACTATGGTTACCAACCTACGCCGGCTCTGGCACACGTGTGCTGGGAGTCGGGGTAAGCTAGTTACATCGGGTAACTAAGGAAAGTGGTTTCTATAGTTACCCGATATGTACTATGGTTACCAGCCTACGCCGGCTCTGGCACACGTGTGCTGGGAGCCGGGGTAAAATAGTTACATCGGGTAACTAAGGAAAGCGGTTTCTATAGTTACCCGATGTGTACTATGGTTACCAGCCTACGCCGGCTCTGGCACACGTGTGCTGGGAGCCAGGGTAAGCTAGTTACATCGGGTAACTAAGCAAAGCGGTTTCTATAGTTACCCGATGTGTACTATAGTTACCAGCCTACGCCGGCTCTGGCACACGTGTGCTGGGAGCCGGGGAAAGCTAGTGGTTTAACACATCCGGCGCGCTGCCGTACACTGTGTACAGTACACTGGCAGCGCCGCAACTTCCTGGTCACATGACAACATGTGATCGTAGGTTGTTGCGCGGCCACTGTAGTGTACACAGTGCACGGGATCGTGCCGGATCTGACAAAGTGGAGAAAAGGTAAGTATTAAAAGCGACAGTGCTGACGTGTGCCGGGGTAAGCTAGTTACATCGGGTAACCAAGGAAAGCGGTTTCTATGTGTACTATGGTTACCAGCCTACGCCGGCTCTGGCCGGCTCTGGCACACGTGTGCCGGGAGCCGGGGTAAGCTAGTGGTTTAACACATTTGGCCTTTTTTCCACTTTGTCCTGCCGGTGTGGGCTTCCGGGGCTGCAGCAGTCACCTGGGAGTCGGGGCTCTGTGTGGGTTTTAGGAATGCGTGGGGGGGCGGGGCCAGGGCGAGCGTCCAATGCGTGAGTGGGACAGGGCCTGGCCGAGCGGCCAATCCATGCGGGGGGCGGGTCCAGGCCGAGCGGCCAATCCGTGAGGGGGGGCAGGGCCAGGCCGAGCCCAGCGGCCAATCCGACGGTTGTCACTGTAACGACACTGTCACTGTAACGACACAATTTTGGAGCAAGACAGACAGACAGTCAGACAGAATTAGGCAATTATATATATATATATATATATATATATATATATACAGTGCCTACAAGTAGTATTCAACCCCCTGCAGATTTAGCAGGTTTGATAAGATGCAAATAAGTTAGAGCCTGCAAACTTCAAACAAGAGCAGGATTTATTAACAGATGCATAAATCTTACAAACCAACAAGTTATGTTGCTCAGTTAAATTTTAATAAATTTTCAACATAAAAGTGTGGGTCAATTATTATTCAACCCCTAGGTTTAATATTTTGTGGAATAACCCTTGTTTGCAATTACAGCTAATAATCGTCTTTTATAAGACCTGATCAGGCCGGCACAGGTCTCTGGAGTTATCTTGGCCCACTCCTCCATGCAGATCTTCTCCAAGTTATCTAGGTTCTTTGGGTGTCTCATGTGGACTTTAATCTTGAGCTCCTTCCACAAGTTTTCAATTGGGTTAAGGTCAGGAGACTGACTAGGCCACTGCAACACCTTGATTTTTTCCCTCTTGAACCAGGCCTTGGTTTTCTTGGCTGTGTGCTTTGGGTCATTGTCTTGTTGAAGATGATTTGACCCATCTTAAGATCCTTGATAGAGGAGCGGAGGTTCTTGGCCAAAATCTCCAGGTAGGCCGTGCTATCCATCTTCCCATGGATGCAGACCAGATGGCCAGGCCCCTTGGCTGAGAAACAGCCCCACAGCATGATGCTGCCACCACAATGCTTGACTGTAAGGATGGTATTCTTGGGGTCGTATGCAGTGCCATCCAGTCTCCAAACGTCACGTGTTTGGTTGGCACCAAAGATCTCGATCTTGGTCTCATTAGACCAGAGAACCTTGAACCAGTCTGTCTCAGAGTCCTCCAAGTGATCATGAGCAAACTGTAGACGAGCCTTGACATGACGCTTTGAAAGTAAAGGTACCTTACGGGCTCGTCTGGAACGGAGACCATTGCGGTGGAGTACGTTACTTATGGTATTGACTGAAACCAATGTCCCCACTGCCATGAGATCTTCCCGGAGCTCCTTCCTTGTTGTCCTTGGGTTAGCCTTGACTCTTTGGACAAGCCTGGCCTCGGCACCGGTGGAAACTTTCAAAGGCTGTCCAGGCCGTGGAAGGCTAACAAGTAGTTCCATAAGCCTTCCACTTCCGGATGATGCTCCCAACAGTGGAGACAGGTAGGCCCAACTCCTTGGAAAGGGTTTTGTATCCCTTGCCAGCCTTGTGACCCTCCACGATCTTGTCTCTGATGGCCTTGGAATGCTGCTTTGTCTTTCCCATGTTGACCAAGTATGAGTGCTGTTCACAAGTTTGGGGAGGGTCTTAATTAGTCAGAAAAGGCTGGAAAAAGAGATAATTAATCCAAACATGTGAAGCTCATTGTTCTTTGTGCCTGAAATACTTCTTAATACTTTAGGGGAACCAAACAGAATTCTTGTTGTTTGAGGGGTTGAATAATAAATGACCCTCTGAATAAACTTTTCACAATTTAAAAAAAAAATTAAAAAAGAAATAACATTCTTTTTTGCTGCAGTGCATTTCACACTTCCAGGCTGATCTACAGTCCAAATGTCACAATGCCAAGTTAATTCCGAATGTGTAAACCTGCTAAATCTGCAGGGGGTTGAATACTACTTGAAGGCACTGTATATAAATAAAACCCTAGGGTCCACATACTCAGGCTGCCCTTGGTCAGCTTACATAAGGTCAGCACTATATGTTTGGGTTGTGGCAATTACTTACTTGTTTGTTTTCTACATTGTACTCCTTGGTAATTTTCTTCCTGCAGAGGAGAATTTTTCTCTGTCATGAGATTAGTCAAGGCATGCATGTAAACCTGGCCAAATAAATCAGATAAAAATTGTCAGAATCACTTTGACTCCATCAGCCGACTATCTAAGGTGTACTGTACTCTGTCAAAATTTACACCATGGCAAATTTATGTATTTCGACACACCCAATCATTTGTTCCCACGGTAGTTCAGCCACTGCTAGAGATGTCCAGGAGCATCTTAATATGCTTTCCTACTGAAAAAAGCATGCATGAGTTTGGCCAGGTGTAACTGCTGTCAATGATCTAAAAAAACATGTCAAGTTATTTCACTACATTTTTGCATTAACTGCCATCTGCAAGACCCATCACATTCAGGGCCAATTGGGACATAAAAAAGCAGCCCTGCCACACAAACCCCTCCAGCCCAGAAACAGCCAGAAACACTGTGGGTACATGAATGCCATGCCATAAAAAATGTGTGCTCATGAATGCAGAACCAGGAACACCGGGTTACATGAATGCAGTGTAGAAACATAGTCATTACATGAACGCAGTGCCAGAACCACAATCTGTTCATGTATGCAGCACCAAGCTTAGGGTGGCTTTACACGCAATGTCGTTGTGTGTGACACCTATGAGCGATTTTGAATCGTCTCAAAAACGTTCAAAATCGCTCATCGGTGACATGCCCCCCTCTTCCCAATTATCAGTGCTGCTGCAGTAACGATGTTGTTTGTCGTTCCTGTGGCAGCACACATTGCTATGTGTGACGCCGCTGGAATGACAAACATCTTTTTACCTGCGTCCACTGGAAAAGGAGGAAGGCAAGGAGGTGAGCGGCATGTTCCGGCTGCCTATCTTCTCCCCTCCTTTTCTATTGGGCGGCAGTTCAGTGACGCTGCTGTGCTGCTTAGAAAGGAGGCGGTTCGCCGGTCACAGCGACGTCACTACACAGGTATGTGCGTGTGACGCTGCCGTAGTGATAATGTTCGCTACGGCAGCGATCACTACATACTGTGTCACCAACGGGGGCGGGTGCTATCGCACGCGACATCGCTAGTCGATGCTAGTGCTGTCGCAGCGTGTAAAGCACCCCTTTGTTACAGTGATCAATTGTAATGTCAGGTCCCCCCCAAATAGAATTGTATTGCAAGAGCCTACAAATACCAGTATGCCCTTAACAATAGTAAGAAGATGCCAGGAGTTGTTGTTATCAGTCGTCATCATCAGACTGCAGACCATAGAGGAACCACAGCATTGATTGGAGGCAGGCAGTATCATAAATAAACATATACACCCAGGTTCCTTGTAGGTGACATCTTTTTTGTTTGGAATTGTTCTCATGCCTTTTGTCTCCATGTAGCACAGACACCATGATGAGATTTCATGCTCCAGACTTATCTCTTCTGCGTCTTCAGCAGCACATCCCAACACTCTTCCATTAAAAATAAAAGTATCATTATACTACCCCATAAGTAAATAAATCTTCCATGCTTGCACACCAGAATAAATAATTGCTCTTCACAGTGCTTCCATGCAAATTCTCTATAATATCCCCTCACACTGCCCCTTTCCATGATTTCCTCCCTTTCCATAATGTCCCCTCACACTCACCCTCTCCCCATACACAAACACACTACACCTCTCAAAAATATCCCCCAAACTGCCCCTTTCCATATGTTTCCCTCACTGCCTCTCTGCATAGTCTTCCCCACCCCACTACACCTTGCTATGCTGTGCCCACTTTCACAATTCCCCATAATGCTCCAAAGTGCCCCATTCTGTACCCATGCAGTAACACAATCCTACCCTCATCTAAAATAATTGCGTATTTAATCTTCAGCTCCTCCCTGGAGAGCATAGCCAGGCACAATGTGTCCGCTGCAGGCCTGAGAGCAATGTGATGACGTCAGCAGTGTGCTAAATTCATCATGCTGCTGCATGTTGTTGCAGGGGCTGACAAGCTCTTCTTTGCTTTCCGGCACTCAAGTATTCAAATGTATTCACGTCTGAAAGATGCAGATACATTTGAATATAGGAAGAAGAGAGTTAGTGTCTCCCGGACAGCAACAGCATGCAGCCTGCGGATTGTATGTTGTGTGGGCTGGGAAGAGGCTTAAAGTGCTGGCTGCCAACCTTGTATTTCCACAAGGCGGCACATCGAGCATGTGCAGTTTGGCAAATTGCCAATCCAGGCCTCATCTCATGTTTATGCCTTATTGCTATTGTCCTTACGGACTGCTAGTGCACATAGTGTGACTGAGCTGAAGACAGTAAATAGTTTTAAGAAAATAATAATGAGTGTATTATGATGGGGGTCCAGTAAGCTGAAATGTTGCTGACTGAGAACCAACATAGTGTCACGCTGGAGTACTGGCATGGAAAATTAACTTGGCTTTATCACTTAAAGAGTTGTTTGTTTTACAAGTATGTGATTGACAATTGTCCACTTTGTTTTGAAAGCCTTGACCCTGTCTCAGTTTTAATTAAAGTGAAGTTCCACATTAAGAGTTCTTTTATGCAGTAGTATGGAAAATTACAGAAATAGCCATTCATTTAACCCCTTAAGGACCGTGGCAGTAAAATTACATCCTAAAGCCCCTAGGGGTAATCCCCGCCGGCTGCTGCGAGCAGCTGGTTGGTTGAGATCCCCACACATGTCAGCTGATTTGAGCAGCTGACATGTGTGCCTTGCAGGCCCGGAGAGATCTGCACTGTGAAAATGTGACAGTGTGATTTTAAGCGCTGGTGCGACAAAAATACACTCACCCGCTGCCACCGGAAGTCACGTAACGTAATCACGTGGAGCCGATTGTTGCCATGGTAGCACAGGGTCATGTGATGACTCCTGTAGCTCACATTACTCACTTCCTGTAACAGGCAGTCGAGTACTGCTTATTAGAAGAAACAAGCATTACTGCTGATCTCAACTGTGTAGCTGTGATCAGACTGCTGATCCTTATAGTCCCCAAGGAGAACTAGTAAAATAAAATAAAAAGTAAAAAAAAAATGGTTAAAAAAAAAACCCCTAAAAGTTCAAATCACCCCCTTTTGCCCCATTGAAAAGTAAAGGGTTAAAAAAATAAAAAATATACACACATTTAGTATCACCACGTTCAGAAATGCCCGATCTATCAAAATATGAAATTAATTAATCTGACCGGTAAACGGTGTAGCGGCAAAAAAAATTTCAAACGCCAAAATTACATTTTTGGGTCGCTACAAATTTTGCAGAAAATGCAATAACTGGCGATCAAAACGTAGCATCTGCGCAAAAATTATAACATTAAAATCATCAGCTCGAGGTGCAAAAAATAAGCCATCACTGAGCCATAGAGCCTGAAAAATGAGAATGCTACAGTTCACGGAAAGTGGCACAAAAAGTGCGGCACTTTTTTGGGACAAACTTCTGAATTTTTTTTAACCCCTTGGATAAAACTTATACTGACCTGAGGCATCACACCAACACATCAGTTTTACTATATAGTGAACACTGTGAATAAAATATCCCCAAAACAATCATGCAATCACACTTTTTTTGCACTTTTTCCACATTTGGAATTTTTTTTGCCGTTTTTCAATACACCATATAGTAAAACCTATGGTTTCATTTAAAAGTACAACTCATCCCGCAAAAAACGAGCCCTTATATGGCAAGATTGCCGGTAAAATAAAAAAGTTATGGCTCTCGGAAGAAGGGGAGCAAAAACAAAAGACAGAAAATCGTCCGGGGGTGAAGGGGTTATGGTTGTTTCAAAGACAACCTCTATATGCCACTATGAAGAACCCATCTGGCAGTCCTGATGCATCATTGCATTACCATTTATCTCAATGAACAACATGTACTGATGCATTTTCAGGAAGCTGAGATGGTCCATCTGCTGTTAACAGTACTGGGGTTTAGGCCGAGATCACACAAGTA
Source organism: Anomaloglossus baeobatrachus (assembly GCF_048569485.1). Classification (NCBI taxonomy): domain Eukaryota; kingdom Metazoa; phylum Chordata; class Amphibia; order Anura; family Aromobatidae; genus Anomaloglossus; species Anomaloglossus baeobatrachus. The sequence continues at coordinate 445,642,898 of NC_134353.1, read as the reverse complement.
AGGCTGCTTTCACACATCAGGTTTTTGCTGTGCGGCACAATTGCGGGAAAAATTCATCTGTTTTTTTTTTACACCGGGTATGGTTTTTCCTCATAGACTTTTATTAGCACCGGATTGTGCTGCATGTACTTGCGTTTGATCCGGTCACTCCGGCGGCCGCACAGGACGCAGAGAGGAACGTTTTTTGACACCGGCAAAAAACTGCATAGCGCCGGCTGTGCGGCATGGTGCATAATAATAATTTATTCATTTATATAGCGCTATTAATTCCATAGCACTTTACATACATTGGCAACACTGTCCCCATTGAGGCTCACAATCTAAGGTCCCTAACTGTATGTTTTTGGAGTGTGGGAGGAAACCGGAGTACCCGGAGGAAACCCACGCAAACACGGGGAGAACATACAAACTCCTTGCAGATGGTGTCCTTGGTGGGAATTGAACCCAGGACCCCAGCGCTGCAAGACTGCAGTGCTAACCCCTGAACCACCATGCCGCCCATGCGAGCCGTATCTGGTGGCATGCATCAATTGCCGGAAGCATGTACCGTATTCGGTTTTTACTTCTGAGCATGCCCAGAAGTGATATAAATTCATTGCTTGTCAGAAAATCAATCACTCACTCACTCACTCACTCACTGACTCATTCACTAACTCTCACCCACTCACCGATCACGGGCGCAGCACTGCACGGCTGTCACACTGCTGGCGGCTTCTCCTGATTTGAAAATGCCGGCTGCCCATTATTCAATCTCGTATGCACTGCTTTCCCCACCCACCGGCGCCTATGATTGGTTGCAGGCAGACACGCCCCCATGCTGAGTGACAGCTGTCTCACTTCAACCAATCACAGCCGTGAGTGTATTTCTTGCAGTAACAAAATAAATAAATAATTAAAAAAAAACGGCGTGCGGTCCCCCCCCCAATTTTGATACCAGCCAAGATAAAGCCACATGGCTGAAGGCTGGTATTCTCAGGCTGGGGAGCTCCACGTTATGGGGAGCCCCCCAGCCTAAAAATATCAGCCAGCAGCCACCCGGAATTGCCGCATCCATTAGATGCGACAGTCCCGGGACTCTAACCGGCTCATCCCGAATTGCCCTGGTGCGGTGGCAATCGGGATAATAAGGGGTTAATCATGGCAGGCGTCTCCCCGAGATACCTTCCATGATTAACCTGGAAGTGAAAGTAAATAAACACATACAGCCAAAAAATCCTTTATTTGGAATAAAAGACAATAAAACACCCTCTTTCACCATTTTATTAAAATCCCCAAATATCCTTCCAGGTTCGACGTAATCCACAGACGCTATCAGCTCTGCTACATAAAGCTGACAGGAGCGACAGTAGAACACCGCCGCTCACTATCCGCTCCACGCAGCAACTGAAGTGAATCGCGCTGTTAGCGGGGACGTCACTGAGGTAGTGCCGAGACATGTGCTGTGATGATGCGTGCGGCAGTGCAGGGGTGTACGGTGATGATGCATGCGGTAGTGCCTGCGTGTGCGGGGATGATAAGTGCGTTAGTGCAGGGGTTGTGCGGAGATGATGTGTGCGGTAGTGCCTGCGTGTGCGGTGATGATGCGTGCGGTAGTGCCTGCGTGTGCGGGGATGATGGGGACGATAGTGCCGGTGTTTGTACGTGGATGATGGGGGCGATAGTGCCGGCATTTGTGCGGTGATGATGGGGTCTCTCTCTCTCTCCCTCTCAGGATTAAAAAAACCCAAACAGATCCGTACTTTTACCGGATCCGTCGCATCAGTTTTTACACAATCGGAGACGGATCCGTTGCATCAGGCACAAACCGGATTGTGCCTGATTGGAAAAAACTGATGTGTGAAAGTAGCCTAAGGGGTACTTTGCACACTACGACATTGCAGGTGCGATGTCGGTGGGATCAAATCGAAAGTGACGTACATCTGGTATCGCTGTCGACATCGGAGTATGGGAATCCTTTTTGCTATGATTAACGAGCGATAAAGCGTCGAAATCGTATGATCGGTGTAGTGTCAGTCATTTCCATATTTCGGAAGGACCGATGTTACGATATTGTTCCTCGTTCCTGCGGCAGCACACATCGCTGTGTGTGAAGCCGCAGGAGCGAGGAACATCTCCTACCTGCGTCCCGGCTGCAATGAGGAAGGAAGCAGGTGGGCGGGATGTTTACGTCCCGCTCATCTTCGCCCCCCTGCTTCTATTGGCCGCCTGCCATGTGACGTCGCTGTGACGCCACACGACCCGCCCCCTTAGGAAGGAGGCGGTTCGCCGGCCAGAGCGACGTAGCAGGGCAGGTAAGTGCATGTGAAGCTGCCGTAGCGATAATGTTCGCTACGGCAGCTATCACTAGATATCCCAGCTGTGACGGGGGTGGGTACTATCGCGCTCGGCATCGCTACCATCAGCTTGCGATGTTGTAGTGTGCAAAGTACCCCTTAGTGTATTTTAATGTCTGTATACGAACTGCAAGGTCTGATCTGGCAGCAAGTCTTTTAACCTGAACTTAAAGCCTCATAAACACATATGAGGCTGTAAGGTGTGGATCGGGAGACCCGCTGCCAGACTGGGCATTGCTGTACAAACCACAATATACTCTTATGTGAAAACAGGCATAGAGGAGCTAGTATATCTATTTACTTGATTGCAGAGACATCAAGCGACTTTTACAATTATTTAAATTAATTTATGATATGTGTAGATAGAGATATGATATTCAACAATGAGATTGCAACATCAAGAAGTAAAAGTTGTATAAACATGAAAATCACAGAATCGATGTGACATGTTGATCATATGCAAATTATGAAGAAATGGAAACAACATTTTCAAAACATCTCAATTTATGTAGTAATCCGCCACGCTGATGAAGTGACGCAGTAGAGGTGCAACTGAGGCCCTTCTCTTATTACATTTACTGTACAGTATATCAGAAACCAATACACACATATGAAAACTAACCAATGAGGGCGCTCATTTTCACTCAAGATTTTTACAGAATTATTATTTTTTGAATTTTACTTTGTGGTCCAAGGGTCATGATTACAGGGCAAAAATAGCTGGGCAGACCATGCTTATATACATTTCTGTAGTAGTATGAAGACTATATAAAAGCAGGGTATTAGCAGCACAGCCTTATCAAGTAATTATCTGTGTGCAAAAAATCATCAAGTCTTTTAAGATCACTTAAGATGAAAGACCCTCATTCAGCCTCCAGCTTATTCACATGTAACAGTTCCGGATATTTATGTGCATCTTTATATGAGGCGCATGTGCAATCCTTGCGTGTGTCCTTCACTTCTACATCAATGAATTTGCTCTTAATGGAATGCAGATAATGGAGGCTCTTATCTCCCCTCCCCCACTTCCCCTGCTCTCCAGGGTCTCCTCTTTCTCTTCCAGTCATTTTGATCACTGTCTGTTTTGCACTGCCCCCACCACTATTGCACATTGTCGACACCCATTAGTGCCCCACCTATATTTCTTCTTGTTTCTGAACTGTTAATGCCCAACTTTGTTACCAGCTTCCTTTGTCTGGCACTATCCTTGTTTACTTTTCCTTCCCACCAGTTCAGTAATGTTCCAGGCCATGTCTCCTGCTGAGTCCCATGATCACATCACAAGGACCCCAGGAGCCTTAGGGCACAGGGTTTCAGTATATGTCATTACCATGTGCTCAGCATGACTTAACACCACCCAGGCTGCTGCATTAATCCGTGTCGGAATAGCAATGCTTGACTGCAATGTGATTATGCTCTTACTTTCAAACTAAAACTCCTTATAAAAATAAAAAGGTATGCTTGAGGCTTCAGTTCCACTCGCGCATAGCTCCTGATTCGAGAGCATCCAAAGCGATATGCTAATGACCCTCTGCTGCGAGCCTTACCTGATGATCGTGTGTATCGCCCCTGAGGCTCTAGTCGCCAGTGGAACCTTGCTTAACGAGAACAATCGGTTCTGGGACTGTGCTTGTTAATCACGTTACTCGTTCAGCAGAGCAAGATTTCCCATAGGAAATCATTGCAATGCTGACAATTCGTTCCACAATGTGTTAAATGTCCCATCCTGGTCCCCTATTCTATCATTCCACACATGCACAAATGCACACAAACATGTACAAACACACACAAACACACAAGCACACATGCACACGCACATATTATATGCTCACCTTACCTTCCGTTCCATCACCGGTCTCCTGGGACTTGCTGTTCTCCGGTGCGGGCCGTGTATCGGGTAACCATAACGACGAGGGCGGAACTTCCTGCCAGAGCACTGATGTCAAAGGCAGAGCTGCTTGCCTCTGATTGGCCAGTGCGTTGCCTTTGAGTAGCGGTGACAGGAACCAGGAAGTTCCTGCTTCGTTGATATGGATGCTGATGCCTGGAGTGGAGTGGAGCGGAGCGGCGCACCACAGGACCTAGGAGACCGGCGATGAAACTGAAGGTACACATATTATATGCTCACCTTACCTTCCGTTCCACCGCCGGCCTTATGGTACTTGTAGTTCGCCACGATGTACCCGGGAACTACAAGAACCGTGAGCCCGGCGGTGGAACGGAAGGTAAGGTGAGCATAATACTGTATGTGTGTGCATGCGTGTGTGTTTGTGTGTGATTGTGCGTACATGTGTGTGTTTGTGTGGACTGCAAGTGCGGGTCAGAGCACGGTGGATGTATGGAACCAGAAGTGTGTGCGGTGAGGATTTCGCTCGTACAGCAAAGCTTTCTCGTAAAGCGGGTTACAAATTTACAGAAAACTTTGCTTGTTAAGCGAAATTCTCGTTAAGTGGGTTACTCGTTAAGCGAGGTTCCACTGTAGTTCACTCTAACCGGGGTGTAGTACTGATCATGGATCCAGGGGAGGTCAGTGCCGGTTCCACCATACACAACAGTTAGCCATTAAAAGGTATCAACCACTGAGGACTTCAGTTCTTTTAAACAATTTTTTTATCTCTACTGGCTAACACGATACAAAGATATATTTTACCTGAACCATACACAACCACATACAGTGCCTACAAGTAGTATTCAACCCCCTGCAGATTTAGCAGGTTTACACATTCGGAATTAACTTGGCATTGTGACATTTGGACTGTAGATCAGCCTGGAAGTGTGAAATGCAGTGCAGCAAAAAAGAATGTTATTTCTTTTTTTTTTTTTTTTTTTTTTAAATTGTGAAAGGTTTATTCAGATGGTCATTTATTGTTCAACCCCTCAAACCACAAGAATTCTGATTGGTTCCCCTAAAGTATTAAGAAGTATTTCAGGCACAAAGAACAATGAGCTTCACATGTTTGGATTAATTATCTCTTTTTCCAGCCTTTTTTGACTAATTAAGACCCTCCCCAAACTTGTGAACAGCACTCATACTTGGTCAACATGGGAAAGACAAAGGAGCATTCCAAGGCCATCAGAGACAAGATCGTGGAGGGTCACAAGGTTGGCAAAAGGTACAAAACCCTTTCCAAGGAGTTGGGCCTACCTGTCTCCACTGTTGGGAGCATCATCCGGAAGTGGAAGGCTTATGGAACTACTGATAGCCTTCCACGGCCTGGACAGCCTTTGAAAGTTTCCAACCGTGCCGAGGCCAGGCTTGTCTGAAGAGTCAAGGCTAACCCAAGGACAACAAGGAAGGAGCTCCGGGAAGATCTCATGGCAGTGGGGACATTGGTTTCAGTCAATACCATAAGTAACGTACTTCTCCGCAATGGTCTCCGTTCCAGACGAGCCCGTAAGGTACCTTTACTTTCAAAGCGTCATGTCAAGGCTCGTCTACAGTTTGCTCATGATCACTTGGAGGACTCTGAGACAGACTGGTTCAAGGTTCTCTGGTCTGATGAGACCAAGATCGAGATCTTTGGTGCCAACCACACACGTGACGTTTGGAGACTGGATGGCACTGCATACGACCCCAAGAATACCATCTCTACAGTCAAGCATGGTGGTGGCAGCATCATGCTGTGGGGCTGTTTCTCAGCCAAGGGGCCTGGCCATCTGGTCCGCATCCATGGGAAGATGGATAGCACGGCCTACCTGGAGATTTTGGCCAAGAACCTTCGCTCCTCCATCAAGGATCTTAAGATGGGTCGTCATTTCATCTTCCAACAAGACAACGACCCAAAGCACACAGCCAAGAAAACCAAGGCCTGGTTCAAGAGGGAAAAAATCAAGGTGTTGCAGTGGCCTAGTCAGTCTCCTGACCTTAACCCAATTGAAAACTTGTGGAAGGAGCTCAAGATTAAAGTCCACATGAGACCCCCAAAGAACCTAGATAACTTGGAGAAGATCTGCATGGAGGAGTGGGCCAAGATAACTCCAGAGACCTGTGCCGGCCTGATTAGGTCTTATAAAAGACGATTATTAGCTGTAATTGCAAACAAGGGTTATTCCACAAAATATTAAACCTAGGGGTTGAATAATAATTGACCCACACTTTTATGTTGAAAATTTATTAAAATTTAACTGAGCAACATAACTTGTTGGTTTGTAAGATTTATGCATCTGTTAATAAATCCTGCTCTTGTTTGAAGTTTGCAGGCTCTAACTTATTTGCATCTTATCAAACCTGCTAAATCTGCAGGGGGTTGAAGACTACTTGTAGGCACTGTACATACACGGGTTGCCCCTTTTCTCCACTGGGAACTGGGCTAGGGTCAGGTACCAAAGGGGTTGCCTGTGGCATTTACAGGACGCCATCACAACAGGGGCCCCAATCCACTAGCTTAGGACCTGGATGGAGGGAGGAGCAGCAACCAGGGGGAGTGAGGAGCCACACACAGCAGCAGGCGTTCTCCAGCAGAAGAAATAGAAAGCGGACGTGCTTCCCGGTAGCTCCTGTGGGACATAGGAGTTTTAACGGTCCGTGTGGGGATACTGTGTCAGCTTCCCCGGGGCCAGCGCAGTTCATGGTGCAGCACCCTAGGGTGGTGCAATTCCAAGTTGCAAAATCAGACTCTGCCAGACGGTGGGGTTTTATGCCTCTCTGACCACTACAATTTTCATGAGCCAAGTAGCACCTAGGATTCCAGGGCCTGGATCATGGTCAGACTCAAGGGGATCCATGCTACTGGCATAGGGAACAGTACTCTACCTAGTACGGAAGGGACTCTAAGTAGTTTCAAGCCAAAGGGACCTGCACTACAAAGCGCAGCAAGGAAGGACCCACAAACTACCGCACCAGTTCTGACCTTCCGTGCATCCGGGATCGACCAGTGCCAACAATGGCAGAGACCAGCACTTGGGTGCAGCTTTAAAGCAGTAAGTAAAAGAACCTGGAACTGTAGTTGCTGACTCAGATTCTGCTTAGCAACGCCGTCGCCCCATGCTTCGGCACTTCAAATGGACTGCCAACCACCCTTATCTCACCTGAGGCCCGCTCTGCCTGTGCGGAGCGACACCATCCCGACTGCCATAACACCTACCCCGGTGAGGAATTCTGCAGCGGCGGCTACCCCTCTGGCCGCATACAACAGGTCGCGTCACGACAAACTTTCCCCAATCACCCCACTTTCCCTTCCTTTTACTGCACGCCACGGGGCAAGAGAACTGGGCGAGAACACCCGTGACATCACCTGACCCGACCCTCAACGGCCCGGCAATGAGTAGGTTAACCACCTGCCCCGTGGGGCGCTGCACATAAAACTGTGATCAAGTCACAGGTGCAGAGAAGAGGGAGGGAACACTTTCTCCCTATCTCCTCCGCGGCCTGTCTCTTCGTATATCGCACTGCAGTCGGATGACATGCGAGTGCAATGCGATGTTTCACAAGCTCCCATAGACTTGTATAGGGGTGCACAAGCCGAGAATCGCTGCCAAACGCAGCATGTTGCAATTCAATCAGCATGCCACTATGGCATGAGAAATCAATCACAGACAGTGCCCCATAGTTTTGCACTAGTCCAATGCGTTTTGCATGGACGAGTGCAATCCGATAAAACAAGTGGAACTGAGGCCTAAATTTGAGACTTTTTACAGATATCATCAGGAAATTGGGGCAATAGACAGACAATAAACAGAAATAAGCCTAATAAAATTACACAATTTGTTCTATTGTTAAACAGTTTATCCAGGACTTTGGTTATTTTTTATACTAAGTTGCTAAGAACTTACCAGTTGCCAACTACCTTAAGGGGGCTTTACACGCACCAACATCGCTAACGAAATGTTGTTGGGGTCACGAAATTCATGACGCACATCCGGCCTTGTTAGCGACGTTGTTGCGTGTGAAAGGTACGAATGACCGCTAATGATCAAAATTACTCACCTAATCGTTGATCGTTGACAAGTCGTTCAAATCCCAAATATCGTTGCTGTTGCAGGACGCAGGTTGTTCGTCGTTCCTGAGGCAGCACACATCGCTACGTGTGACACCCCAGGAACGACGAACAGCACCGTACTTGCGTCCAGCCAGCAATGAGGTGGGCGTCACTTTCTTTCGGCTGCTCTCCACCCCTCTGCTTCAATTGGATAGCTGCCGTGTGACGCCGCTGTGATGCCGCACGAACCGCCCCCTTAGAAAGGAGGCGGTTCGCCGGCCACAGCGACGTCGCTAGGCAGGTAAGTCCGTGTGACGGGTCCTAGCAATGTTGTGCGCCACGGGCAGCGATTTACCCGTGACGCACAACCGGCGGGGGCGGGTGCTTTCACCAGCGACATCGCTAGCAATGTCGCTGCGTGTAAAGCAGCCTCTAGTGTTGTATCTGGTGCAGAGCAGTCATGGAGCACTCCTGCTGACATTTCCATGGGTTCCAGTGATGTCACTTCAATAAAGCAGCCCGTCTATGGGGTGGCACTGCCGATGTCATCCTGATTAACAGATGACTCCCCACTGCCTAACTGCTAGAAACCAGCTGTCAATGAGCATGACGTAGATGGTAGTGCCCTGTCGATAGAGCACCCTGGAAGAGAAGATTGTGTGTTGACGTGAGGTGAAATGAAGCAGGAGAGTCACCGCCTGAGCTGAGAGAGATGTCTCCAGGATAAAACAGAAAGATCCACGTAACCGCTTTAAGGTTAATGTCTTAATTTAGAACAGTATTTATTGCAATTTTCCTATATCTCTACATTGCAATATACAAGAAGGAAGGTGAAAACCACACCTCAATGGTACTTTTTGCCCAGAGTTGGAGTACGAATTTGGACTTAATATATACAAAATGCTGGAAAACTAACGAATAAGCATCAACTCTAAAGAGCATAAAGATAGTTAATGTCTTGGATTTGAAAAATATTTATACCCAATGTGAGCATACCACTCAAATTATGAACGTTTAATTGATTAGTAATTTTTCGAGAAAAAAACAGGATTACAATTCTATAGTGTGGATGAGATTTTACCAATTCTTACCCACATGGCACATAGGGAGCCATTAAGGAGCTACAAGGTAATGCATCCCCACCAGGATGTAGGGCTTACCCCCTAGGGACCCAGAAGACTAGTGCCGGTAACAACCAAACATTCCAGATAATCCCTGTTTTCCCAATTCCCCCATAGAATGGTACCAGGCTAGGGTCGGACCAATGGATGATCGCCTAGAGGTGGAGCCAATCCAGTCCACTAGACGACCAGGTGGAAGGGGCAGACAGTGGACAGAGAGTTAAGGGGGCTTTACACGGTAGCGATATCGCTAGCAATTTCTATATCGAGCGTGTAAGTACCGGCCCCCGTCGCGCATGCGATCGTTTGTGATCGCTGCCGTAGCGAACATTATCGCTACGCAGCGTTAGACATACTTATCTGGTCGGCGGCGTCGCTGTGACTGCCGAACAATCCCTCCTTCAAGGGGGAGGGACGTTCGGCATCACAGCGACGTCATCGCAACGTCATTAAGCGGCCGGCCAATCAAAGCGGAGGGGCGGAGCTGAGCGTGATGTAAACATCCTGCCCACCTCTTCCTTCCGCATTGGGGCCGGCGGCAGGTAAGGAGACGTTCCTCGCTCATGCGGTGTCACACATAGCGATGTGTGCTGCCTCATGAGCGATGAACCACAACGCTAAACAACCCTTACCGATTTTTGAGTTTGGGACGACCTCTCCATGGTGAACGATTTTCACCATTTTTGAGGTCGCCTAAGGTCGCTGGTAAGTATTACACGCTGCGATATTGTTAATGAGGCCGGATGTGCGTCATTAACAATGTGACCCCGACGATAAAACATTAACGATATCGTAGCATGTAAAGCCCCCTTTAGAGTCTCTGAGTCTGTGACAGAGTGAGGAAGCGAGCAGACGCACTGACAGGAGTGTAAGGCTAATTTCACACGTCAGTTTTTTGCAGTCAGGCACAATCCGGTTTGTGCCTGATGCAACGGATCCGTGTCAGAGTGTGTTAAACTGATGCGACGGATCCGGTACAAAACGGATCCGTTTGTTTTTTTTTAATAAAGCTGAGAGAGAGGGAGAGACCCCGTCATCACCGCACACACCCTGGCACTCCCACACGCATCATGCCTGCACACACCCCGGCACTCCCGCACGCATCATCCCTGCACACACCCCGGCACTCCCGCACGCATCATCCCCGCACAAAACCCCGACACTCCCGCACGCATCATCACTGCACACACCCCGGCACTCCCGCATGCATCATCCCTGCACACACCCCGGCACTCCTGCACGCATCATCCCCGCACACACCCCGACACTCCCGCACGCATCATCACTGCACACACCCCGGCACTCCCGCATGCATCATCCCCGCACACACCCCAGCACTCCCGCACACATCATCACTGCACACACCCCGGCACTCCTGCACCCATCATAACTGCACACACCCTGGCACTCCCGCACGCATCATCCCTGCACATACCCCGGCACTCCTGCATGCATCATCCCCACACACACCCCGACACTTCCGCACGCATCATCCCCGCACACACCCCGACACTCCCGCACACATCATCACTGCACACACCCCGGCACTCCCGCACGCATCATCCCCGCGCACACCCCAATACTCCCGCACACATCATCTCTGCACACACCCCGGCTTTCCCGCACCCATCATAGCTGCACACACCCCGGCACTCCCGCACCCATCATAACTGCACACACCCCGACACTCCCGCACGCATCATCTCCGCACACACCCCAACACTCACGCACGCATCATCCCCGCATGCATCATCCCTACACACACCTCGACACTCCCACACGCATCATCCCTGCACACGCCCCGGCACTCCCGCACACATCATCCCCGCACATGCCCCGGCACTCCCGCACGCATCATCACTGCACACACCCCGGCATTCCCGCACACATCATCACTGCACACACCCCGCCACTCCCGCACCCATCATAACTGCACACACCCCAGCACTCCCGCACCCATCATAACCGCACACACCCCTGCACTCACGCACGCATCATCCCCGCACACACCCCGGCACTCCTGCACGCATCATCCCCACACACACCCCGACACTCCCGCACGCATCATCCCCGCACACACCCCGACACTCCCGCATGCATCATCACTGCACACACCCCGGCACTCCCGCACGCATCATCCCTGCACACACCCCGGCACTCCCGCACGCATCATCCCGCACACACCCCGGCACTCCCACACGCATCATCCCCGCACACACCCCAATACTCCCGCACACATCATCACTGCACACACCCCGGCACTCCCGCACCCATCATAACTGCACACACCCCGGCACTCCCGCACCCATCATAACTGCACACACCCCGACACTCCCGCACGCATCATCTCCGCACACACCCCAACACTCACGCACGCATCATCCCCGCACGCATCATCCCTACACACACCCCGACACTCCCACACGCATCATCCCTGCACACGCCCCGGCACTCCCGCACGCATCATCCCCGCACACGCCCCGGCACTCCCGCACGCATCATCACTGCACACACCCCGGCACTCCCGCACGCCTCATCCCCGCTGTTACGGTTGCTGTGGCACTGGAGACTATGTTCGGATTTCTTGCTACTGCACATGTGCGAGCACTGGAGACTATGTTCGGATTTCTTGCTACTGCACATGTGCAAGCACTGGAGACTAAGTCCTATCTTGGAGCCATTGCACATGTGCGGGTGACATCATCGTTGACACGAGGTCACATGTCTCTGACACCTTCTAAGCTGATTGGCCGCTGGTCATGTGCTTGTGACACGTGGTCACATGTCTCTGACACCTTCTATGCCGATTGGTCGGTGATAGGCCAGCGTGACGTCATTGCTGTCATTCTGGCAGCGGATTGGCTCTGGTGTCCTCCATCTTGGATGAGGCACAGAGTCTATATAAGACCCTGACGCATGCCGCCCGGCGCTCAGTCCTCTTGGGTCCTGCATAGGAGTAGACGCTCTGTGCATGTCCCTTGCGGCACCTATTCTATCTAGGTGAGCGTTATCGGTAGGGTAACGCTCTTGTACCTTGCAGCTTATGCTGTGGTCCGTATCCTCGCACCTTAGTGGAGCGGACATAGGCAGATGCTTGCTGCACATGGTCTGACTAGGCCTTGTGGTTCTACTCTGAGGTGAGCGCTATCGGTAGGGTAGCACTCCTGTACCTTTCAGCCGTACTGTTGTCCGTGTCCTCACACCTTAGTGGAGCGGACATAGGTCGGTTAGGTGGTCGTTGCCTTCTAGGGTAACGCTCCACTACGCTGCCTGCTGCAGCAGTCCGTATTCTCGCACACTAGGGGAGCGGTCATAGGCAGGAGTTTCAAGCTAGCAGCCCTGCCGCTGTCAGTATCCTTGCACCACAAGTGGAGCGGACATAGGTAGGTGCCATATTGCACACACTACACCTAGTCTCTGTGACTGTTAACTGAGACAGGTGCTTTCACGCTCACAGACTGTGAGACTTCTATGCACTTTTATGTTGTATTCCTCACTCTTTTGCATTTCCACTCCTATGTTATTCTAATAAGGTAGTCGCTATGACTTAAACAGTATACGCCGCTATTGGTCTTGGTGACACTGTGACGCAACAGTGTCAGTACCGCTTTGGTGGTACAGGTTTCCCCTATCCTCTGCCATACTCAGCAGCAGAGCTCTGCACGGTGGACCCTGACTGTCGGATAGCCTTCCATTCCCTTATTATCCGACAGCCCCCGTAACACCCGCACACACCCCGGCACTCCCGCACGCATCATCATCACCGCACACCCCAACACTACCTCAGTGACATCAACGCTGACAGCGCGACTCCCTCAGTTGCTGCGTGGAGCTAATAGAGAACGGCGGTGTTCCACGGCCGCTCCTGTCAGCTTCATGTAGCAGAGCTGAAAGCATCGCGGGACCTCTGTGGATTACGTCGGACCAGGAGGGGTATTTGGGGATTTTAAAAAAATGGTGAAAGAGGGTGTTTTTTGGTCCTTTAATCCAAATAAAGTATTTTTTTTGGGTGTATGTGTTTATTTACTTTCACTTACAGGTTAATCATTGGGGGTGTCTAATAGACGCCTCCCATGATTAACCCCTTATTACCCCGATTGCCACCGCACCAGGGTAATTTGGGATGAGCCGGGTAGAGTCCCGGAACTGTCGCATCTAATGCATGCGGCAATTCCGGGCGGCTGCTGGCTGATATTGTTAGGCCGGGGGGCTCCCCATAACGTGGAGCTCCCCATCCTGAGAATACCAGCCTTCAGCCGTGTGGCTTTACCCTGGCTTGTATCAAAATTGTGGGGGACTGCACGTCGTTTTTTTTAATTAATTATTTGTTTATTTATTTTACTGCAAGATATAGACCCGCCCACTGGCGGCTGTGATTAGTTGCAGGGAGACAGCTGTCACTCAGCGTGGGGGCGTGTCTGACTGCAACCAATCATAGGCACCGGTGGGTGGGGAAAGCAGTGAATATGAGATTGAATAATTGGCGGCCGGCATTTTCAAATCAGGAGAAGCCACCACAGCAGTGTGAATGCCGTGCAGCGCCGCGCCCGTGATCGGTGAGTGGGTGAGAGTGAGTGAATGAGTCAGTCAGTGAGTGTGAGTGTAAGAGAGAGAGAGGCTGGGGCCACACAGGGCACTACTGCGATGCTCGCATGAAACTCAGCCTGTGCTGGCAGCACAGCAGGAGCCAAGTGTCATGCTAGTTAGTGTCCCTGCGTCTGCGGTCCGACCGTGCAAGCGGACCACAGCTGCGGGGGGCGGGCAGGCTCTCAGAAGGGGCGGGCTGGCACGGAGGAGGGGAAGGTGGGATTTATCTCCCTCTCTCCTCCGTAGCCGGCTATTGCGACTCTCGCTCTTCATGCATGGTACACCGGTGTACCACGAGTGCAGTGCGATTTTTTTTTTCTTTCGCCCCATTCACTTGAATGGGTGGGAGAGAAAAGAGTCTCGCATTACAGTTGCAGCATGCTGCAGTTGTTTTCTCGGTCCGATTAGGGCTGAGAAAATAATCACTCATGTGTGCTGACACACAGGCTAGAATTGGTCCGAGTGGAATGCAATGTTTTATCGCACTCCACTCGCACCGATTTTCTTAGCTCAGAGAATCACTTCTCAGCATGCTCAGAAATAAAAACTGAATCCGATACATGCTTCCGGCATTTGATGCATGCTACCGGATTCGGCGTGCATAGACTTTCATCATGCACAGTGCCGCACCCGGCGCTGTGCCTTTTTTTTATGAGACAAAAAATGTTGCATGAAACGTTCCATGCGGCCACCGCATTCATTAATTAAGCTGCATCCGGAAAAAGCCGGATGCAACACAAGGTCATCAGGCACAATCCGGCAACAATACAAATCAATGGGGATAAAATGGATGCGGTACCGGATCCGTTTTAACCGTTTTTTTCCGGATTGTGCCTGATGGGAAAAACCTGATGTGTGAAAGTAGCCTAACAGTGACCTGAGGGCCCAGGCGGTTGGTTGCTGGTGTGGAGTACGGTGGAGTGCTCCCGGAACCACGCACCGACTGGGTACAGAATCCGAGGTCAGGCAAATGCACCTGGCAGACCTGATAAAATCTGCACAGTGAGGGGACCATCAAGGACCTCACTGACCTTGAAGTTCGGGACACAGTAGCAATGGGAGAATCGTGGACCAGGACCAAAGACTCCGACCCTGCAGGGTTCACGCTACCATCATACGGACTACCGTTAAGAGAATACCAGGAGGGGACCCCCAGCTGCTCTAAGCCATGGGGACTCACCAACCAAAGACAGGTGCAGGGGAAAGAAGCCACCAGGTCACTAAACCGGCACGAGAACTAAGGGGACCTGCGGTTGAGACCAGCCAGCCTCGGGTGACCAGTTTCCAGCTTACTGTGAGTAAAGGAACCAGTTACACTGCAACCCCTTGTGTGGCCTACCTTCTTTGAACACCCATCTACATCACCTATCCTCTGGGGCCTGGCCCTGCTTGCGGGGGGCCTAACATCCAGGCTGCCACTAAGGGCTCGTTAGCGACGTTGTTGCGTGTGAAAGGTACGAACGAACGCTAACGATCAAAATTACTCACCTAATCGTTGATCGTTGACATGTCGTTCAAATCCCAAATATCGTTGCTGTTGCAGGATGCAGGTTGTTCGTCGTTCCTGAGGCAGCACACATCGCTACGTGTGACACCCCAGGAACGACGAACAGCACCGTACTTGCGTCCAGCCAGCAACAAGGTGGGCGTCACTTTCTTTCGGCTGCTCTCCACCCCTTCGCTTCAATTGGACGGCTGCCGTGTGACGCCGCTGTGATGCCGCACGAACCGCCCCCTTAGAAAGGAGGCGGTTCGCCGGCCACAGCGACGTTGCTAGGCAGGTAAGTCCGTGTGATGGGTCCTAGCGATGTTGTGCGCCACGTATAGCGATTTACCCGTGACGCACAACCGACGGGGGCGGGTGCTCTCACCAGCGACATCGCTAGCAATGTCGCTGCGTGTAAAGCAGCCTCTAGTGTTGTATCTGGTGCAGAGCAGTCATGGAGCACTCCTGCTGACATTTCCATGGGTTCCAGTGATGTCACTTCAATAAAGCAGCCCGTCTATGGGGTGGCACTGCCGATGTCATCCTGATTAACAGATGACTTCCCACTGCCTAACTTCTAGAAACCAGCTGTCAATGAGCATGACGTAGATGGTAGTGCCCTGTCGATAGAGCACCCTGGAAGAGAAGATGGTCTGTTGACGTGAGGTGAAATGAAGCAGGAGAGTCACCGCCTGAGCTGAGAGAGATCTCTCCAGGATAAAACAGAAAGATCCACGTAACCGCTTTAAGGTTAATGTCTTAATTTAGAACAGTATTTATTGCAATTTTCCTATATCTCTACATTGCAATATACAAGAAGGAAGGTGAAAACCACACCTCAATGGTACTTTTTGCCCAGAGTTGGAGTACGAACTTGGACTTAATATATACAAAATGCTGGAAAACTAACAAATAAGCATCAACTCTATAGAGCATAAAGATAGTTAATGTCTTGGATTTGAAAAATATTTATACCCAATGTGAACATACCACTCAAATTCTGAACGTTTAATTGATTAGTAATTTATCGAGAAAAAAAAAGGATTACAATGCTATAGTGTGGATGAGATTTTACCAACTCTTACCCACATGGCACATAGGGAGCCATTAAGGAGCTACAAGGTAATGCATCCCCACCAGGATGTAGGGCTTACCCCCTAGGGACCCAGAAGACTAGTGCCGGTAACAACCAAACATTCCAGATAATCCCTGTTTCCCCAATTCCCCCATAGAATGGTACCAGGCTAGGGTCGGACTAATGGATGGTCGCCTAGAGGTGGAGCCAATCCAGTCCACTAGACGACCAGGTGGAAGGAGCAGACAGTGGACAGAGAGTTAGAGTCTCTGAGTCTGTGACAGTGTGAGGAAGCGAGCAGACGCACTGACAGGAGTGTAAGGTTAATTTCACACGTCAGTTTTTTGCAGTCAGGCACAATCCGGTTTGTGCCTGATGCAATGGATCCGTGTCAGAGTGTGTTAAACTGATGCGACGGATCCGGTAAAAAACTGATCCGTTTTTTTTTTTTTATTTTTAATAAAGCTGAGAGAGAGGGAGAGACCCCGTCATCACCGCACACACCCCGGCATTCCCGCACGCATCATCCCTGCACACACCCTGGCACTCCCGCACGCATCATCCCTGCACACACCCCGGCACTCCCGCACGCATCATCCCCGCACACACCCCGACACTCCTGCATGCATCACCACTGCACACACCCCGACACTCCCGCATGCATCATCCCCGCACACACCCCGCCACTCCCGCACACATCATCACTGCACACACCCCGGCACTCCCGCACCCATCATAACTGCACACACCCCGGCACTCCCGCACCAATCATAACCGCACACACCCCGGCACTCCCGCACGCATCATCCCCGCACACACCCAAACACTCACGCATGCATCATCCCCGCACACACCCCGACACTCCCGCACGCATCATCCTTGATTGTGCCTGATGGGAAAACCTGATGTGTGAAAGTAGCCTAACAGTGACCTGAGGGCCCAGGCGGTTGGTTGCTGGTGGAGTACGGTGGAGTGCTCCCGGAACCACGCACCGACGGAGTACAGAATCCTAGGTCAGGCAAATGCACCTGGCAGTCCTGATAAAATCTGCACAGTGAGGGGACCATCAAGGACCTCACTGACCTTGAAGTTCGGGACACAGTAGCAATGGGAGAATCGTGGACCAGGACCAAAGACTCCGACCCTGCAGGGTTCACGCTACCATCATACGGACTACCGTTAAGAGAATACCAGGAGGGGACCCCCAGCTGCTCCAAGCCATGGGGACTCACCAACCAAAGACAGGTGTAGGGGAAAGAAGCCACCAGGTCACTAAACTGGCACTAGCACTAAGGGGACCTTCGGTTGAGACCAGCCAGCCTCGGGTGACCAGTTTCCAGCTTACTGTGAGTAAAGGAACCAGTTACACTGCAACCCCTTGTGTGGCCTACCTTCTTTCAACACCCATCTACATCACCTATCATCTGGGGCCTGGCCCTGCTTGCGGGGGGCCTAACATCCAGACTGCCACTAAGGGCTCATGTGCACGTACCTGCTGAATATTCTGCAGCTATTTGACAGCACATGTGCGCTTCAAATCGCTGCAGAAACACTGCATAATGGATGCATTTTTTTTGTAGAAAAAAGCCGATTTCATGCGCTCTGGTTGCTGCCCCCACCATAGACAGAGTGGGAGCTGCATCTATAGCGCACGGAATAATTGACATGCTCATTTTATGAACGCACGGATTTGGGTCAAAATTTAGCATCCAAATCGCTGCGTTCATAAAAGCAACGTGCGCGTCTCATGCACAAGCTACATTGTGCAGGGGACGCAGGACGTATGCATTTACACTGCAGTGCAATACACATTGTAAATGCATGTAAGTACGCAATGTGCGCACGAGCCCTAACACCAGCCCCAGTAGTGGAAACTGTGCAGCAGCAGCTCCATCCACATAGCCGCAAAACAGCAAGTGGCGTCACGTGATAAACTCTTATTTAATTCCCTTGTAAATATACCCCTTTTTCAAAAAGCACCCAGGGCACGAAACTGGGCAACGGCCACCAAGTGACAATCCCCAGTTATACACCGCCCGGGACCGAGTACCCCATAACCCTGGGCGACACATAATTATGCTGTGAATCAAACCCTACAATGCTACTTCATTTCCATCCAGTGTGAACATACACTTAAGAACTGTGCACAAGAGGTCATGAAGACACTGTTACATCTTCATTGTTTTTGAAACAAAAGACTCTTCAGGAAAACGCTGGCAGTGTTTATTCTGAACACATCTTCTTTGTCGTCTATGTAGTCGTTTTTGCTGCAGCTTTTCTGCTTATGTCTTTTTTTTTTTATTATTATTATTCCATATATGAGAAGAAGAATGGTCAGGTTGCTTCTTTTCCATACTTTCCCTAAAGCAATTAAAAGTATGGTAGTTACAAAAGGGAACATATGAACCGCCTGTCGTTTTGACATTGTTTATTATTTGTAATGATTTCTGAGTGCTTTTTCAGGTGGGTTCTAAGCAAAAACTGATTGAATAAGACATTGTGTGCACCTCTTAGGCCCTGTGCTCACACTATAGTTTTTGCTGCGTTTTTGGGTGCAGTTTTAGGTGCAGTTTGTGGTTCTAAATTGCAGGCATTTCCTTCCACAGCAAAGTCTATGAGAATTCAGAAAGGCCGTGCACACGTTGCTTCTTTCTTGCCTGCAGTTTGTTGAAGGAAAAAGAAGCGGCATGTCACCTCTTTTCTGCGTTTTTCCCTGCGTTTTTCCATTGAATATAATGAAAAACCGCATGGGAGAAATGCACCGAAACACAAGCGGTTTTGATGCGTGTTGCTGGCCAAAGGTGCGTTTTTCTGATAGAGAGTGCTTTTTTTGCTGAAGAAAAAAACAAACTATAGTGCGCATACATCCTTAGACTATGTTCACACACTGCATCTTTTGGTGCATTTTTGAGGTCACAAAGATGCACCTAAATGCATGCATTTCCTTCCCCTAGCAAAGTCTATGAGATTTCTATTTGCTGTCCACTTTGGGCATTTTTTTTGGGTCTATCTTCCAGCGTTTTTGAGCCCTTTAGTCAATAGATTTGAATTAAAAAATGCATTGGGCAAAATGCAGTAAAAAATGGGGTATTTTTGCGTTTTTGATGCGTTTCTTTAGGGTCAAAAACGCTGCGTCTTTGTGGTTAGAAAAGATGCACTGTTTGACCATAGCCTTACATGGATAAAGGTCCTTGAACTCCCAGTGTTTATTAACTCCCCAATTATTAATTATCCTGATTACAAGATAAGAATTAGAATGTGTCTGTTCCATGAAAAAAATGTAGGAGCTCTAGTATTGCTGATCGGTGGCCTCGGACCAGGGAGTGGGAAGATCCCAGTGCAGGGCCCCTATGTTGGTCTTGGATAGTGTAATAAAGATGTGTTTACGTGTTCTGCAGACATGCTGTACCGCCAAATACCGGCACGGTTTGTTCCATACACAACATATTCGGATTCACCTGTCTGATAACAATGTTCCAGGAACTTTTTCACATGCCTGTGACATTTTTACATTTCCTCTGTTCTATATTTTTTCATCTTTGGTAACACACGCTGCTGCATAGTTATGATAGTGTGAGAGTGATGTCATTTATAATGGCGCAGGGGGCAGGCCTAGTGTGCAAGTATAGAAAGCTACCAACTCAACACCAAAGGGGAACTGTAGCAGTGTGAGCAGGTAATAAAATATAAGGGGGAGAACTAAAGACAATGCAGGTGGAAACATAAGGAGAGAATTTCTATGAATATGCTTAATTCACAAGGAGTATTTTTTGTTTATTTAAGAAGACTACAGTATTTCAACTGGTAGAAAGAGGACAGCAACACTGTATGTCCACTAGAGGGCAGTAGATACCAATTCTGCAGACTATGTAGCAGAATACAGTAGTTATATCCAGTGGTGACAATCTCTGATTGGAGTAAATTCACTTTTTCTTCATTTCCTGCCCAAATTACTATGAAGATTTCTTCCAGTCACATATTTCTCCTTTGTACCAATGACTATTTGAAGAAAAAAAAAGAAAGAAAGCTCACCTAACCTTGTTCTTATGATCAGTAGGTCCTATGCCTGCACCTTGCTGTCTGATGTCTGACACAGACAGCTAATACAGCGGTATCATTGTGTCACCTAGGTCGGGACTCCGATGTTGTTAACATGCTCCAGACCATATGGACAACTAAGACAGGCCATACACATGAGATAGCTTCGGTCGCAGCCATCTATGCTGACACTCCCATACACAGGAGCGCTCACTTGGCCAAGTCCCCCTGTGTCCTCTGTTAGGAAGCTGCTGGCTGATACATTGACCTGTGGTCTATCTCAGGGAGATCAATACAATTGACTTCAGCCAGCCGGTGCCTCCTACACATCAGACTATTGGCTGAATTTGTGGATATTGGCAGATTCAGTAGTCTGCAGTCGGGCACTAAAGACGGTGACCTTCAAGAGTAAGGGCATATTTACACCAGCCATCTGCGGCTGTTAGACAATTGCTTATATTAAAGCTACTGTATATACATATGGTTGTTTAATGGCCTGTTTAGAAAGATTGAGCAGAATTGTTTGCGCACAGCTTAGCATTGCCAACCATCCAGAAATTCCAGGACAGCCCAAAAAAATAGGGCCATTTTTTGCCCTGTTTTGTTTGAAGCTGAATAAATGTATCCAGATTATTTTGACTGTACTTAACTTACCCCTCTCACTGCTCTAAATAGTTTTCAAAAGGATCATGTCTCTTACTGTGGAGGTTAAACATTGGTTTTAATGCATTTACTGATATTGATCTATCTGTATGTCTGTTTCCTGATGTTGTCATGATTCCTCCTAGCGGTGTGTCTGGACACAGTGAGTGACAGTTCAGCCATCTGTGGCGCCCCTGAGGCATCCGTTGCCACAGAGGTAGTGCACCTCAGACAGAGGTGTGGCATCCCATCCTGGGTAAGGAAGGGGTCATCTACCGGTTCACAGACAAAACCTGCACACACTAATTGTTAGGTTACACACTGGGTCAGGGTTTAAGGCAGGTACTCCATTAATGCTGAGAAGCAGCGACCAATATACCTGGTTATAGAGCCTTAAGTCCCATTCGCTTTCCTGGAGGGGTGGAGCCTAGCAGAGGGAGTGTGGGAGGAGTCAGTGTGGTAGTGAGGAGAATCAGTCAGAACCAGTTAGTGCTGGTCAGGGAGAGTTTTCAGTCAGAGTGAGTGACAGTAGGCGAGTTGCAAGGAGTCCAGTAAGAAGGAGAGAAAGACTATAGTTCAAGGTGAAGACCCTGGTTTTCTGCTAGACCCAGGTGACACCAAGAGAAGGGGTCCAGAGTGTCACGGATATGCGAGAGGCCTCCGTGGGCTTGTTCCACCAAGAATACCGGGGTGGAGGAATCTGGCCGCACTAACGGGTATGGTCCCCAGGCAAAAAGAAGAGAGACATGTCTTTTAGCAATCCGATGGCCCGGGTGATTTGTGTAGGCACCCGAGGCCACAACCTGCCACCCATCTTCTGCAAGGGAGGCTTCAAAAGAACCACGGTCAGCCACCCGATAGTCAGAGCTCAGTGGCAGAGGCGCAGGATATTCCAGTGAAGGTCAGCGCTGGAGAGACGGCCAGGAGAGACACATTGAGGGGTGCACCGGTACTGACCCTTGACCTGTTTGGGATCGGCGGAATCCTGACACACCACGGGGAAGCCGGTCAGCTGCAGTTTTTGGAACATACTGTGAGTAAACATCTTGACTGCGAAGCCTTGTGTTGTATGCTTCTTCCTACGCCCCATCCACTTCCATCATAGACTTTCATAACGGTTGCCCCAGGGTCCCGCTCCACCTGTGGGGAGCAAAAATACCTCAGCTGCCATA
This sequence comes from Anomaloglossus baeobatrachus, assembly GCF_048569485.1. Classification (NCBI taxonomy): domain Eukaryota; kingdom Metazoa; phylum Chordata; class Amphibia; order Anura; family Aromobatidae; genus Anomaloglossus; species Anomaloglossus baeobatrachus. Next base: position 445,620,526 of record NC_134353.1, on the reverse strand, counting down.
ACACCGTCCCCGGAGGTCCCGTTTAGAAGCGGCATCCTCATAGCTGCAAAAACCACAGGTGGCGTCATGAACTTCATCTTATCCAAAAATACAACTCCCATCATCATCCTCACTTTATTATTGAGACACCACCAGGGTCACGTAGCCGAGCACCACCACCGCTGACATCCCCGGACTAGTCCGGCCCGGTTCCAAGTGCCTCTGACCCTGGGGCGGGCGAGTCACGTCCAATCTTGGGCAAGGGCATCCTTGAGCTGTCAGTATGATGATGCTTAGTTCAGTCTTCCAAACAGAGGCAGGGGTGTGCTGAGCTGCCCAAGATTGTACAGCTGAACTATCCATCGCCATATTAACAGCTTAGCATGCCCCTGCCCAAGATTGTAGAGCTGAACTATCCATCACCATATTGGCAGCTCAGCACTCCCTGGCCCAAAACTGGACAGCTGAACTGAACTGTCAGTCATTATGTCCAGACACACCACTGGGAGGAATATTGAGAGATGTGGATGAGTAGCTCTGAGGACACAATAATGACCACTACAAGGTTATAGATTTTAGAAATCGATGGTTGTTAGCTTGTGACTGTACTAAATATACTTCAAGTTGGAGATAAAATCATAGTTGATTGGCAGCACATCTACCCTTGTAAACAGAGGTTGTAAAGTATTTCATATGATCGTTCATACAAAGCAATTGGAACATATGAAAATAAGTAAATTAGTTTCAGTCAACTTGCCATATCCTTGTTTGCCTCTTGTGTTAAAGGAGCCTTAATAAACATTTCTTGCAAGATAATTGTAAACAAGCATTGTTAAAAATGTTTGTTTCATGATTATCTTGTCATGTAAACATATCGTCATTCTCAGCAGTTCATTGTCCTATGCAAACAGGACATGCACTGCCGAGAGCTATGGTAACTTATGAGCTAGTGATGGGTCGGTTACGATCTTTCCGAGACAAAGAGCTGGTTCCCTGCTTGTGAATGAAGGGTATTGAGAGCCACTAAATTATCTTAATGGCTCTTGGTAGAATTAAAATTCTGGTGTTCAGCAGAGCAAACCCAACCCACTCAAACAAATTAGGTCCCGCGTGGTCGGGGTTTTAGCCACATTAACGTCATCTTAAATATGTGTTCACCTGGGAAGAACACATTTTATAGGGATCCATTTAGGATCCAAAGAGCTGGATCACCAAAAAGAGCAAGACTGCCGATCACTATTATGAGCACTGAGCATCTAGTATAAGTCACTCATTGCACATCATTTACTTTCGTCTGTCTATGTAAAAAAGCATTCATACAACAGTTTACTGTTACTGATCGGTGGTCTTATGGCACCGAATGTGTAAACAAAAGAATTTCACAGTCCAGGTAAACTGGCCATGGGTCTCCTGACCTAAGCTCAGCAGCCTCATAGGCATTTATATAAAGTTTGGGTCAGGAGCCCCACAGTCAGTCCTTGCATCTGCACAGAGACAATGAATGTTACATGTGTGAAGCCAGTCTTACCCCATTCAGTATGCCCATACTCCCCACCGTCCTGACTCACTCCTGCAGTTCACTGCTTTTGTCATGGCTCCCCCTCTCAGTTCAGTGAATAAATTAACTCAAGAAGAGCAGTGTATAAATTAAATTCTCATCTGCTCTGGTTTCCCACAACAGGACTACAACTCAGGAGTTTGTGAGCGCTTTGTCTACCATTGAGCCACTGCCTGTACTAAGAGGCATAGAAGGATTTGGTAGTCTTGACCTGTATTGCAGGCAGAGAAGCCAGAAGCAGATTATACAGCTACATAGAGATATACAGTGCCTTGCGAAAGGATTTGGCCCCCTTGAATTTTTCAACCTTTTCCCACATTTCAGGCTTCAAACATAAAGATAAAAATTTTAATGTTATGGTGAAGAATCAACAACAAGTGGGACACAATTGTGAAGTTGAATGAAATTTATTGCCTTATTTAAACTTTTTTAAAAAATAAATAACTGAAAAGTGGGGCATGCAATATTATTCGTCCCCTTTAAGTTAATACTTTGTAGCGCCACCTTTTGCTGCGATTACAGCTGTAAGTAGCTTGGGGTATGTCTATTAGATTTGCACATCGAGAGACCGAAATTCTTGCCCATTCTTCCTTTGCAAACAGCTCGAGCTAACTGAGGTTGGATGGAGAGCGTTTGTGACCAGCAGTTTTCAGCTCTTTCCGCAGATTTTCGATTGGTTTCAGGTCTGGACTTTGACTTGGCCATTCTAACACCTGGATATGTTTATTTGTGAATCATTCCATTGTAGATTTTGCTTTATGTTTGGCATCATTGTCTTGTTGAAAGACAAATCTCTGTCCCAGTCTCAGGTCTTTTGCAGCCTCCAACAGGGTTTCTTCAAGAATGGTTCTGCATTTGGCTCCATCCATCTTCCCATCTTCCCTGTCCCTGCTGAAGAAAAGCAGGCCCAAACCATGGTGTTACCACCACCATGTTTGACAGTGTGTTCAGGGTGATGAGCTGTGTTGCTTTTATGCCAAACATATCGTTTGGCATTGTGCCCAAATAGTTTGATTTTGGTTTCATCTGACCAGAGCACCTTCTTCCACATGTTTGGTGTGTCTCCCAGGTGGCTTGTGGCAAACTTTAAATGACACTTTTTATGGATATCTTTGAGAAATGGCTTTCTTCTTGCCACTCTTCCATAAAGGCCAGACTTTTGCAGTGTACGACTAATTGTTGTCCTATGGACAGACTCTCCCCACTCAGCTGTAGATTTCTGCAGTTCATCCAGAGTGATCATGGGCCTCTTGGCTGCATCTCTGATCAGTCTTCTTCTTGTTTGAGGTGAAAGTTTGGATGGACAGCCAGGTCTTGGTAGATTTGGTATGATACTCCTTCCATTTCAATATGATTGCTTAAACAATGCTCCTTGGGATGTTTAAAGTTTTGGAGATCTTTTTGGAACCAAAAATGGCTTTAAACTTCTCCACAACAGTATCACGGACCTGCCTGTTGTGTTCCTTGGTCTTCATGATGCTATCTGCGCTTTAAACAGAACACTGAGACTATCACAGAGCAGGTGCATTTGGCTTATATTTATCATCATCCGTCATTTAGGAAAACATTGGATCATTCAGAGATCCTCAGTGAACTTCTGGAGGGAGTTTGCTGCACTGAAAGTAAAGGGGCCGAATAATATTGCACACCCCACTTTTCAGTTATTTATTTTTTAAAAAAGTTTAAAATAAGCAATATATTAGGTTCAACTTCACAATTGTGTCCTACTTGTTCTTCACCATAACATTAAAATTTTTATCTTTATGTTTGAACCCTGAAATGTGGGAAAAGGTTGAAAAATTCAACGGGGCCGCAAACTTTTGCAAGACACTGTACAGTTAGGTCCAGAAATATTTGGGCAGTGACACAAGTTTTGTTATTTTAGCTGTTTACAAAAACATGTTCAGAAATACAATTATATATATAATATGGGCTGAAAGTGCACACTCCCAGCTGCAATATGAGAGTTTTCACATCCAAATCGGAGAAAGGGTTTAGGAATCATAGCTCTGTAATGCATAGCCTCCTCTTTTTCAAGGGACCAAAAGTAATTGGATAAGGGACTCTAAGGGCTGCAATTAACTCTGAAGGCGTCTCCCTCGTTAACCTGTATTCAATGAAGTAGTTAAAAGGTCTGGGGTTGATTACAGGTGTGTGGTTTTGCATTTGGAAGCTGTTGCTGTGACCAGACAACATGCGGTCTAAGGAACTCTCAATTGAGGTGAAGCAGAACATCCTGAGGCTGAAAAAAAAGAAAAAATCCATCAGAGAGATAGCAGACATGCTTGGAGTAGCAAAATCAACAGTCGGGTACATTCTGAGAAAAAAGGAATTGACTGGTGAGCTTGGGAACTCAAAAAGGCCTGGGCGTCCACGGATGACAACAGTGGTGGATGATCGCCGCATACTTTCTTTGGTGAAGAAGAACCCGTTCACAACATCAACTGAAGTCCAGAACACTCTCAGTGAAGTAGGTGTATCTGTCTCTAAGTCAACAGTAAAGAGATGACTCCATGAAAGTAAATACAAAGGGTTCACATCTAGATGCAAACCATTCATCAATTCCAAAAATAGACAGGCCAGAGTTAAATTTGCTGAAAAACACCTCATGAAGCCAGCTCAGTTCTGGAAAAGTATTCTATGGACAGATGAGACCAAGATCAACCTGTACCAGAATGATGGGAAGAAAATAGTTTGGAGAAGAAAGGGAACGGCACATGATCCAAGGCACACCACATCCTCTGTAAAACATGGTGGAGGCAACGTGATGGCATGGGCATGCATGGCTTTCAATGGCACTGGGTCACTTGTGTTTATTGATGACATAACAGCAGACAAGCGTAGCTGGATGAATTCTGAAGTGTACCGGGATATACTTTCAGCCCAGATTCAGCCAAATGCCGCAAAGTTGATCGGACGGCGCTTCATAGTACAGATGGACAATGACCCCAAGCATACAGCCAAAGCTACCCAGGAGTTCATGAGTGCAAAAAAGTGGAACATTCTGCAATGGCCAAGTCAATCACCAGATCTTAACCCAATTGAGCATGCATTTTCACTTGCTCAAATCCAGACTTAAGACGGAAAGACCCACAAACAAGCAAGACCTGAAGGCTGCAGCTGTAAAGGCCTGGCAAAGCATTAAGAAGGAGGAAACCCAGCGTTTGGTGATGTCCATGGGTTCCAGAGTTAAGGCAGTGATTGCCTTCAAAGGATTCGCAACAAAATATTGAAAATAAAAATTTTTTTTTTGGGTTTGGTTTATTTGTCCAATTACTTTTGACCTCCTAAAATGTGGAGTGTTTGTAAAGAAATGTGTACAATTCCTACAATTTCTATCAGATATTTTTGTTCAAACCTTCAAATTAAACGTTACAATCTGCACTTGAATTCTGTTGTAGAGGTTTCATTTCAAATCCAATGTGGTGGCATGCAGAGCCCAACTCGCGGAAATTGTGTCACTGTCCAAATATTTCTGGACCTAACTGTATATTGCATCTCTATGTATGTGAAGGAAGAAGTCAGATTCTTTTGTTCCTATAAAAGTACTATAAAGAAATGAGGAAAAAAAAAATGAGAAAAATAGAATTTTATTTTCACCCCCCTTGGAATCAAAGCAGCAATTTTCAGACACATTACAGCAGCACTAGCTGCTGAGGAATAGGATCTGCTGACATCAGAGACAGGATTTTGTATAAATGAACCTGCATTACTGCCTCTGACTCCACAAAGAAGCCTGTAGAGAAAAAACCCACCAAAACTGCACAGTTCAGCTGCATCTGTAGACGCTCAGAGATTTTATGATGTCTTATCCAATTTGCTTGGACATTTAGTTTGTGTTCACATGTAGCGTAAATGCCGGGTTTTTGCACATAAATTCTGCTGTGTTTAATTGTCCAAGCAAAGTGGATGTGATTTCATGAAGACGCCGATGAACTCTGTGGTTTTGATGCTTTTATTTCTCTAGAGGTTTGTAAGCTTCAAAAAACGCATGTAAAAAACTGCAGTTACTTTTCTAAGTGCAGAATCAAAGCTTTTCTGTACTATAAAAACACTTAAAAAATACAGATTCACATCTGCACCAAAAACGCAATAAATAATGTGGAAAAGGCATAAAAAATGCAGCAAAGATGGAATAATCCAAGAAAATTGTTATTGTTTCATTTGGTGCGGACAGCGACAGAAAACAAAAAAACACAGGATTTATGCGGACTTATACGGCCAGAGGCCTGTTTCACACATTAGTGAAAAACACAGATGTTTTTCACTGACGCCACACGTGGGTTGTTCATGGGCAATCAGTGATACGTGATTGCACATGGAGATATACTCACCTGTCCCGGCTCCTGCTGTCCATGGTGCTGAACTCTTCGGTTCTGCTGTGTTTCCGCCCCCGCTGCAGCTACTTCCGGGTCGGCTGTGCCTGCATACATGAATATGCATGAGAATAAGCAGCCGGCTCTGAAGCAGCAGCATGCAGAGGTCGGAGACAAGCAGCACTAGAGAAGGGGAGTTAAAAATTCTTTTTATTTTCAATGTCTGTGTTTTTCTGGTACGTGTTTCATGGATCACACCATAGTGTGGTCCATGGGACATCAGTGATGCCAGAAAAAAAACAGACATGTCTTCGTGCAGCAATCACGGACACGCGTGTACGCCGCACGGAGATACGGTCAGTGGAAAATCATTGATGTGTGTGCAGACCCATTGATTATAATGGGCCTGCGTATGTCCGTGATTCTGGTATGTACAAAAACTAGCACCAGAATCATTGACGTGTGAAATAAGCCTTACAGACACCAAAAAGCAACATGTGAGGCCACATAAAGATGAGAAAGTTCTGGCTGATATGACAATGAATGAATGAATGAATGAACAGTCCAGGGCATCTGCTGAATGTCCTTCACTGTCAAGTGGGTGTGGTTTGGGGTGTGGTCAAAAATTTGCCGCAGCGCGCTACGCGTGCCGCATACTTTGACTCACTTTCTGTTCTTCAAAAGCCGGGAGGTATGAGTGTGCCCATTTAGGTTAGTTTCACAAAACAATGTTTTTGGTCCGAGTTCTATCTGTCAAAACATGGACAACACTCTGAACAATGTTATTCCATGGCTCAGTGGAGATGAGCATTTTTGTTTCACTGACCAAATCTGTGTGTGAAAAAAATTACAGCGTGCACCAGTTTCTTCCCGTGTGTGGGATCAGGCTCACTCATTCAAGTTTTTGGGTGTATACAAAAAAAACAGATGCTGTACGGAGCCACTGTATTGCATGTTTTTATACGGATAGGACACATTGCCATTCTGTAACATTGGAAGCTTTAAATGATCTGTAAATCATTAATAAGCAGATTTTCTACAAAATGCACTCAGCCATATTTTCTGGATAAAACAGTGACGATTTTTTTATATGGTTGTGTGAACGTAGCCTAATAGTGACAACTAGATGAGCATTAGTTAGTAGGTTTTGTTATACAAAGCAAAAAAGGTTAAACCCCCCTCACTTCCTTTCCCATCGCTGGAATATGTAACTGAGAATACTTCTCCAAACCAGTGTAAATGCTGATGAGTCCCTAGTACTCCTGCAATTGGAAAACCTAGTCCACAATGATCCTGATATAGCGGAAGACCACCATAAGACTGAAGGATATGTGTTTCATCAGAACAAAGAGGAACACTATTGAAGATTTACTGGGCTGTAAAGAAAGAACCCATAGCCGTGAATAAGCTAATGGGCCCCTGGAGAGCTGGGGCCACACTGCCATCAATGTGGCTCCACTGATGCTGCCCACTGTTACTGCTGCCCTCTTCCTGATGAATGGAAGTTATTTTATACCCCAGCACAATGAACCTTTTATTGGATCAGCATATTGGGTGCAAATTCTTCAGCTTCTGTTCTGCATTTACGACGGTTTATTAAGAAAGTATTATGCTGGTTATTCCATAATTACTCCACCACTGATCAGGATTTATTGTACTTTAAAGCTTGAATGAATTAGTGTTTTGTCTGGTGGAAAGTTTTTTTCTAATGTATCATTTTTAATTATGAGAGTATATTTTTTTTATTTTCTTGTGTCAGTATATAATGTTGTCCTTAGATTTACTAAATCTAAAAATAAAATAATAGGGACTGTCTTATAGATCTGTTTGTGCTTTATAAATCTGCTTTATTCTACCATACATGTAAAGTTATTTTATTACTAATCTGACATTCCTACTTTGTTGTTTTTTTTTCAGGATTACTGAATCCCAAAGTCAGCAGGACAGATTGCAACTGATAGCGGTGAGTTCCATATGCTTTGGTTTCCAAAATTAGAAATCAGCAACTAAAAATAGGTACAGTCCTGCTCGTCACTGCTCTTTGTTGTGTTGTAGTGCCATATTGTAACCTGCAGATGTCACTGCCGCTTTACGTCATACTCAGTATCCCTTTCATACCACTGGAAAATGTGCAGATTTCTTCTCTAACCTAATCTTTATTACAATGGCTCAGTCTACCTAGATACACTTCATCTCCTATTAGGCCAGGTGCACACACTGAGTATTTGGTAAGTTTTTTTAACCTCAGTATTTGTAAGCCCAAACCAGGAGTGGGTAATAATGCGGAAGTGATGCCTATGTTTCTATTATACATGTCCTCTGATTGTTCCACTCCTGGCTTAGCCTTCCAAATACTGAGATAAAAACTCTCTAAGGCTATGTGCATACTTTGCGTCGAGGTAGTTGCAGTTCAAAAAGCATCCTCTGGCAGAAAGGACAATGCTTTTGACTTTAAAAATGCATGTAAAACGCAAAGAAAGTAACCTATGCGTACCTTGCGGTTTTCATGAGTTTTTAGTGCTTTTCCGGTGCTTTTAGAAACGCTGCAGTTTTGTATTAAATTGAATGGATGGGAAACGCAGCCAAAATGGCAAAAACAATTGACATGCTGCTTCTATAAACGCTGAGTTTTTGCCCAAATTTATGCAAATTAAACGCAGCGTTTTGAACAGCAAAGTGCGCACAAGAAAGCTCAATGTCCCATTGATTTTGCTTGAAAAGCATAACGCAAGCATTTTAGCATGAAAACGCTGCAGTTGAAAAAGCAGTGGAAAAGCAGGTAAAAAAGCAAAGTGCGCACATATCCTAAATGCTCAAGATGTACATGTCACGGTGGAGAACCACGGGAACAGCGAAAGGAAAACCCTGCATCTAGGGAAGCGGGAGATGATGACCCCTGACCAAACCTACAGCTGAGCGCTGTGTTCCCTCACCATCCTAGATAAGTACCGCACATATGCCCAGAGCCGGATACCGGGAAAGCACATAAACAACATATCCCCAGATATATCAGGAAAACATTCAGAAAAGAGCAACAACAATCCTACAGATGAATGCAAGCCGTCTGCTTGCATCCAGAACTTGTGAATGAACTGAATATCATCAGCACAAGTTCAGGGAAAATGAGAGTATTTAAACCAAGGGGAAATAAAGATGATTAGTAGGTGAAGGGAATGTGAGCTCCACTGGGTCTTAAAGGGAAAAGGATGAAAACCCAGCAGAGGAGATATCTAGTACACTGAATACTGACAGCAGGAACAATAGAAATTCAGGGAACATTTTGTGCAGTCAAACGCTGTGGACTTCTGTTGCTGGACATCACACAACTGTCTGTCACCCATGACAGCACATTGTAACGCCTGCCTGGATCCACAGACTCAGATGGGCTGTAATGGGGAGGCTAGAGGGAAGCCACTCACCAAGCAAGACCCCCAGAACCCTGAAACCCTTTAACCCCTCTACAGGGATTTGGAATTACACAGGGAACTGGAGATCACTACCTGTGGAAGGCTGCAGTCCGATGAGAGTAGTAGTCAGGCAGGGTCAAACCAGGAATTGCGGAACAGGGACAGAATCGGCAGGCAATGACGTAGTCAGCAAACGTAGCAGAGGTCAAATCCGGGTCGGGCAGTGAGGTACAGAAACAGTAGGCAGGAGGGTAGTCAGAAAACACGCAGAAGTCAACACACAGGAATCACCAACAGAATAGGACGTAACAGGAGCCAGGAAAATCAGAACTATCTCTGGCAGTGGTCATGTGACAGGAGGGGGAATAAGAAGGGTGTGGTGTCTTCCCATTGGCTATAGCTGAACGCTGGCAACTTCAGCTGGAAGACACATGCCACCCACAGTCAGCCAGCGGTACTGCAGATTCCAAGCTAACCCAGCCCAGTGGATGATCGGAGCCTGCGCCCACCGCTGGCATTGACTCCTCTCCCATCACCAGCACCATGCACGGCAGGAACACGGCGTCGCCTGGCGATCGGAGCAGAAGTCGCTGGAGCAGACTCCGGCGGTGACGTAACACACATGGTCTAATAGAAACACGGGCACCACTTCTGCATTTTTTTTACCACTCCTGGTTTTGGCTTACAAATACTGAAGTTAAAAAAAACACCAAGTACTCAACTTGTGCCCGTGGCTTTAGGCACCTGTTGAACCATGGGGCAGCTGAGCTGTTCGGATTCGGGCGGTCCGTTCCTCGAGGTTTCCCGGACCCGGGGGCACTGTCGAACAGTTTTAAATGAAAAATAAGAATAAAATCCGACTACGCCACTCGCGGTTTGCGGCCAGGGATAGTATGGCCGCCGCTGCGGGTTCCCACTGGGGATTATGGATGGGGGCAACGTGGATGGTGGAGCCCTCTGCGAGCAGGACTTTTCCCTAGGGGTAGGTGAAGAGTTAATGTGGAGGCGCGCGGCAATGAAGCAGTCCAGAGAAACAGGGCAGTTTGATGGGTTTTACTCACTGGATTCACACCCTGGGGACGTACTGGATCCCAGGTGAGCCCCTGTCCCTGATATTTGTGCCTGCCGACCTGGTGCCACTCTCCACCTGTGCACTCTGGTGTATGTAGGTCCTCCCTAGCTTGGAGAACTTGGAGGTCTGGGTCCTGCCGCAGGCAGCTTGAAGTATTTAAGGGAAAATGTCCTGCTCCCCTCTTTGCTGCTGATGCCTCGGACGTTAGTGGTGGCAGATGAGTCCTGAAAACCCACCCGCCTGGCAGAGTTAACAGATGGCTTGAAGTCCTGGTCTGTTCTGGGATCTGCAACCCGTGCGTGCAAAGTACTATGAGCCCTGGATGTCCACCCCACATGATCCCTCTTTCCTTGGAGCTTGCTCTATCGCTCTGCAGCTACTTTCCTCCTCTGAGTGGCTGTTCTTTCTCCTCAGGTCTTTGCAGTGTCTTTACTATCACTCCGCTGACTTTCTTACTCCTCACTTTCCTTTCTGGTTCCTTCCACTTTCTCTCTGTGTCTCAAGAGTCTCTGGTCTGTCTTGACTCCTTTCTTACTACTCCTCTCCTCAACTCACAACCTTCCTCTTTCACTTCCTTTCTGAGACTGCCTAGCCACAATCCCCAGGTCACTTTGTCCTTCCCCAGGTCTGGTCTCTTCCTCCTCAGTTGGCTGCCTGTCATCTAACAGTGCCCAGACCTGTCATCTGGCTAAGTGAGTCTCCCAGCCGGGTACAGCCAGTGTAAATGTCCTGGTGTGCTAGTGTGTGTGTAGTGACTGGCACAGTCATGTTGGACCCGAGCTGTTACCTTGTTGTTACCTTGTTTTTGTGACACCTGGTTACCGCAGGGGCATCACACACCCTTCACATGTCCATGTTTCCAGTACATGTGGTATCTATTTCTTTCACAGACACCACACGTACCTATTATAACCTATCACCATAGGTGATAGGTAGGGATGAGCAAGTAGTGAAATACACAGACTCGCTATACTCGTAACGAGTAGGTCTTAATACTCCGGTACTCGTTACGAGTAGCGAGTCTAATGCAAGTCAATGGGAACGGCGAGTAATTGTCTGGGGGCTGAGTAAAAGACCACGGGGGGGCTGTAAAATAAAGAATACAGTGAATAATAAACATTGTCATTATACTTACAGGTCCCGCGATGCGTCGTGCAGTCTCTGTCTCCCGCCACTTCTGCTTCCGAGTCCATTCATCACTATGCCGCACGGTAAACAAAGGACCTTCCATGACGACATAGCATGTGACCAGTCACGTGTGAATGTTGTATTATCTCATTGGCTACAGACCGGTCACATGGTTATGATGTCATGCTAGGTCCGGTCAGTGCATCTTGCCGGTACGCGGTGCTCGCCCAAGCATCTCAGTACTCAGTATACTCGGTGAGCGCTGTGTACCGGCGAGATGCTCGGGCACACGCTCGGCTCCCCCTCCCTGCATGTCGGCGCTCTTTACAGAGTCAGCCCACATGCAGGGATCAGGTGATCGGAGATCACCATTGCTATAGTAACCCGCTCTTTAGGTTACTATGGCAACAGTGGCAGCGGTGACGTCACCGCTTACCAACCCACAGCCTTTGCTCACTCATTGAGTTATTAGACTGCACGGGGAGGAGCAGCGTCTTCCTCCCCGTGCATTCTGATATAGCAGAGCTAGATGGGTTGAAGACATAAGACCAGGATCATGGAGGGGTGAGAGGGAGTAATAAACATGGAGTCCCTAAATGTGTCTGTGTATTTATTTCTAATAAAGTATTTTTCTCTGTGTGATGTCTTTTTTTAACCCTTTATTGGAGATTCTTAATGGCCGGGTCAAACTTGGCCTGACATTAAGAATCTCGGGCTTTATACCAGCTGGTAAAACAAAGCTGGTATTAATCCCTTATTACCCAACGTGCCACCCGACACCAGAGCCGCTGAAGAGTTGGATGCAGCTCCAGAAGATGGCGCTTCTATGAAAGAGCCATTTTCTGGGGAGGCTGCGGACTGTAATTTGCAGAGGGGGGGCCCAGAAAGCTTGGGCCTCCCTGCGCTGCGGATTCTAGTCCCCAGCTGCCTAGTTGTAAGTGGCTGGACACAAAAATTGGGCAAAGCCCATGTGTGTTTTTTGTTTTATTAAAAGAGCCTTCCAGCTAATACATAGAATGAGCCTGATAGTCAATAAAACAGTGATGGTGAGCAGTGAAGGGAAGCAGAACAGCACTGGATCCCACAGATGACATCAGTAGGTGAGAATATGAACTCAATAATACAACACTACATGGACATATACACACATAGTGAAAAATTAAACTTCATGTAAGTGCTGTTTTAACTTCTTAGCAATGCCATACTTTAGCATTCAGGCAACCCTTGGCACTTTAAATATTCACTCCCCAATTAGTGATAACAATCAGTCAAATGCCCATTTGGGAAACAGTTTGCAATTTAATACTTTTGCAGAAAAAATATAACCTTATTTGCATTGTGTTACCATGTCATGAGGACAATGACATTTTTATTATTCCACTAACTGAGCAGCAAGCTGGAATTTTGGCAGATGAGCCATAGTTCTCATGGGTACCTTTTGGGGTCCATACAAGGCATATAAGTTTTTGATCAGTTTTTATTTGTAAGGTGTATTGTACAAAAACCCCCCAGCAAATTTGGGATAAATTATGAAAGAGCAGTAGTAATAGTAATTTCAAGGAGCAAAAAAAGGCACTAATGATCTAACGATTCTACTCTGCGCATGAAGGAGCAGTTAAACGAAAACCGATCGGCTTATATGTAGCCAGTCAGCGGACGATTATCGACCACAAGTTTTGAAATGTAAATCCTCCGTAGACCATGTGCACACCTTGAGTATTTGGTGAGTTTTTACTTCAGTATTTGTAAGACCTCGTGCACACGTTCAGTATTTGGTGACTTTTTTCCTCAGTATTTGTCAGGCCATGTGCACATGTTTAGTGTTTAGGGAGTTTTTTACCTCATTATTTGTAAGGACACATGCACACATTGAGTATTTGGTGAGTTTATTCCTCAGTATCTGTAAGCCAAAACCAGGAGTGGAACAATCAGAGGAAAAGTATAATAGAAACATGAGCACCACTTCTGTATTTATTACCCACTCCTGGTTTGAGCTTACAAATACTGAGGTAAAAAAATCCCCAAACACTGAATGTGCACGTGGCCTTACAAATAGTGAGGTAAAAAACCTCACCAAATACTCAATGTGCGCACGTGGCCTAAGGCTGTGTCTGCACTGTGCGTTTCCACCTGCTTTTCAGCTGCTTTTCAGGTCCGTTTTGAACTGCAGCGTTTTCATGCCAAAAGGCATGCTTTTTGATTTTCCAGCAAAGTCTATGGAAAATAACTTTATTCTTTATAATTTCAGTAATTATATGTGTTCCTTTTTTTCCCCTTTTTTCATTTGTGTTTGACTGTTTAAACTTTATTTAGCAGTGTCGTTCAAAACGCATCTTTCCAAACGCAATGGAAAAGCATGTAAAAAGCGCTAAAAACGCGGCTGAAACGCGGTAAATATGCATGCGTTCTTAGCGCTATTTTGTGGTCAAAAGCAACTTAGGCAAAATCAATTACTGCCAGAAGGTGCGTTGTGACATGCGTTTTGGACGACGCAAAGTGCGGACACAGCCTAAGATTCCTAATACTGTGTATAGAAACTTGTAATTGGTAACAAACAGTGTAATAACACAAGGTGTGTTTTAGTGTTGTACCTCAACAAAAGTAAGTAGTAACACTGAAACGTCTATGAAAAAATTATACAACTAAGGTATCGAATATAATGGCCATTATTTGCACATACTGTAATTGATAAACCAGTACATTTTATTGAAGTCTACAAACATTACATTCTTGCTGAAAAAGCAAACATAAAACAAATTCCAATACTTACTACAAATGGTGCGGGCCCAGCTCCTGAGCCTGCATCACTGCTGTGCTATACAGTTACAGCGCTTGATGCTAACTACATAGCACCAATGCAATAAATGTATGGCAGATGGTGCCAAGAAGTTAAAATGTATTGCTTGTCAAATAAAAATCCTTTTCATCTATTGGGTTGGGTTTTCATAGGGCATTTGTATTCTAATTTTAATTATTTTTACACAAATTGTGTGTAAGGTATCAACAGAGCCCCTTATGCCCAGGAATTTTCAGTTACTGTGGCCCTTACCCCCCCCCCCCCAATAAAAATTATGCAGTCACCATAGCCATCCCCTTGGAATTGTGCATTTAAGGCTAAGGCGGGCTTTGCACGCTGCGACATCAGTAACAATGTGTTACCGATGCTGCAGCGATAGTCCCGCCCCTGTCGCACGTTCGATATATAGTGAAAGTTGCCGTAGCGATTATTATCGCTACGGCAGCTTTACACGCACATACCTGCCGTGCGACGTCCCTCTGGCCGGCGACCCGCCTCCTTCCTTAGGGGGCGGGTCGTGTGGCGTCACAGTGACGTCACACGGCAGGCGGCCAATTGAAGCGGAGGGGCGGAGATGAGCAGGATGTAAACATCCCGCCCACCTCCGTCCTTCTCATTGCAGCCGGCGGCAGGTAAGGTGAAGCTCCTCGCTCCTGCGGCTTCACATACAGCGATGTGTGCTGCCGCAGGAGCGAGGAACAACATCGCACCTGTCGCTGCACCGGCATTTATGGAAATGTCGGAGGCTGCAGCGATGATACGATAACGACGCTTTTGCGCTCGTTCATCGTATCAAAAAGGATTTGCACGTTGCGATATCGACTGCGACGCCGGATGTGCGTCACTTTCGATTTGACCCCACCGACATCGCACGTGCAATGTCGCAACGTGCAAAGCCCGCCTTAGATCACATGAGCGTATATTAAAAAAAAAAACAAACATCCTTTTTTCTGCATGAAAATCCGATGATTTTACTACCTATGTAGTCATCTGTGTCACTGTGTGTCATGTGTTTTTATACATCAGTAGTAAATAAAATTTACAAGATGTTAATAATGGCAATGTGTCAATAAAAATCAGATGATGTACGGAATATTCGTATGGGATCTCATTCTTTTTGGTGCAAGTACTGCTAAACCTGCACTGTTGTTGTGATATGCTCAGTATCCGGTCTGACAGATATACAGAAAGCAGTTCCTCAGCAGTGCTCTTTGTCAGCCAGCAGTCTCTGACTACTGGACCAGCAAAGCAGAAGAAAAGTATACTGACCAGCAACTACTGCTTCACTAATCAGCTCCTGTATGTCTCCTTACCTCTATGTGATCTGCAAACCAGTGCCCCAGCTCCCTGCCTCATTGGAACAGCTTCCCCTACCTGAAAGATGGGAGTATTGCTATTAAAGGGAATATGTCAGCAGGTTTTTGCTAGGTAATCTCTATGTTAAAACAGTAAAAAGTAAAAAAAAAAATAAAAAAGTAAAAAATATAACCCCCCCCCACAAAATTTTAAATCACCCCCCTTTTGCCCCCTTGAAAATAAAACAATAAAAAATACACATATTTGATATTACTGCTTTCAGAAATGTCCTGCAAAAAAAAAAACCCTCATGTGGCTATAGTGACAGAAAAGTAAAAAAAAAATATGGCTTTTGGAAGAATGGGAGGAAAAAACTAAAGTGCAAAAACGGAAAGTGGCCATGGTGTGAAGGGGTTAAATATGTATTTCTTACCAGCCACTATATCACTTCATGGAATCTTGATTGTACACGATGACATTAATCCAATATATTCATATTTTTCCTCAGGAAAAAAGACGACGTCAGGTAGAGATTGAAAACAAAAGACGGCAGCTAGAAGATGATAGGAGACAGTTGCAGCACCTCAAAGTGAGTTTATCATTATCTACATGGTCCCAATGTTGGGGCATGCTGGTTGACTCACTTGGAAATGTATACAGCTTTTTCTTCAACTCTTCCCACAAGGGATCAATTGGGTTGAGGTCTGGAGACTGTGGGGGGAAAATCCAGCAACTCTGCTTCATTGTCTTTAAACCATTTCTTCTGCAATCTTGACTTATGCTTTGGGTGTTTGTCCTGCTGGAACACTGTCATCCTTTTCATACCCATAGTAATAGAGTGTATAAAGTAATTTGTCTTGTAGGATAATCACATATAGCTCAACATTGAGACCACCTTCGATCCTGGTCAAGTCTCAAACATCTTTGGCTGTGAAACACCCCGATATCATCAGGCTTCATCCACCGAACTTTACAATTTCTTCAATGTCTTAATGTGTTAGCCCCTTTCTCCCTTGTTTGTTACGGACACATTTGCACTTATTAGAGCCTAGTCTATTGACTTTTACTTCATCGTTCCAAATCACCTGTTATCAATCTTCTACTGTCCACATTCCGTACTTTTTTGTAAACTCAAACCGACGCTTCTTATTATGATATTGAAATTGAGGCTTTTTTACCTTATTTTGGTCCACCATTCCAGACTTGTGTAATGTACATCACAAGGTGCTGACATGGATGTCTGTGATCTCACTATTACGAAGCATACAAGTCACCTCCTCTGCAGTGTTTGTAGCACCAAAACTGATAATCCGTGTTGTGAGCCAACCCGTTGACTCCCGATATTTTACCTGGATGTTGATAGTTTAGCTATTGACTGCATGGACAGACTTTATTTTGTATTCTTCCAATTGTCATAGCACTCACATGATGCAGTTTGGCATTTTTTTCGGCCGAGAGACCGCTACCAAGATTTTCCAAAATTTTGCAAGAAAAGAGCTGGATGCTGCTCTTTTCTTGGAAAATCTTTTTCATGGCTGCTCCTTAATTCGAATCATTGACTTTTCGCTTGGGAGTCAACCAATTAAAACACTGAGATATTAGGGAATGTGAGAACAGGTTGTAATTTGTAGTATACAGGAAGAGAAATAATTTTCATATACCAAGAGCAAAACAGTAACAATGCAGTTGTATAAAAATAATCTTTATAACTAATCATATGCTGAGTAGTTGCAAGTAAAGCTGGGTTCACACTAAACGACAGCGACAACGACGTCGCTGTTACGTCACCATTTTCGGTGACGTAACAGCGACCTTGTAAGTCGCTGCTATGATCGCTGCTTAGCTGTCAAACACAGCAGAAGCAGCGATCATAACGTCGCTGTGTTACATGTTCAGAGAGCAGGGAGCCGCGCTTAGCGCTGGCTCCTTGCTCTCCTAGGTACAGTACACATCGGGTTAATTAACCCGATGTGTGCTGCAGCTACATGTCACAGTGCAGAGAGCAGGGAGCCGCGCGCACTGCTTAGCGCTGGCTCCTTGCTCTCTTTGCTACAGTATACATCGGGTTAATTACCCAATGCATACTGCAGCCACATGTCACAGTGCAGGAGCCGGCGCTGGCAGCAAGGGCGGAGGCTGGTAACCAGCGTAAACATCGGGTAACCAGGGAAAGGTCTTCCCTTGGTTACCCGATGTTTACGCTGGTTACAGCTTACCGCAGCTGCCAGTGCCGGCTCCTGCTCGCTTCATTTCGTCGCTCTCTCGCTGTCACACACAGCGATGTGTGTGTCACAGCGGGAGAGTGACGACGAAAAAATGAAGCTGGACATTCAGCAACGACCGGCGACCTCACAGCAGGGGCCAGGTCGTTGCTGGATGTCACACACAGCGACAGCGACGGGACGTCGCTGCAACGTCACAGAAAATGGTGACGTAGCAGCGACGTCGTTGTCGTTGTCGCTGTGTGTGACACCAGCTTAAGGTTTATGTGTGAGATAGCCAAGATGACTGTCTATAAAATGAAGGTAGTCTCACACTCAAAGCTGTAATAGATGGTGAGATATGGAGCCTGAAAGTAAAAAGTTAAAAACATTATTACCCTTTTGCTTGTCATGTATCTGAACATTTAGAAAAAATCTCGGCATAACCAATGCAGATGAAATTAAAACATGAATGATATATATTATAGTATAATATGTAAGTGTGTGTGTGTGTGTGTGTGTGTAAATTGTTGCATTATCTTTTTAACTTTTTGATCAAGTCTTCTTACCGTACTTGCATGAGGTGTTTATACAGTGGTGAAAGACTTATTTTTTAAAGGGTGTATCCAGGACTTTGTAAGAAAGATAATGTGCCTAAACACTACCAGGCAGCAACTACAGAGCTCGGCATTCAGAGAACAATTAGATCTGTAGTTGTTAAAATATAGATTTTATAAAATATGCAGGAAGCAACCCAGTAAGTGATATATTGCTGGACTCATGATCTCTACCTCTACATCATGCTGCTCTCAGATGGGGTAGGAAAACCTTGGTGACAGATTTTCTTGAACTAACTTCATTAAAGGGTTTAAAGAACAGTGCCGGGCACAATAGGCATTTATTTAGCAACTACCTGCCTGTTAGTGCTTAGGGATATTTTGTTTTCTTTCAAAGTCACGGGTAACCACCTTCAGGGCCGGCTCCAGGTTTTTGTGGGCCCCGGGCGGAAGAGTCCCAGTGGGCCCCATCCACACACAGACACCGATACGAACATATACATATTTAAAGACAAACTCACAAAAATACATATAAACAGACAAATATATACAGTCATATACACTTACAGACACACACACACAAGTCTGCTGCATACAGACAGACACACACACACACAACTCTGCTACATACAGACAAACACATACAACTCTGCTACATACAAACACATACAGCTCTGCTACATACAGACAAACACACACACAAACTCTGCTACATACAGACAAACACATACAACTCTGCTACATTCAGACAAATGCACACAACTCTGCTACATTCAGACAAACACAACTCTGCTACATACAGACAAACACATACAACTCTGCTACATTCAGACAAATGCACACAACTCTGCTACATTCAGACAAACACAACTCTGCTACATACAGACAAACACATACAACTCTGCTACATACAGACAAACACACAACTCTGCTACATACAGACAAACACATACAACTCTGCTACATACAGACAAACACATACAACTCTGCTACATACAGACAAACACATACAACTCTGCTACATACAGACAAACACATACAACTCTGCTACATACAGACAAACACATACAACTCTGCTACATACAGACAAACACATACAACTCTGCTACATACAGACAAACACATACAACTCTGCTACATACAAACACATACAACTCTGCTACATTCAGACAAACACATACAACTCTGCTACATACAGACAAACACATACAACTCTGCTACATACAGACAAACACATACAACTCTGCTACATTCAGACAAATGCACACAACTCTGCTACATTCAGACAAACACAACTTTGCTACATACAGACAAACACATACAACTCTGCTACATACAAACACATACAACTCTGCTACATACAAACACATACAACTCTGCTACATACATACAAACACATACAACTCTGCTACATACAGACAAACACATACAACTCTGCTACATACAGACAAACACACACAACTCTGCTACATACAGACAAACACACACAACTCTGCTACATACAGACAAACACATACAACTCTGCTACATACAGACAAACACATACAACTCTGCTACATACAAACACATACAACTCTGCTACATTCAGACAAATGCACACAACTCTGCTACATTCAGACAAACACAACTTTGCTACATACAGACAAACACATACAACTCTGCTACATACAAACACATACAACTCTGCTACATACAAACACATACAACTCTGCTACATACAGACAAACACATACAACTCTGCTACATACAGACAAACACATACAACTCTGCTACATACAAACACATACAACTCTGCTACATACAGACAAACACACACAACTCTGCTACATACAGACAAACACATACAACTCTGCTACATACAGACAAACACATACAACTCTGCTACATACAGACAAACACATACAACTCTGCTACATACAAACAAACACATACAACTCTGCTACATTCAGACAAACACATACAACTCTGCTACATTCAGACAAACACATACAACTCTGCTACATTCAGACAAACACATACAACTCTGCTACATTCAGACAAACACATACAACTCTGCTACATTCAGACAAACACATACAACTCTGCTACATTCAGACAAATGCACACAACTCTGCTGCTCTGTGGGGCCCACACCCGCGGCTTGGCGGGGACAGCACCCGCGGCACTGGCAGCACCCGCGGCTCGGCAGGGCCCACACCCGCGGCTCGGCGGGTACAGCACCCGCGGCTCGGCAGGGCCCACACCCGCGGCTCGGCGGGTACAGCACCCGCGGCTCGGCAGGGCCCACACCCGCGGCTCGGCGGGTACAGCACCCGCGGCTCGGCAGGGCCCACACCCGCGGCTCGGCGGGTACAGCACCCGCGGCTCGGCAGGGCCCACACCCGCGGCTCGGCGGGTACAGCACCCGCGGCTCGGCAGGGCCCACACCCGCGGCTCGGCGGGTACAGCACCCGCGGCTCGGCAGGGCCCACACCCGCGGCTCGGCGGGTACAGCACCCGCGGCTCGGCAGGGCCCACACCCGCGGCTCGGCGGGTACAGCACCCGCGGCTCGGCAGGGCCCACACCCGCGGCTTGGCGGGTACAGCACCCGCGGCACTGGCAGCACCCGCGGCTCGGCAGGGCCCACACCCGCGGCTCGGCGGGGCCAGCACCCGCGGCTCGGCGGGGCCCACACCCGCGGAATCGGCGGGTGGGGGCATTGGCAGGGGCCAGGGCATACATCCAGGGGGTAGAAGCAGCTCACCGGGGCCTATAATGGGGAGGCGGGGAGGGCACTTACCCGATTAGGTCACGGTGGAGAGGGGGCCCACACAGCGCCGGACAGAAGCTCGCCTCCTTCATCTGTGGGACTGAGAAGGCGGTAGCTCCGCCCACAGGTGAAATTCAAACGAGGATGTCTGCGCGCCTTAAAGTGACGGCGCCACAGATTGCTGCCGAGGACTGCGGTCCCCGGAACTCGGCCGGGGACCGCAGAACTGTAAAGGCGAGTGGGCCCCGGCCAAGGGACAGGAGAACTGACGAGGCCGAGTGGGCCCCCCCGGCTCTCCAGGGCCCCGGCATTTGCCCGGGTTTGCCGGGTGCTGACGCCGGCCCTGACCACCTTAACAAAGCAGCTAGTTCAAGGGAATCTGTCACCAGGTTTATGCTACCCCATCTGAGAGCAGCATGATGTTAGGGCAGAGACCCTGATTCCAACAGTGTGTCACTTACTAGGCTGATAAAATCTCTATTTTGTCTACTGCAAGCCTACTAGTTCTCTAGATGCTCAATTCTGTATAACCACGCCTACACCACTGTTTGGCAGCTTTTATGTACACTGTGCACAGACAGAAAGCTGGCAATCAGTGGTGGGGATGTGAATAAACATAGCTCATAAATATGGAGGACTACATGGCAGCAGGTACAGTGGCTGAAATAAGTATTGAACTCGTCACCAAGTTTATAAGTAAATATATTTCTAAATGTGCTATTGACATGAATTTCTCACCAGACGTCGGTAACTACCCATATAATCCACACAGGCAAGAAAGCAAACCATAGATGTCCAGAAATTAAGTTATATGTAATAAAGAGAAATGACAAAAGGAAAAAGTATTGAACACATGAAAAAAATGATTAAATCTATCAGTAACTAGCTGTAGTACCAAGGCGTTGCTCGCGATAGTAATGGTCTCTCTGTCTCTCTCCCAGTCGCTGTCTCTCTGTCTGTCTCTTTCCTTGTCTGTGTCTATGTCTCTGTCTGTCTGTTTCGATCTCTCTGTCTGTATTTATATCAGTCTATCTGTTTCCATCTCTGTGTCTGTCTGTCTCTCTCTATCTCTGTGTCTGTCTCTATGTGTGTGTCTGTCTGTCTCTCTCTTTCCCCGTCTGTCTCTTTCCCCGTCTGTCTCTTTCCCCGGCTGTCTCTTTTCCAGGGCTGTCTCTTTTCCAAGGCTGTCTTTTTGTCCGGCTGTCTCTTTGTCCGGCTGTCTTTTTCCCGGTCTGTCTCTTTGCCCGTCTGTCTCTTTGCCCGTCTGTCTCTTTGCCCGTCTGTCTCTTTCCCCGTCTGTCTTTTTCCCCGTCTGTCTCTTTCCAGGTTGGTCTCTTTCCAGGTCTGTCACTTTCCCCATCTGTCTCTTTCCACGTCTGTCTCTTTACCCCTTCTGTGTCTTTGCCTGGCTGTCTCGGTGCCCGGGTTGTCTCTTTGCCTGGGCTGTCTCTTTCCAGGGCTGTCTCTTTCCAGGACTGTTTCTTTCCAGGTCTCTCTTTCCAGGGCTGTCTCTTTCCAGGTCTCTCTTTCCAGGGCTGTCTCTTTCCAGGGCTGTCTCTTTTCAGGGTTGTCTCTTTCCCCGGCTGTCTCTTTCCCCATCTGTCTCTGTCTGTCTCTTTCCACGTCTGTCTCTGTCTGTCTCTTTCTGTCTCTCTCTATCCGTCTCTCCACCGACATCATATTACCTCACTCATAAGCTTCTTATACTAACAGTTTATTTTTTTCCTATAGCAACTACTGACAGTTGCTATTAATAGCCTGTAGCTCCCACCTCCATTCAGTTTAATGGAGGCAGGATTTTGGAGAGTAACTGTAAAGCGCGGGGTTAAATTTTCCCCTCAAAACATAGTCTATGACGTTCCCTGAGTCACATGAGGCGTCTGTGCAAAATTTCGTGATTGTAAATGCAACAGTGCGAATTCCTTTAGCGGACATGCATACACACACACATACATACACTGAGCTTTATATATTAGATTTTATAAGCCTATAAAAAGGTGTCTCATTACCAAGGTAACACACAAAAAACATGGATGGATATAACCAGTGAGCTGTCTCAAGACCTTAGCAACCTTGTTGTTAAAATACTGATAACATTGGTTAGAAAAGAATCTCTAAATTACTCAGGGTTCCAGTTAGCACTGCTGGGGCCATAATCCGGAAGTGGAAGGAAGATTATTTTGTCATAAACCGGCCACAACCAAATGGTAGATTTCAGACAGAGGAGGGGAAAAAATTGATGTCCAAGAGCCATGTACCCTCTGAAGAAAGCTACAAAAAGATCTGTTATTAACAGGTACACTTGTACAATTGTATGAGATAAAAGAATAAGTAATGCACTCAACCTCCATTGATTGTATGCATGTTCTCCACACCACTCACTCCATTGCTGAACAAAAAGCATGTTCAAGCAGCACTTAAACAAGCCTGTGAAGTACTGGGAGAATATAGTCTGGTTAGATGAGAACAAAATTGAACTCTGGATGCCATAATATACGTGTCCAGAGGCTTAAAGCCATTGCATATCAGCCCAAAAACACTATACCAACAGTGAAGTTTGGAGGTGTGAACATCATGGTGTAGGACTGTTTTTCAGCATATGGCAAACTTTGCACATTGCAATGGCAAACTTCATGTGATTGAAGGAAGGATGAATGGACAAATGTAGTGAGACATTCTCAATAAAAATCTGCTGAAGATGAAATGAGGGTGGATCATACAGGCAAGTAAACTCTCAATTGGTTTCAGAGAAAGGAAATTAGACCGGTTTCAGACGGCCATTTTTCAGGTACGTGTGACATCCGTTTTTAACATAAATAGATAATAAAACAAGCGCACTATGAGAAGCACCCGTGGAATCCTTTTAGCGTTTAAAAAATTAGAATTGCTCACCTTTGTTGGTTGTGCGCCCCCGCACAACTTCAGTGAAGGCTAATCAGTCTGGAGTTCCTCCGAACAGATCCTATGTCCAGGCTTCCAACATCCAGATTGTGGGTATCGTTGTCGGCTACTGATTTCCACCGGCACCATGGAAATCAGGTTCTTGTTCCTCTCTCCTCCAGCTAACCAGCTGGATTTTTTGATATGTCAGCAGGTCCTTTGCTGCTAATACCGATTCCCAACAGGGAGGGGGTAAATGGATAATTATTTCGGTCTAATATAGCGCAAAAAAGGATATTTGCTGATATTAATTATTTGAACTTTATTGAATAGGCACTCCTATTATTACAAAGCGTTTCAGCAGAGTTGCTTTCATCAGGTAAAATATTTTACCTGATGAAAGCAACTCTGCTGAAACGCTTTGTAATAATAGGAGTGCCTATTCAATAAAGTTCAAATAATTAATATCAGCAAATATCCTTTTTTGCGCTATATGAGACCGAAATAATTATCCATTTATCCGTTTTTAACATGGATGCCACACGTATCCATGTCAGTCTATGGTGTTCCTTACATGTCCGTGTTTTCTCAAGGACCGTGTGGCCCCGCGTTTCCCCGCATGTACACACGCAGACATGTCCGTTTCTTCTCCGGCAGCACGGGTGTCAAAACACATGTCTCTGAAATTAAATTAATTTCTATACTTGCATGTCTTCGGCACTGCTGTCACTTGCTTCTGACCCCCACTCATTACACTCGGCAGCAGCGCTGGAGACATCAGTGCCGGGGACAGCATCGCTGGGGATAGGTAACGATCCAGCAATGTGTGCAGTGAGGTCAGGAGGTTGTTGGAGTATTCAAGGAACTCAAATGACATCCTGATGACACCCCTGTGACACCCACGGTACCGTAGGTGTAGCGACAGTACCTTCACGGCTTTATCAGAGTTCATTGTGACCTCTGATGATCCTGTGACATTACTGCCACGACACCCATGGTAGCGCGGATGTAACGGGGGTGTCGTCAGGATGTCATCTGAGTTCATTGTGAACTCTGATGAACCTGTGACATTACTGCCGAGCCCGCACACACACTACTGAGGGCGCCCCTGCGGTGACCTGGGCTAACCATATGAGGTCCAGGTCCCTGCAGGGAAGCACACACACAGCAGTTATGACCTCCTGACCAGGCCACACACAAACTGCTGAGGGCGCCCCTGTGGTGACCTGGGCTGATTTTATAAGGTCCAGGTCACCGCAGGGAAGCATACATAGCAGTGTGTGTGTGTGTGTGTGTGTGTGTGTGTGTGTGTGTGCCTGCCTGCAGGGGCTGCTCTCACAATCAATTGGGAAAGTTCAGTTCTCCATTGAATGTGACAGCAGTATGGGATTGATGTGGGCCCCCCTAATTGAATTACGGCGGACCAGGATTAAGGCTTTGCTAGGGAAATAAGTTGGAAAAGAGGGTGTCTCTTGTTTTTATTTATTGAATAATTTTCTCTTTATGTCTTTTCAGGTTTGCTTTGGGGGAACGTCGTGGGACCTCACCATGGATTACGGCGGACCTTTTTTTTTAATTTATAAAAATCAAATAAATTGGTGAATGAGAGCTAGAGTCGGGGTTTTTTTTTTGTTCAAATAAACTTTGTTATTCTCCTTTCAACTACTGAATTAGTAATGGTGGTGTCTGCTAGACACCACCCATTACTAATACCAGGGCTTGATGCCAGCTGGAGCTGGCATCAACTCAACAAATATTACCCTATTTGTCTCCGCACCAGGTCAATGGAAAGAGCCGGGTCCAGCACCAGAACTGGTGCATCTAATGGATGCACCATTTGTGGGGCGGCTCTGGGCTGCTATTGTTAGGCTGGAAAGGGCCAAATAACCATGGCCCTTCCCACCCTAATAATATCAGCCCCCAGTTGTCTGCTGTACCATGGCTGGTTTTAGTAAAATGGAAGGGACCCACGTCATTTTCTTTTTTTTTTTAATCAAAAAGTTTAAAAAAAATAAGCGTGGGATACCCTCTATTTTAATAACCAGCCAAGGTATAGCAGACAGCTAGAGGGTTGCACCCTGCAGCTGCTGCTGTTCCTGTGTTGGATATGAAAATTGGGGGGACCCCACGTCTTTTTTTTTTTATTTTTTTTAAATAAAAATGCTGTAAAACAGCTGGCCAATATCTCTAGATCTATATCGTTATTCTATCTGTTCTTTTTTTCTGTCTATTTTTTCTGTTCTTTCTTATTTTCTTTCTTTATATCTCTCTATCTAGCTTATATGTTCTATTGATATATATATATATATATATATGTGTGTATATATATATATTTTATCTGTTCTATCTATAATATTTCAGGCTTTGCCCATCTTTTACACATTAAAAAACCATTCATTTCAATATCATGCATTTTTTTACCAGTACCAGTGGATGTCACAAGTATGTCACACATATGACACACGGATGTCACGCGAATGACGTGTGGCTTGCACGTGTTTAAACACAAACGTCTGAAAGGGGCCTAAAAATTATAGAATGGCCTAGCCAATCACCTGGCTTGAATCCAACAGAAAATTTATGGAAGGAACTAAAACTCAGAGATCATAAAAGGAGCCCATGGATCCAAAGTTTGTGTGGATGAATGGGTCAATTTCACACCTGAGCAATGCAGGTGACTAGTATTTCCATTCTGAAGGTGTCTTGAAACTGCCATTACCAACAAAGACGTTTGTATAAAATATTAAAGAAATTTCTGTAAGCGTGTTCAATACTTTTTCCCTGTGTCTTTTCTCATTATTACACATAATTTATAGACCTCTATGGTTTAATTTCTTTGCCTGTGTGGATTGGATGGGTTATCGACATCTGGTGAAAAATTCATGTCAATAGCACGTTTAGAAATATATTTACTTAGAAAATTGTTGATGTGTTCAATATGTATTTTACCCACTGTATATTAGTCCTCTAATGATAATCTCCAACTAATAAAAGAGTGACTTTATCAAAACTGTAGCAAACAGACTTGTAAGTGACACATTACTAGAATCAGGGTCTTTATAGTATGCTGCTCTCAGATTAGATGGTAATAACTTGGTGACATATTTCCTTTAAAAAGTTTAAAGTGTGGGATAACTAGAGGGGAAGGGGTGGTGCCAAAGCCTAAGACCCTACCCTTTATTGTAAGGGAAGTGTCGATGTGTCAACCTTGTATAGTTCCCTGTTGAATGGTAATCGATAAATACTTCTCTTTATTTTAAGCAGATCTAAAAAACTAGCAAAGAGAATTGTAAATATCAAAAAATAAACTACTTGTAGCTCTAAATGAATATTCACTGATATTTGCAGTCTAAAGCTCTACGGGAGCGCTGGCTTCTTGAAGGAGCTCCTGCTTCAACCCCAGAGGAAGATGAAGCAACAAAGAAACAGATGCAAGAAGATGAGCTGAAAACCCGAGAGCTAGAAGAAAGTATTCAAAGGTATGTGACTTGGCCATGCTACATGACCATAATAAAAGGCACTTTGTGCAAAGCAAGTTGCTGAGATAAACCGTCCAGAAGATGTGGATTTCTTCTGACTTATATGCCCCAGTGACTTGCTGGTTGCAAAGCAATCGCATTGACTTTCATTGTGATGCCACAACCAAAGTTGCCATGTAGCACCAACCGTATACACCAAAATATGAAAGATCATATTATGAAATATCCATAGAAGGTTTCAATTCTAGAATACTACAAGGACTATTGGAAATTGTGGAAATGTATTGGTAACATCTAATCTATAGGAATAGCACTGCTGAATCCCTAAGGACTGCTGGAGATTGTGGAAATGTATAGGCAACATCTAATCTCTAGAAGTAGAGCTACCTTACTGTCTAATGACCACTGGAGATTGTGGAAATGTATAGGTAACATTTAATCTATAGGAGTAGCAATGCCAACTCCCAAAGGCCTACTGGAGATTGTTGAAATGTATAGGCAACATCTAACCTATAGGAGTAGCAATGCCAACTCCCTAAGGGCTACTGGAAATTATGGAAGTGTATAGGCAACATCTAATCTATAGAAGTAGAGCTGCCTTACTATCTAATGACCACTGGAGATTGTAGAAATATATAGGTAACATTTAATCTATAAGGGTAGCACCGCCAACTCCCTAAGGAGTAGTAAAGGTTGTGGAAATGTATAGGTTACATTTAATCTATTGGAGTAGAGCTGCCAACTCCCAAAGGACGGTGCGTGTTTCACATCCACAACATGTAAATTTCTCTTGCGAGTTTTATGTGCAGATTGTTCCCTTTGATTTGCATTAGGTGTGGAAAAAACGCAGGTAAAAATAACACTTGTTTTGGATGCTAAAATGCACCAAAAAAAGCAGGTAATCTGCACGACTGCATCAATTTATTGGTCACAGACAAGTACAATTCACAGGTGAAATCTATTCAGAATTTCATATTGCTGACATAGGAGATGGCAATTGGTGCTTAGACAGTTCTATGGAGCACTATATATATAAAAACTTGTTGCAGAATGTCTGTGTGTGTTAAGCCTGCTTTACACGCTACAATATATCTAACGATGTGTCGGCCTGGGTCACGTCGTAAGTGACGCACATCCAGCATCATTAGTAGTGTTGTAGCGTATGACAGCTACGTGCGACTGCGATTGAACGTAAAACCGTTAATCGCATACACATCGTTCATTTCCTAAAAATTGCACGTCGGGTTGTTTAATGTTCCCGAGGCAGCACAGATCGCAGTGTGTGACACCCCGGGAACGATGAACAGATCTTACCTGTGTCCCGTAGCACCCGCCGGCAATGCGGAAGAAAGGAGGTGGGCGGGATGTTTACGTCCCGCTCATCTCCGCCCCTCTGCTTCTATTGGCCGGCTGCTGTGTGACGTCAGTGTGACGCCGAACGTCCCTCCTACTCCAGGAAGTGGATGTTTGCCGCCCACATCGAGGTCGTATGGAGGGCTAAGTATGTGTGACAGCTTTTTAACGATTGTGCGGCTCGTGCAACAAATTGCACGAGCCGCACAAACGAAGGGCGTGTGCGATCGCATACGAGATCACACACGCAATTGTAAGGTGTAAAGCAGGCTTTAGAGCTGCTCCATTCCACTGCCCCTTCCTTCTACATAGAATGTAAAAGCAACAACTGGCATTGCATATCTCAGCAATGGGAAGATCTCTTCACTCAAGCTTACTCGTCAATGTGAAAATTGCAATATATATATAGTATATTATTTATATATATATATATATATATATATATATATGGTGTGTGTATATATATATATATATATATATATATATATCCCAAAATATGAAAAAAAAATGATCAAAGATTTAACTCCTTAACGACCGCGGGCAGTAAAATTACGTCCTAGCGGTCATAACGTTACTGCCCGCGGTCTGCCGGCAGCAGCATGCCGTGATCGGCGCACATCTCAGCTGATTTTCACAGCTGAGATGTGTGCCTGCTAGGCATGAGCAGAATCGTTATCTGCTCGTGCCAGTTAACCCCTGTAATGGCGCTGTCAATATGTGACAGCGCCATTATAAACGCGATCGCGGTAAAGTTTTACTTACCGCCCGATACCGGAAGTCACGTGACATGATCACGTGACTTCCGGTGGTTGTCATGGTAACACAGGGTCATGTGATAACTCCTGTGCTAGACATCAATCACTTTTACTTTCGCTTTGTACGGGGGCCAGGGAAACAGGAAGTGCACGTATCTGCTGTTTACAGCTGTGTAGCTGTGATCAGCAGATAGTGCAGAGCGATCGAATTGCTGATCGCTATAGCCCCGTAGGGGGACTAGTAAAATAAAAAAAAGTAAAAAAAAAAAAAGTTTTAAAAAATTTAAAAAAAAAACCTAAAAGTTCAAATCACCCCCCTTTCGCCCCATTGAAAATTAAAGGGTTAAAAAAATAAAAAAATATACACACATTTGGTATCGCCGCGTTCAGAAACGCCCGATCTATCAAAATATAAAATCAATTAATCTGATCAGTAAACGGCGTAGCGGCAAAAAAATTCCAAACGCCAAAATGACTTTTTTTATCGCCACAACTTTTGCGCAAAATGCAATAACAGGCGATCAAAACGTAGCATCTGCGCAAAAATGGTACCATTAAAAAGTCAGCTCGAGTCGCAAAAAATAAGCCATCACTGAGCCATAGATCCTGAAAAATGAGAACGCTACGGGTCACGGAATATGGCGTAAAACTTGCGCCACTTTTTTCAGACAAACTTCCGAATTTTTTTTAACCCCTTATATAAAAGTAAACCTATACATGTTTGGTGTCTACGAACTTGCACTGACCTGAGGCAACACACCCACACATCAGTTTTACCATACAGTGAACACAGTGAATAAAATATCTCAAAAACAATAGTGCTATCGCACTTTTTTTGCAATTTTTCTGCATTTGGATTTTTTATAACCGTTTTCCAGTACACTATATAGTAAAACTTATGGTTTCATTTAAAAGTACAGCTCGTTCCGCAAAAAAATGAGCCCTCACATGACCATATTGACAGAAAAATAAAAAAGTTACGTCTCTCAGAAAAAGAATGGCGGAAAAAAAAAACGGAAAGTGAAAAATCATCCGGTCGTGAAGTGGTTAAACAAAAAATAAATAAATAAATGTAAAGCAAAACAATGACAATGCATTCCATCTATTGTGGTTTCTTTCACCCCAAATATATCTGCATTTTCCCTAGCATTTTTGAGATGGGTGATTTGATCAATACTTTGCCTTATTTAGGATGACATTTACTATATATGGTAACCTCTCAGACTGTTCATTATAATGTGGTCCTTTTGGTAAAATATGTAAAGTCCTTAATTATAGTATAATAGTGCTTCGTCCAATAACAGACGTTCGTCTCTAGCATTTTGAATTATTAAAACTTAATTGTTTATTTCCAGCCTGGAAAATGAAATTGAGCTACTAGAGACCGGCATGTCGAGCACGTCCACCAAAGAAAGCTTGGCATCAGAGCCCGACAACCATGAAGTAGCCAGAACAAACAAGGTGAGCTTCAGTGCTGGGCATTATTTTTACATATAAGGCTGTGCACACAGTGCGTTTTTTAAATGTGTTTTAAGTGCAGTTTTGTGACAAAACTGCAAGCAGATCCTGATGCCAGCAAACTCATTGAGAATCCTGAAGTGCTGTGCACTCATTCAGGATTTTCTCCTTCCAGATTTGGTGCAGAAAAGAATCTAACATAGAAAAGAAAAGCAGCTCAGCTCACCATAGAGGAACAGGACATATCAAAGGGATGCACGGGGAAATTCAGGCCAGCTCCTGAGTAGTACAGTCCAAGTTAGAAAAAAGCCAGCATCCGCCAATGATCTTCATAAAAACCTGTGCTTTATTTATTCCTTAAATTAAAACATAGACTCTATCCGGTCTACGCATGTAGAGAAGAAGTGCTCTTATTCATGACAGCATAGACCGGACGGTCCCCCGAGGCAGGGATAACACGCGAAACACGTGTAGGGACTTTCCTTCCCCACACCTACCTTGGCCTTGGTAACCACTTGGTAAGCTCTGGATATGGCTGTATTGCTCTTATAATGTGATCTACCAGGACATTGGATTACCCCCCCCCCACCCCAACCCCAGTTTGGTCCCTATTTGACTATTAGTAACATCCCTAATGGGAGGCACTGTGGGGTTACCATCTGGGTGAATGTCCTTTGTACTTTGTAAGATATATTCACTTGCTGGCAATAACATATCTGAGCTCTGTATGGCTGTACTATCTGGGTAGATGTGTGGAGCTCTTTCACCCTCATCTGTCGTTTGTCCTGCTTATTTATTATATTTATTAGATGTATTTTCAATCTCCCCGCACCTTTTTTGATATTTAATAAAAACATTTTTATACCTTGATACCGGTGCTTTCTTCCTATCAATTCTGATTTGGAGATGTTATGTGGGCAAATATAAAGACTTTTTTGTTCTCTGTTTGCATGGACTGGAAAGAGTCTTGTTTTAAATTTATGGAAAAAATAAAGCACAGGTTTTTATGAAGATCATTGGCAGATACTGGCTTGTTTCTAACTTGAGCAGAAAATAATCTGCAGCATGTCAATTCTGTCTGCGTTTTTCGCAGCGTTATTCACCAATTGACATCAATAAAAAAAAATCATAAAAATGCATCGAAAAATGCTGCAAAACGTGCATTTTTGTCTCTGCGTTTTTCCTGCCAAGAGATGCAGATTTGATGCACAAATTTCTAAAATATGTGCACAATACCCTAACAGTATTTCTTACAATCCACATGGTCCCCGCATCACACAATTTTTTTATAGGGTATTTAGAATTTCCAGAAAATTACACTGCTCATTGATTGGGGGGGGGGGTCTCAGGATTAAAGTGCTGTTTTAAATAACAAAAATAGAGTATTTTTTGTTAAATAAGTAAAATGGTCGTCTAAGTCAGATGAGTCCAGTATATCTTATGAGCAGTGAATGTCTAAAAGAAACTTTCTTTTCTTAAGTGTGCAAAGAGATTGAAACAAAGCCTGATGACAAAGAGAGAAACATCTCTAATAGTGCTGAGTGAGCGTGCTCGGCACTGCTCGTTATTCGATCGAGTATCGCGGTGCTCGGGTACTTGCTTAGCCCGGCTGAGTATCACTGGTGCTCAGATATTTCGTTCGTGAAACAACGACCGCAATTCACAGACATATTGATGTGTTCAGGCACCTAAAGGAAAGCCAGCTGCAGTCTCTGAATGGCTCCCCCGGGCAATAACAAATTCTCTTGACGTATTGTGAACAGAAAAAAATAAAACACCTCACCTTCCCTCCACAAATGTTCTGTTTACGGCTGGCTGTATGTGGGTGTAGCCCCTTTTCAGGCCAATCATTGACTTTCCCTAATGCTCGTTACTTGCGCCAAGCTCATCCAAGCGTCTGACCAGC
Source organism: Anomaloglossus baeobatrachus (assembly GCF_048569485.1). Lineage (NCBI taxonomy): Eukaryota > Metazoa > Chordata > Amphibia > Anura > Aromobatidae > Anomaloglossus > Anomaloglossus baeobatrachus. Next base: position 445,587,634 of record NC_134353.1, on the reverse strand, counting down.
TTGAATTGAGGAATGAGCATTGGAGCATTTCATTGCTTGCCTATCACTAATCACTAAAAATCAAAAGAAATAGAATTTATCTCATCAGATTAATAACGCAGGTATGCAAAATTTCAGTTTATTAACTTTTTTTCAAATCCAAAACAGATCCTCATGTTTTTTTTATGTCCTGATTTAAAAAAAACTCTTCTGTTTTTAACTATCACATATGGATTTTTCACAAAACATGCAAGAAATTATGTACAAGCAAGAGAAACAAGAAAAATCTTTGTTATAGCCAAAAATGTACACAATATTATATAAAATATTTTATTGAACATTCATTCTGAAATTTTATTTTAAACTAATTCTTGCGCCTCTTCCTTTTCTCCTCAAAGCTTGATACCTTTCTCTTTCTATAGAAGGCTGCGGATCTTCTCTGTGAAGCATCCAGTAGTAGTTTCCCATCAAGCTCATGTTCCATCTATCTTGGTATCATTGTTCCATCTCCTTTCTCTTCACTAACGGCACCAAGGTTTTCAGTAAAGTAGTCCAAATGGGATTGTAAAAATTTTAATTTCAAATGAATCAGATAACCCAAGGCTTTCAAAACTTTCAGCATGTTCTCCATGATGGACTTACATTTTGAATCATTGCTGTTGCCTAGCAATTTCTTCACGATTTCCTTAAAAGAATCCGAAATTTCCATTTTTGTTTTGAAAACAGCGTCCTTCAGTCCTTCATGAGTTTATAAATATTGGGACCCACAAAAATGCCTTCCTTTACTTTTGCTTTGGACAATCCCTGAAACTCGATACACAGGTACATAAGTGTCTCCTTTCTGTAGAGCTTTCTCAATCGGCTTCATCAGTCCAAGAATAATGTGTAGTGGTGGCAGGAGAACTTTGCTGGAATTGAACTAAACTTTCCGCAGCTATATTCTTGTGTACAAGTTACAAAAATATTCTCGTTAGACAATTTTTTTGGCTCCAGTGATAAGTCCTATCCCACCTGTCCCATTCACACAAAGAGCATAGGTAATTTGTCTATCCTCCTTGCCCAAGAGCAAAGAGAGAACTTTCAGATAACCACATATTGACCATCCTTGACCCTCGTAGTTAAATTTCTTGAGAATAAAGTCTAAATTCTCATAGCTTTCCCTCAAATGTACAGAATGCCCTACAGGCACTGAAACATACTTGTAATCATTGTGCAGAAGCGGCTTTCAGACTTTTTTTGAATGAATCAATAAAGACTCTCCATTTGCAAGCATTGTTCTCAATGTTAAATTTTTCCATCAGCCCAGCAATATCTCTGCAATGCACTAGAGCACCATCTTGAGAAAATTATGGCAGGAATTCCATTTGCAATGATCTGGATTTCTATTCTTTTGGAGGCCTATGGAGTCAGTATTTGTAAAAAAAAACTGTACACAATGGGATTTTTTTTACTGAATTCAGCTATCAAAAGTATATAAAAATCACCTTTTACTTTTCAAACAATTTTACCCTTGCATACCTGTGTTATTTTGAATATATTAAATCTTTTCCTCTCTCCTAGCAATGAACCTTATGCTCCTAAATGTCCATATTTTTCCCCCAGCATTTTGCTTGTTAGATCTTACTTTGTGTTTTATACATGTTCTTTCCATAGTTATCAACATGTTTAAAAACAATATATGGGCCCTTTGCAGCCCAACAGCTCCTCGTAATGCACAATTTTACTTGCTTTGGAAGTGGAAGTGGCCACCTTTACCTCCTGGGCTGCTGTGCGGCCACACAAGTTGCACCAATAGTATGTCCGTCCCTGCCTTCACACAAGTCTGTGTGATTCTACTGTAAGGAAAGACTATTGTCATGTTGTCTGTAGATAATCCACCAAGATTATTTTTTTGGGAAAGCATGGAATAGGTGGGGTTAACATATTGCTTATTTAGTGCAGATTTTTCACAAAGGTTGCTAAACTTAATCATTCATTTTTGTGTGTATTTTATGTTGTGGAAACACAAGTAAAACAAAAATGATATCTGGCCTGCAGTTCCCCTTAGTATTTAGGGTCCTTGTTGAAATGTATAGATAATTTCTGCATCAGAAAGGTACGTTTCTCATACAGAAATTGATGTGGATGTAAAATCATAACAAAAGCCAATTTCCACATGGATTATGCACACAAAAAAAATGCAGCATGTGGATTATAGTAACTTAAATCTCACCCACTTTGCTGGTACTGTCAAATGCTGTGGATTTATTTGCAGAATATCCACTTGTAAAATGCACAGCAATTTTAGGCCTCTTTCGCACGTCAGTGAAAAACACAGATGTTTTTCATGGACGTTTTAAAGGTACGTATGTCCCTCTGTGTGCCGTGGTTATAGCACATGTGTGATCTCCATGTGCTATCCGTGATAATACATGGAGATCTACTTTCCTGTCCACGCTCCTGCTGTCCCTGGTGCTGATATCTCCGGCTCTCCTGTGTTCGGCCGCTGTGTCTCTCACCGCTGCAGCTACTTCAGGGTCGACTGTGTGGTGCATAACTGCATATGCATGAGCATAATAAGCCGGCGAGAGCAGCGGCCAGAGACAGCAGCAGCTGAAGACAGCGGCAGCCAGAGATGGGTGAGTTTAAATAGCTTTTTATTTTAAATGTACGTGATTTTTCTGGTACGTGTTTCACGGAACACACCATAGTGTAGTCTGTGGTACATCGGTGATGCCAGAAAATAACGGACTTGTCATTGTGCGGAAACCACGGACACGCGTGTACACAGCACGGAAACAAGTCAGTGAGAAATCACTGATGTGTGCGCAGACCCATTGATTTTCATGGGTCTGCGTATGTCCATGATTCTGGTACGTGAAAAAACAGTAACATATGTACCAGAATCACTGACATCTGAAGGAGGCCTTAGACAGGTTGAGTTTTTTACCTCTTTGGGATCTGTATGTACAGTATGTAAGCAGTGCTATACATGCCTAAAGTCAATTCAATTCCTTGCCTAAAGTCAATAATTATGATTATTGGATAATTTAATATGAGAAAAAAATCTTAAGCCTGCTTTACATGTTACGATTCTGCATACGATATCGTATGCGATCGTAACCGCCCCCATCGTATGTGCGGCACGTTCAATTTTGTTGAATGTGCCGCACAAAAGATTAACCCCCGTCACACACACTTACCCGTCAATACGACCTCGATGTGGGCGGCGAACATCCACTTCCTGGAGCGGGAGGGACGTTCGGCGTCACATCGACATCACGCGGCAGCCGGCAATAGAAGCGGAGGGGCGGAGATGAGTGGGATGTAAACATCTCGCCCACCTCCTTCCTTCTGCATTGCTGGCCGGGAGCCACAGGACGCAGGTAAGATCTGTTCATCGTTCCCGGGGTGTCGCACACTGCGATGTGTGCTACCCCGGGTATGATGAAAAACCTGACGTTCAATTCATGAGGAATGAAGGGCGTGCGTACGATGAACGTTTTACCGTTCAATCGCAATCGCACATAGCTGTTACACACTACAATGTACCTTACGATGCCGGATGTGCGTCACTTACGACGTGACCCTGCCGACACATCGTAAGATATATTGTAGTGTGTAAAGCGGACTTTAAGCCAGCTTTACACCTTACAATTAGGTGTGCGATCTCGTATGCGATGTGACATGCCCAGGTCGCATATGCGATTAAATGAGATTGCACGTAGGTCGTTCATTTGCTGTCACACGTGCATTAGTTGTCTATGTTAAATTGATCAATTATGTGTGCGATCCTTTAGATCATGTGTTCTGTGACGTATGCATTGGGCACCCTTTTTTTTTTTATTTATTGACTTGCCAAGCGTGTGTAATGTGTAGGGAGGCGTTTTTACTATGTCATCTGCCAGTCAGCTCTGCTACATGGCCATTGACAGCAGACACAGACAGCCATGTAGCAGAGCTGAATGGCAGATGACAGCAGACACAGAAAGAGCCGCACGATCAGAATGAACTCGGGTTAACTTCACCCGACTTCATTGTCATGCTGCGGCTCTGTCTGTGTCGCATCCTGATTAGCAGTCACCAGTGAAGGACTCACCGGTGACCGCTAAACTCCTGAGTAACTGAATTGAGCAGCCCTCTCTCATATGCTCACCGATCACCGGCGCGGCGCTGCACGGCATTCACACTGCTCCGGCGGCATTTACTATTTTGAAAAAGCCGGCCGCTCATTAAACAATCTCGTATTCCCTGCTTTCCCCGCCCACCGGCGCCTATGATTGGTTGCAGTGAGACACGCCACCACGCTGAGTGGCAGGTGTCTCACTGCACCCAATCACAGCAGCTGGTGGGCGTGTCTATACTGTGCAGTGAAATAAATAATTAAATAATTAAAAAAAACGGCATGCAGCCCCCCCCCCCCAATTTTAAAACCAGCCAGATAAAGCCATACGGCTGAAGGCTGGTATTCTCAGGATGGGGAGCTCCACATTATGGGGAGCACCCCAGCCTAACAATATCAGCCAGCAGCCGCCCAGAATTGCCGCATACATTAGATGCGACAGTTCTGGAACTGTACCCTGCTCTTCCCGATTTGCCCTGGTGCGTTGGCAAATCGGGGTAATAAGGAGTTATTGGCAGCCCATAGCTGTCAATAACTCCGAGATTAATCATGTCAGGCGTCTCCCCGAGATACCTTCCATGATTAATCTGTAAGTGACAATAAATAAACACACACACCCGAAAAAATCCTTTATTAGAAATAAAAAACACAAACATATACCCTGGTTCACCACTTTAATAAGCCCGAAAAAGCCCTCCATGTCCGGCGTAATCCAGGATGGTCCAGCGTCGCTTTCAGCTCTGCTGCATGGAGGTGACCTGAGCTGCAGAAGACACCGCCGCTCCTGTCAGCTCCACGCAGCTAATGAAGGGAATAGCGCGATCAGCTGAGCTGTCACTGAGGTTACCCGCGGCCAACGCTGTATTCAGTGACAGCTCAGCTGATCGCGCTATTCCCTTCATTAGCTGCGTGGAGCTGACAGGAGCGGCGGTTTCTTCTGCAGCTCCGGTCACCTCCATGCAGCAGAGCTGGAAGCGGCGCTGGACCATCCTGGATTACGCCGGACATGGAGGGCTTTTTCGGGCTTATTAAAGTGGTGAACCAGGGTATATGTTTGTGTTTTTTATTTCTAATAAAGGATTTTTTCGGGTGTGTGTTTATTTACTGTCACTTACAGATTAATCATGGAAGGTATCTCGGGGAGACGCCTGACATGATTAATCTAGAATTTAGTGGCAGCTATGGGCTGCCAATAACTCCTTATCACCCCGATTTGCCAACGCACCAGGGCAAATCGGGAAGAGCCGGGTACAGTTCCAGAACTGTCGCATCTAATGTATGCGGCAATTCTGGGCGGCTGCTGGCTGATATTGTTAGGCTGGGGGGCTCCCCATAATGTGGAGCTCCCCATCCTGAGAATACCAGCCTTCAACCGTATGGCTTTATCTGGCTGGTTTGAAAATTGGGGGGGACCGCACGCCGTTTTTTTTAATTATTTATTTCACTGCACAGTATAGACACGCCCACCGGCTGCTGTGGTTGGGTGCAGTGAGACACCTGTCCCTCAGCGTGGGGGCGTGTCTCTCTGCAACCAATCATAGGCGCCGGTGGGCTGGGAAAGCAGGGAATACGAGATTGTTTAATGAGCGGCCGGCTTTTTCAAAATAGTAAAAGCCGCCGGAGCAGTGTGAATGCCGTGCAGCGCCGCGCCGGGGATCGGTGAGTATGAGAGAGGGGGTAAGAGGGATAGACTGACATGGATAGAGAGAGAGGGACAGAGATAGTGACTGACTAACAGAGATTAGTGAATGACAGACATAGTGAGGCGCTTCAGAACGCAGGTTTTCAGCTGCGCTCTGAAGCGGACCTTTTTTAAGCTGCGGTGCAGAGCGCACACCTGCGCACATAGCCTCAGACATCAAAATCGTATGAGGGATGTCACACGTTTCAATTGACTAGGTTCGTACAACAAAACGTCCAATGTATGAGGAATAAACGACGTGTATGCGATCACCGTATTTGGGTTCAATCTTGATCGCATGTAGGTGTCACACGCAAATACGTCACAAACGATGCCGGATGTGCGTCACTTACAACTTGACCCCGACGACGGATTGTGAGATATATTGAAGCGTGTAAAGCGGGCTTAAAGCATTGGAATTGTTCAATTATTTCCAACAAGTGTCTGCTCAGTAGTGAATGGAAAAATCTTTTGTGAAAACCCAGCCTACTTGTGTATGGTCACCTCTTATCTTAAAGCTTATAACTAACCTTTTGTCACAAATTACCTGTCACATCATTATTGTATTTGAATAAACTGTTTATAATAGAGTCTTTTGTTATCAAGTCCTAGATGTCCATGATATCTGTGAGTAGTTTATTGCGGGCAATAGTAAAACACACATTATTAGGGCCTTCAGTATATAACAGCTCCATTATTATACTTTAATAATATATGATTGTCTTATAAACAAGTCTATTCTTCCCTATCTGGTGTTATAACAATATAAAAGCAAAATGTAGCCACATTAGAGCACACAATGGCCATTAATGTGGCCACAGGTCAGGTTCTTTTACCTGAGAATTACTCCTAAGACTCTCCCCATTTTACATGTTCTGATGTGCATGGCCATGTTCCTGACAGCCGTATGGAAAAATGGGATAGTCATGTTCAAAAATGGGATAGCGTTCTGTGCATTATCTAACTTGAGAGTGAATGGGAGCCCCACTGCTGGGACTGGCCACCCTGGAATGAGTAGCTTATTTCCTTTGAGAACAAAGGGTCAGGTATGTAGAAATCTAACGCACTGAAGTCTTTTTTCCCGTTATGACCGCCACCAGTGGAAAGTCAGGATATGGCCATACAAATTAATACACATACTATAAATTTTGTTCCGAAAACCACCTGAAAAAGTGCTAACGAAACCCATAGAAGAATTAGCTATTACATTTCTATGTAAAAATAACTTACTGTTCATAGATGAAGTCTTTTGAGCATGTTTTATCTATTTGAAGTTTCCAAAGACACCAAGCAGTTGTAAGCAGTGAAATGACCATTCTTCTGGTATTTCCTGCTTTATGATGATTTACAGTTTCCATAAAAGTCAATGGGAGGCTTAAAAGAGATGCCCTGGAATCTATTTCAGCATTTTGCCAGCGTATTTGCTTAAAAAATCACTAGTGGTTTCTTCATTGTTGAATGGAAAAGAAATAAAATCCCCAGTTAACACCAGTAAAAAAAAGATGCCCGAAAACACAATGGAAAAACACAAAAAAACTTGAAAAAGCGCTCAGAAAATAACAAAAAAAAATACTATATAAGACACTACAAGAAAAAAATGCGAGCTTTTTCTGAAGTGCCCTTCTCTTGAGAAACTCGGCATGTCGACTGAAAAAGACTTCGGCCGCGAATCATCAAAGCTTTTACATCAGAAAACTGTCGTAATACGCTTTGAAGTGTGTCGAAACGTTTTGCGCAACGTTCAGTTGTACAACAATATTGCGACTTTTCACATTTCACTCGAATTTCAGCCAGCTTTGCCAGAGTGAGCAGATCTGGGAAAGGGTTATGTGATGCCTGCTCGTCTGATTCATGAAGGGCTGTGACTTTACACCACAAATCTTACTCTAGTCTCTAACCTATTAAATGCCGCTGTCAATCTCTTGCAGCGGCATTAATAGCGCACAGGCCTTTGGCTGACCTGACATGTAGTCGCGGGACACCGATGGGTTGCTATGACAGTCAGGGGTCTATTGAAAACCTCCATTCCTGTAATCATGAAGCTTCTTTGAAACCAAGCCTGTGGCCGGGCTTCACAGGGGACTTTGATTTTTGCTATATACAGCAGTACTGTGATCACTTTTACTATATACAGCAATGTCAGATAATTCCAGGTTCAAATTCGCTAATAGACTAATAAATACAATAAAAAGTGGGGAACAAAATGTAAAAAAAACCCATAAGTTTGAATTATGCCTTTTTTCCCCTAAAGTTATTTTAAAAAAATCTATTCCATAACTTTCTGATTTGCCAAAATATAAAGTTAACTAAAATGATAAATAAATACTGTAAACAAAAAAAATAAAAACAATAAAATTTGCATTCTTTGTTTTCGGCAAATCCACAATAAAATGCCATAATAAGCAATTAAAATGTCATATGTATCCCAAAGTAGTACCGTATTTTTCGGACTATAAGATGCACCGGACCATAAGACGCACCCTGGTTTTAGAGGAGGAAAATAGGAGAATAAAATTTTAAGCAAAAAGTGTGGTCATGACACTGTTATGGGGCGAGGATCTGCTACTGACACTGTTATGGGGGTAATGTCCCCAAATTCTCTAACTAAGGTATCCCATCCTGGTAATGATCCTCCTGCCTTGTATATGATCCCCATCCTTGTATATACAGTATGTCCCTCATCCTGCTATATACCCCATCCTGAAAAATATCCTGATTAATAACCCCATCCTGATAAATAACCCCATCCTGATAAATAACCCCATCCTGATATATACCCCCATCCTGCTATATACCCCCATCCTGGTATATGGCCTGCATCCTGTGGCACACAAAAAAAATAAACGTTTATACTCCCCTTTCCTCCCTCTAGCAGCATCGCTCGTCTTCCTGTCTGTGCCGGGAGCAGCGCTGCTGACCTGTGTGGAGCCGGTCACCGTTCCGTGTAGCATCGCGATGTCCTCCTGTCTGAATGCCCGCTGATGTGTGTGGAGCCGTGCGCAGAGCAATGACATCATTACTGTGCTCACCGCTCTCTACACAGATCAGTGGGCGGCAGACAGGAGGACATCGCGATGCTGCAGGGAACAATGAGTATACCGTACTTATTCACTGCCCCCCTGTGCTGATGATGATGAATATAGACACACATGATCACTCCAGGTTGTAGTTGCAAGGGGTGGTCATGCGGGCCGGCTGCTAATTATGCACGCATCCCCCGCCCATCATCCTGCCCACCTGTCAGCGCTGGCTTCAGCACTGAGAGATGATGGGCGGGAGGATGCGTGCATATGAAATGAGCGGGCCCACGTGGTCACGGCAGTCGCTGGTACAGCCTGCTCGTGCCGCCGATGATCCGCTCCACCGCAACACTCTCATTCTCTGCAGCCATGCCCTACATTCAGGCTATAAGATGCACCCCCCCCCACTTTCCCCCAACATTTGGGGGAAAAAAGTGCGTCTTATAGTCCGAAAAATACGGTATCAGTAAAAATATTGTCTTACCCTTCAAAAAATAAGCCTCACACAACTCTATCAACAAAAAAAATTAAACCGTTATGGATTTCAATCAACAGTGACACAATCCTCAATTTGTTTTTTTATAAATGTCATCTTTTTTCACCACTACAATAAGAAAAAAATGGCCAAGTTTGGTATCTCTGTAATTACACTGATATATAGAATCATTTTGCTAGGTTGTTTTTACCACACAATTTATCCAATATAGTCCAACCAAAATTGCACTCTAAACGTACAATTTTGTTCCCTATTATGTCATATTGCCAAACAGTAGTTTCCAACCATGTATTTGGTATTGCCACTTTTGGAGAAGTTACTTAGCAAATTGTCCATTGTAACCTTTGTGAAAATTAAAAATGTGGGGCTAAAGTAACATTTTAGTAGAAAAGATGTAATTTTTCATTTTCACAGCCAACTGTTATATAAAATTATGTGAAATACTTGGGGGTTAGAAATTCTTCACTACACCCCTAGATGAATTCCTTGAAGGCAATGATTTCCAAAATGGGGTTAATTTTGGGGGGTGCCTGCTTTTTCTACGGAATACTTCAGGAGCACTGTATGCGACATGGTATATGCAATCTATTCCATTCAAACTTGCATCCTCAAAGCCAAATGGTGCTCCTTCCCTTCTGAGCCTTGCCGCATGCCCACACAAGTTTTTTGTAACCACATATTGCCGCTTTTGGGAAAAGTTACATAACAACTTATGAGGTCCATTTTCTTCTCCCTTTCCTTGGCAATTTGAAAAATTTGAGGCTACAAAAATATTTTAGTGGTGAAAAATTTAAATTAAAATGTTCACAGCCCATTGTTATGAAATTCTCTAAAGAACCTGTGGGTTGAAAATGCTTAGCACACCCCTTGGTAAATTCTTTGAGGGTGTCGTTTCAAAAAAAGGGGTAATTATTACTTTTTTGAGGGGGGGGTTCTGCTGTTCTGTCACCGTGGGAGCTCTGCAAATGTGGTATGACATCGACAATCTATTCCAGTTAAATTTGTGTTACAAATATAAAATCTTCTGAGCCCTGCTGTATGGTCAAACAGTTTGGGAAAAATTAGGTAACAAATTATGGCATACAATTTTTCCTAAAATCTTGTGAAAGTGAAAAATTTGAGGTTATAGCGAAATTCTAGTGGAAAAAGAAGTGACATTTTTACATTTTTTCCATTTCACATAGTGTTAATTCTTGTGAAGAATCTGAAGGGTTGAATGTCTTCAGTACTTTAAGGGTGCAGTTTTAAAAATGGGGTCTTGTTTGTTTGTTTTTTTTTGGGACTATAAATCTGTCATTCATTTTAATAGTGATCCCTGGAAAAATAGGTACATTTAATTGAAAAAATCAAATTGCTGCTAAGCTTTTGGCTTTTCTAGCAACCTCAAAATAAAAGTACAATTGACAAAAGTACAATCGCAGATATCCGAGATCGGCGGGTCTAACCAGATTTAAAAAAAAAAAAAATGGTTCCAACCTGGAATTGGTCCTAGATCTCTGGTCAAACACCAGTCCCCATATAAGTCTAAAGAGATAGGGACGAGAATCCGGCACTTAAAAATGGTGATAGAAGGGATAGGGGGATTAGAGCAAGCGCACTATACTTATCGAGTCTCTGTAACTGCTTCAGGGCTGTTCACTCTACTTCCGGGGCCGCTCATTAGTCTGATCCATATTCTCTGCTTCTCCCGCCCACTGGCAGTCCTGGCATCTGTGATTGGTTGCAGTCAAACAGAGCCCCCAGCCTGAGTGACAGTGTTTCGTACTACTTGCAATTACAAACCCTGTCTGCAGGTCACTGTAGATTGGTGCAAAAATAAAGAAAAAAAGAAAAAAGTTGTCGTGGGGTCCCCCCATATTATGATACCGAGCACAGATACAGCATATGGCTGTAGGCTGCAGCCCTCAGCTGTGCGCTTATCTTGGCTGTGCAGCAAAATAAGATGAACCGCATGCTGTTTTTTTTTTTTTTTTTAATTAGTGAAATAAATCATTTTAAAAACCAGTCTGCGGTCCCGCTCAAACTTTGATACCCAGCTGGGTAGGCTGGGGGGCCCAACAAGCATGGGTCTTCCTAGTGTAAGAGTAACAGCCCACAGCTATTGGGCTTTATCATGGCTGGGTATCAAAATTTTGGGGGACCATATGCTGTTTTTTTTAATTATTTATTTAAATAATTTTTTTAAAAAAAAGGCGCATGGTGTTCCTCTTATTTTGATACCCAGCCAAGATAAGGTCACAGCTGGGGGCTGCAGCCTGTTGCCGTATGCATTATCTGTCCAGGGTATCATAATATAGGGGGATCCTCTGCCAATTTTTTTTTTTATTTTTACTCCAGTCTACAGTGACCCGCAGATAGGGTCTGTGATTGGTTACAGTCAGACACTGTGTCACACAGGCTGGGGACACTGTCTGACTGCAACCAATCACAGATACCAGGACTGCCGGTGGGCGAGGGAAGCAGTGAATATGAGCGGCCCCGGAAGAAGAGTGAGTGGCCCAAAAGCAGTTATAGCTATGCCGGAGACTAGGTAAGTATAGCGCGCTTGCTTTAGCCCGGCACCCGACTAATTTTGAAATCGCAAGGATCCAGACTTTTACAGTCCGGGTCCGTCCATCACTATTTAAGAGAATAACAATTCAAGGTTTGAAAATTGCAAAGATTTCAAATTTTCAGTTCAGCTTTATCTATATAAATAGTATATTCATTCCTCAATCAAGCTTTTGGACTTATTTCTGTTACATATTTTAATAATTTAATAGATTATATGACCTTTGATGTTTGTATATTGCTTTGCATATGTTTTGCAGTATCCAGATAATCAGTGTAACTTTGCTTACAGTAATAAGACACAATATACAGTACACAATAGTGTTGTATATGCCAGGTAATACTTGTATTATTATTTATTTAAAGTGCCTTCACAAATAGAACCCTTTGGCCAACTGGTAGTTGTACGTCAGTAGGAATAACACTTCCTGTGGTGGCTTTCTGTACTCGCCTTCATTTTCTATTTTACTTTTTTTTCTTTTGCTTAGTTTTTACAAAAACATCATTACCAAGGATTTTTTTTTGGCTAGTTTCTAGCTTGTTTGATTGCAAAAATCAGAGGCAGATCTAGGTATTTCAGCACTTGGGGCAAGAATTCAGTTTGGCATTCACTTCTACACACATTTTAAGCGGTGAGTAGCCATCATGTGACCACTTATAAGCAATTTGCATACTTACAGTCACGTGCCGACTAGCTGCTCTTCATAATTCTCTCAATATTCAGTGAAATACTACAGTCTCTGCTTCATTCAGAGAACCAGAAAATTATATATGAGTGGTCACGTGATGACTGCACTGGATCTGGAAAGCACAGCCAAATCCTGACAGTGAGCATAATACAAACTGTTAGAATTGGGCATGCTACAGTGCTTAATTTTATAATAAAAGGAGTTTGAAAGTGTACAGTTAGTCTATGTGACTTCAGTCTTCTGAATACTCACAGCTTGCGCACTGCACGCTGTCAGGATACTCCAGTACCGATGGTAGTAGGCGAGCATGTATTCACAAGTACGTGGTATGCATACTTCCGGCCACATTCCAACTACACATGCGTGGCCTCACTCTGTACAAGTAAAATTACCAAAAAATGTATAGTCGGCATTTAATCGTAAGGATGAAAATTGCATTCTTGCAGTTACATGACCTCCCACTTTAGCACTCAACATCGGAGAATCCTGACATCATGTAGCGTGCATGCTGTGAGCATTCAGAAGTCTGCAATAACATAGAGTAGATGCTGACTTTCAACACAAACCTGAACAACCACTTTAGTGCACCTCATCTAAATACAAATTTAGTAATGTTTAACTTGTCAGATGGCACACTACTTTATTAACATGGCTATGAAATAGTTTCATAGTTCTTAAGGTTCAAGTTAGACTTAAGTTCATTGAGTTCAACCAATGGCCTAACATGTTGATTTAGATGTAGGCAAAAACCCTACAGAGCTCCACGTCATGGGAAAAGATTACTTACTGACTGCACATACGGCAGACTAGTTCCCTAGATCAACATTCCATCATAGAATCTTGTAGTCATAACCTGGAATAATCTTACAAGTCATGGATTGTTACATGTGTTCAAGAACAGAACCAATAACAGCCAAAAATACATCACCAGAAACATCAGTTCAGAAATACAGCACAAGAACCACCATCAGTACATAAATAAATCTTCATAACCACTATCAGTACAGAAATATATTGCCAAAATAACCATCAGTACTAAAATACAACATCAATACCCCATCAGTACAGACGTACATCACTAGAACACCCATCAATACAGAAATACATCACTAGAATCACTGTACAGAAAAATATACTATATGTCACCAGAGCTACCAATAGTTTTTTAAGAAATCACCACAACCACCATCAGTACATGAATACATCTTTTAAACGACCAGCAGTACAGTAATACATCACCAAAACCACCATCAGTCATGAATACATCACCAGAACCATCATCAATACAGGAGTACATAATCTTAACTCCCATTAGTAAAGAAATATATCACCAGAATCCTCATCAGTACAGGAATATATACAGTGCTGGCCAAAAGTATTGACACCCCTGCAATTCTGTCAGATAATACTCAGTTTCTTCTTGAAAATGATTGCAATCACAAATTCTTTGGTATTATTATCTTCGTTTATTTTGCTTGCAATGAAAAAAACACAAAAGAGAATGAAACAAAAATCAAATCATTGATCATAGTATCATAGTTTTTAAGGTTGAAGGGAGACTCTAAGTCCATCTAGTTCAACCCGTAGCCTAACATGTTGATCCAGAGGAAGGCAAAAAAAAAAAAACCCAATGTGACAAACAAGTTCCAATGGGGAAAAAAATTCCTTCCTGACTCCACATCCGGCAATCAGACTAGTTCCCTGGATCAACACCCTGTCATAAAATCTAATATACATAACTGGTAATATTAAATTTATCAAGAAAGGCGTCCAGGCTCTGCTTAAATGTTAGTAGTGAATCACTCATTACAACATCATGCGGCAGAGAGATCCATAGTCTCACTGCTCGTACAGTAAAGAATCCTCGTCTGTGATTATGATTAAACCTTCTTTCCTCAAGACGTAGCGGATGCCCCCGTGTTCCAGTCGCAGGCCTAGGTGTAAAAAGATCTTTGGAAAGGTCTCTGTACTGTCCCCTCATATATTTATACATTGTGATTAGATCCCCCTAAGCCTTCGTTTTTCCAGACTAAATAACCCCAAGTTTAATAACCTGTCTTGAT